>NC_067398.1:157368053-157968053 GCF_016432865.1 Antechinus flavipes
CAGGCAAGAAAATAGGAAAATGTGAGATCGTTAATTATTGAGGGAGGCGCTCCTCATTAAAGGGAACAATGTTACAATTCAGCATTTAATAGCAGGAATGTGAATAATAATGCACCATATTTCAGCCCGTTGTCTGCAAATAGGAGAAAGCAGTTTACAAACAACTTAAGCAGCCGAAAGTTACATTTAATAAACATCCCAGGCTTCTGTAAGTGTAAAAAGCAATTAGAGCGCTGAGCACACAAGCCCATTTCTTTCCCAGACTATTTTTTTTCCTTGACAAAGGATGCGCAATGAACGCATAAATACAATTAGAAGGAAATTTAGAATTACAAACCTACCGCAATAATTAGTATAAATCCATCTTTATAACATTAGGAACTCAGCCCCTCTCTCCCCATACACCCCAATAACGTTTAGGTCCAGTTCCAGAAAGGCTGAGGTAAGCCTTTGCTGAGTATGCTTTCCTTATTTAAGTACAGGCAGTGGCTGCCTGTACTAATCTATTATAGCATCATCCATCTACACTTTGATTTAAAATAAAATACAAAAAACCCGCAAGTCCCCAAACTCTAAAGTTCTCCACCTTTGCTCAGGCACCCAAGTCCCAGCAGGAGGGGAAGCAGGTTGTTTCGCCTTTAACCATTCCGTGAGCTTCGTTAAAAAGGAGAAAGGGGGGAAAAGAGGGAGAAAAAATGATTTCCCTGTGCCTAGCCCCTTGGCAGGCTCTTGTACAAAATTCAATCTCTATTTTTTATGAGAAGTAAACTGTCTAAATAAATTTTATTAGGGGCAACCAATATATTTTCTGGTAGTTCCCTTTGTTCCACTTTTACGTGTGTGTAACAATCTAAAACCTATTTATTGAGGAAAAATCACTGGATCCGTCATAGAAAATCCTTTTACTTTGCTTTGAAGTGATTTCTGAAGACATTCTTGTCATTCTGAAGATTTTGGGGCCATTGCGCTAAAGCCTTTCCTTGTTAGGGGCTTCAGCTCCCATGATCATATGGGAAATGCCTTCAATTATCTACGAAAATAGGCCTGACTGGCTCTTTTCTGGCTGCCCCGAGAACGTGGAAAGATGACGGGGAATAAAATTCTTGTAAATACATCTCAGCCACAGCACAGGTGGATGCAGACATTTGACAAAACGAGTGGAGGAGAGAGAAACAGCGCGGGAACGCCGTTTTACATCCAGACTATTGTCATTTTCTCCTGACGTGCCTCCTGTCAGCTCCGTTTCTTTCCTTCTCTGCTCCTCCTTTTCCTCTCCCATCCAACCTCCACCCTGAGCGTGCCCACCCCCACTCTCGCCATATACACACCAACAGACGTTCCTCCCCCCCCCCCTTGTCGTTTTTTCCCCTCCCTGAGACGATTGTGCTCTGAAGTCTTGGAAGAAATGATTTAGTTTGTTTATACTGCTATAAAAATCAAGAGCAGTTGAAAAGTCATAAAATGAAGCGGGCTATCAATCACGCCGCAACATTGTTATTCAGCAGTTACTAACAGAGATGGATAATCCTTAGATTTCGTCCCATTGTTATGACTCTGATGTGTCTTCACATTAACTATTACACATTTATTTATCGACCTGAAAGATACAACAAAGCAGAATATATGAGCGAGTGCAGGAGCGGGTGTGGGTCTCCGCGGCTGGAAACTTGTTCAGAGTATGGGATTCTTGCAATACACAATATCCATCTGTGTGCACACTTGTGGAGATGATGTGTTCCTCTCTCCTTATCCCAACCGAGTACAGCCTATCCTGCCTGCTTTTCTCCCCTCCTGGTCCAGGGAGATCCCCTCTACTCAGATCATTCTCCCAGCCCAGCTCGTCTTCCTATTCTTAATAAAACCAAACAAAAAACAGGGAGTAAGGCTATTTTTCCTCCGCTCCCTCTTTACCCGCCGGTAGCTCGTTAAGACGGACCCCCAAGGGTGCTCCACACCAGCCGAAGGAGAAAAGACTGTGGCTCTCAGAGGCACTGGGAGGCGCACAACGGCCTAGACCCCACTGTTCCCCTAAGGGCTGGCTTTGGAGCTAGGTCCAGTTCCCAGTTCTGGCAATCCCGCCCCAGGGCATTGCGGGGCACTGCTCGGCATTTGCGCTGGCTGGGTCTTCTACTGGTGCTAGGATCACTACCTGATTCTTTCTCGTTTTTTCTTCCTATTGAGAAAGGGCGGGGCAAGAGGAGGTAAAAATCCGTACCAGTTTTTTAAAAGCGGGCGACTGGAGAGGGGGACACGGAGGTGTTTGAGGGACTGAGATTCTGTAATCTGGCAAGCTGATCTATCTCTAAAAGTACACACAGGCACACATTCTAAGAGGTGAGATTGTTGAAACTGAAACAATAAGAGAAAAGAAGCAACCACCCAAATAAATAGCTGCTAGATACTGTTACTCAGTGACCAGCTCGGGTTCGAGCTCCATGTCTCCGTGTGGACTCGTGTGTGTGTGTGATTCTCTCCGTCTCCCCAGCTTTATAAAAAGCTTCAGCAGCCGCAGGACTTCCGCGGCCCTGTCGGCTGGTCCAGGGGAACCGCCTGCTATCTCTGTAAACTGGAAAAGAATCCAAGTGGTTGAGGCCCTGAACACTCTTTTGCTACGAATATATGAGCGCGGGCGCGCCCCCGAGACTGGAGGTGGGGTGGGCAAAGTGTAAGGGGGTGAAGGGGGAAGAGCGAATAAGGGAACAAAACTGCCCTAGAGTTGGTCTTGTCGTCTCCTTTGTCTCCTCGCTCACTCCCTGTCGAAACACATAGTAGAAGAGATACACATACGGGTATGAACGCGCGCGCGCGCGTGCACACACACACACACATACACACACACACACACACACACAATTTCTCTCGCATCTGGTCGAAGGCAGCATTTTCAATGTTTTGTGTAAGTCAATTGGACGGCGAACAAAAAAAGCCATTTGCTCCGTATTATTTAAAACAGACTTCATAGGACCACCCTTTTGTGGAAGCTTTATTTGCACTAAATGAATAATCTTAATTGCATCACTTTCGAATTAAAAATCAATGTTAATCAAGTTGGGAGTAGTAAATATCCGTTTTCATTGGGCCTGGGTAGAGGGCATTTTTCTTGTTTTGCAAATAAAAATACAAGTCAAATAACTTTAAAGGGGCATTATGTTCTGCTACAAATACAATTGAAACGGATTGTTTAGGAGCGGATCAGAAATGGTACAGAATTTTGCACTTAATTTCCTCAGTTATCATTTACAATAAGACCCTCTTGGCTTGACAGCCAAGTCTAAACAGTAGTAAATTAGTACAAATTTATACTGATTTTACTCTAATAATCGTAATAAAAGCTTATAGATTTGGCACTAATTACATAAATGCCTAATGATCTTGAAAATTACTCTGGTTAGAAATATATTACTAATCTAAACTTTGTTGTTGGCTGGCTTTGAAAAATCAGAACATTAGAAATGGTTCGCTTCACTTGTGCAAAGCACTTTAAATTGTTCAAGTAGTTTAACATATTCAAGAGGAAAATAAAAAGCCTTTAACTTTATTTACGGCCTTAAATGGAGTTTGGAAACAAGCTGAACTTAGAAACTTTGACCAAAAAAGACCCCCTATTTCAGTCCGGCGGTGGGGTGGGGGTTGGAATAGGGGCGGTGTTAAAATTTCAGTCAGGGCCAGGGAAGAATTGGGGAGGCGGAAGGAGGGGGAAAGAGAGGACTAGTGGGAAGGCTTATGTTAGCTCAGCGCTGACCCTTGGAGGCCCTGCGAGCTGAGTCTGGGAGCACCGAGGAGCATAAAGCCTGAAAAGCAGCGTGCCAGCTCGGCCCACTGAGAAGGAGGGGGCTGGGCTGGACTTAGTGTTCTTTAGGCTAGGGAAGAGTAGGCGCTTTCTCGCCACCTTTCTTTCCCGACTTCGGAATCCTGACCTCAGGCACAGCCTAGGGATCGAGCAAGGAAAAGTTGCGGCTCGAGCCTCTGGGGAACTCAGAGTCTTTCTTCCGACCTCTCCACCTCTCCAAGTTCCCGTCCTAAAAATACATTTGGAATCGGGCCCTTGGCACACAAAATTCCCTCCACCTCCAACCCCAAAAACCGCGGTATCCAGAATCTCCTCCAGTTTATTAGGTTGGATTTGTCAAGTCATTGAAGGGTCATTCCCGACAGGATCTCCTTTCCCCTGCACCTCCTTCACACATCTCCTGGTCTTTCCTCCCCACCCCCACAAAAAAAAAAGGAGAGGGATAAAGAAAAGAAAAAAGAAACAGGGATATGGGGAGGGGGGATTCTTGTAGGGAGGATGCGAGAGAAAAGAAGATGGGATCAGAGAACATATTGGGAAGAAAAAAAAAAGATAAAAAGCCCAGGCCAGCAGCCCTGAGATGATGCCGAGGTCGCTGCAACTGCAGCTGCTGAGTTGCTGTTGTTCGTCAGTGTTGCTGCTGCTGTTGCCGCCGCCGCCGCCGCCGCCGCCGCCGCCGGCGCTCCGGGCTGCGGGCGGGCGGGCGGGCGGAGTGGGGGACTCTCCGGGCTCTGACATTTGCAGGCTGCCCTCCTGATTGGTCCCCTCGCAGAGCTGCTCACGGGTTCATTCAACTGTTAAGCACCTCCCCGTCTCTCTAAAGGACATTATAATGCAAGAAGCCCCCTTTTTAACCACAAACCGAATTTTCTTTCATTTAGGTGATCTATATATATCTATATCTTATAGCTTATATCTTATATCTATTTTAAATAACTTAAAGCCGCTAAAATTTGGGGGGGAACAGCTTTCGCCCTGGAGCGGTGCGCGATGCTATCTCACGCCGACCTCCTGGACGCCAGGCTAGGTGAGTGTGTTCCTCTCGCCCCGGCAACCAGGAGAAGCCAGGGCAGGAAATTGTCAATTTGTTCCTTATTTTACCTTAATGCGCCCTAAATGGGCTAATTTCTTTAAAAGTAATTGTACTGCATTAAAGTTTAATTTGATTTAACATCGTCTTTAAAAAATCTATGGAATATGTAGATTCAAAAAAAGGAGTTGGAGAATGTTGCTACTTTTGCTTTTCTTCTTTTTTCTTTTTTCTTCTTTTCCTTTCTTTTTTCTTTTCGTTTTTTTTTTCTTTTTGGGATAGAGGAGATCTACACCACTGATAATTTGAGGCTTTTCCCTCCTTTTCTATTTGTTTTAATTTGAGTCAGTCTCTCTCTCTCTCTCTCTCTCTCTCTCTCTCTCTCTCTCTCTCTCTCTCTCTCTCTCTCTCTCTCTTCCCCTCCCAACCTTAAAAAAATAAGGTTAGGTTTGTCAAAAATCTGGCAGGAAGGAGAAGGTGATTAAATGGAGGCAGATTTGTTTAGTCGATGCCTTTGAAAAAGACAAGACAAAATTTTCTTTCACAGACTCTTCTACTTTCTGGAAGGGGCTTCAAGATCCCGGTGACTAGGAGATTCCTGCCTTTCTTTTCAGTGAAAAGTTGAATTCTTTAAAGTTTGATTCACTCTCCTAGAAGCCGCGTCAACTTCCGTTCAGTTCTATTCTTATGAGGGTTCCTGGCTTTGACTATACTTTTCATCATTACTTAGATTTTGTTGAATGTGGCTCCAATTTCCAAGCCCATTCGTGTATCTGGGTTAGTTGGGGTTGAGCTTAGGGTTGGGGTCTCAATTTGTTCCCGAAATGGAAAGGTTTGGAGATTTTCGTCAGAAGGTGAGAAGTGTATTGGCCGTGGGGGAGAATTTGCTGCTCTTTGGAAATGCAGGTGGGAAGAGAGATGGAGTTATCTTTAGTTTACTATTGCACTGGGTATGCGGTTCATCAAAAGGGCCTGGGACATGTTTTATTGCAGGGGATGGGAGTTTATTTTATTACAGGAGAGCCGGTGGTATGTGCTGTTTATCACGGGAGATAGATCTAGAGAGTGGGAAAGGGAACGTGAGGTATTAATCCAGCTTGGATTTCCAGATCGGGGGCTAACAAGGCGAAGATACTGAGAACTTTGATGGTCGGCTGGAGTTGATGCTGATAGCAGTCAGGCCTTGCTGGGCAGAGAGAACAGGGGGGTTCGCTAACTGGGATGAGAGAGGCAGCAGAGAGGTCCCTGTCTCGGCCTCTCCGGGAAGGTAGTGATGCCATTTCTTTTACCTCCTCAGGTATGAAAGATGCCGCCGAGCTTTTGGGACACCGGGAGGCAGTGAAGTGTCGGCTGGGCGTGGGGGGTTCGGATCCTGGGGGTCACCCAGGAGACCTGGCCCCCAACTCGGATACGGTAGAGGGAGCAACACTTCTCCCCGGAGAGGACATCACCACGGTGGGCTCTAACACGGCCTCGCTGGCGGTCAGCGCCAAGGACCCGGACAAACAGCCGGGGCCACAGGGCGGGCAGAACCCCAGTCAGGCTGGACAGCAGCAAGGGCAGCAGAAACAGAAGCGCCACCGCACTCGTTTCACTCCAGCGCAGCTCAACGAGCTGGAGAGGAGCTTCGCAAAGACTCACTATCCGGACATTTTCATGAGGGAGGAGTTGGCCCTGCGGATCGGCCTCACCGAGTCCCGAGTACAGGTATGTGGGGCCTTGGGAATTGCATTGCTTTTTTCTACAGGGGAAGTCAAAAGGGGCAGAATTTAGAGAAAGGAGGTCTCTTATCCCTTCTCCTCCTTCCTGGCTGCTAACTGCCGCCCACAAGATACTAGATCGAATTCCTTTTTTGTCCCACTCACTGTCAGGCTCGGAGTCATTACTTTAGCTTCCCAGCAGGTACAAAAACAGGAGTTCCTCACAACCTGCCCCTGGCCCTTTATTGTGCGTCCAGAACACACACGCGAAACTTTAATACTGCCGATCTTTCTGAAATCAGTTTCATTTTGCTACTGTGGAGAGAAAAATCCAGATATTTTCCTTCAGACTAAGTCAGTTAACAAAATCTTACTCTAGCTCCAACTATATACAAACATATCCCATCCCTCCTCCCCCCCTCCAGAAAATAGCAAAGGTTTGTTTCTTTGAGTGTTTCCAGACTGATGCAACAATAAATATAGTACACACACACACACACACACACACACACACACACACACCTGCCCACGAAAAGAAAAATACTTGGCCCAGAATTAACTCCTTTCAAGAAATCATATCCCGGCTTGTAAGGCGTATATATTTCTCTTTAGCGAACTACGAGAAAACATAAGAATATATGTAGACCTCAACTTTGATTCTTCTTTGATTTTTAACTTTGATCATGGTGGCAGCTGAAAAATGGACTTCAGATCCGCCTTAAAGAACTTAGTTTTATCACCTCCACATTCATTCCCTCTCATTTGAACAACAGCAAGGTGGTAGGTTGTGCGTAGATAAGAAATAATGTTCATTTGGGGGAATACTGGCAGTGGATTGACCACAAGGCCAATGGGAGAGTATAAGTAATTTAGGAGATTATGCAAGTTTCCAAAAATGTTGGGAAAAAAAGCCTAATAAATTTTTAACTTAAAAGGAGAGTTCGTTTCCAAACCCCATTAAGAATATAGTGGGATTGAAATCCAAATTCAACTCCCTAGATCTCATTCATGAGCTCTCCAAGGTGCTGAAAATCGGCACGAAGCCGGGGCGTTTTCCTCACGGTAAATTAGGGTAGTGGTTATCAAATCTTCCAGACATTTTTCAAACAATCTAAATGGTTTGTTAAATCAAAATCAGTTGCTTTGAGAAATTTAATTTTAAAAGGTCTCGATTGTTTCAGATGTAGACGTTGTCAAGTAATAGAAGAGGGAGGATGAAGACAGTTATAACAGCAATGTAACTTATGTATATGTGTGTTCATATACACACACATTTTTAACACATACACGTATTACTGTATTTTTTTAGTTGCCTATACTGGATGCTCTATTATAAAACAAATGAATATCGTCAGAAGCCTGAAGTAGACAAAAATTAATAAAATAGTATAAAGGACACTTTTTTAAAATACTCTAATAAATTTGAGTAGCTTTTCTTCTAAATCCTAATAGGCCTGAATCTAATCTCATTGATATTACATACTGAAAGCCCTTTAACTGCATTGTGCAATGACATTACTAATGAGATTTTAAAATTTCATATCAAGCTTATTCCTAAATCAAAATTTAAGCATTTACACATACAATTTTAATTTTTAAAAAATCAATATGAAGATAATAGCCAGCTAAATCGCTATCTTGATGTTACACAATGAGAAAGTATGGAAAGTTATTTTCCCTCAAAAGAAAAAAATAACTACATATTAATTTTTGTTTTTAGAAGTAAGATACTTTTGCTTAACCCAGTCACATTGATAATTAGTTTAAATTAAAATAGAAATTAGAATCACAAATAAAAAAATAATTAGACAAGTGACTTTATGAAAAAAGAAAACGAGATCTATTAAACTTTATTGGGTTTTCCAAAGGTTAATGACAGCGATTTCTATATTAGGAAAGTTATAAGTGAAATAAAATATAAAATATGTAATGGAAAGTTATTTTCCAAAACTACACAAAAGAAGTACGTAGGAAGAAAGAGATAAAGTACTTTAATTGTCTCAGCATAATCTTAAACCAAAGATAATAGCTTGAGACTGCTGATAAAAAAACAATTTAATAGAGTGGCAATTTCAATATTTTTAAAAAATAATGTTCTGTAGTTTAAAAAGTAATCAGATCAACATAACCTTCTTAATTAACATTTCAAAATGATTAACATTATGTAACGTAATGCAGAAATAATTTATGTGAAATGTATTTACTTCACAATTCACTGTACCATTGCTCCTTGACCAAATTCAAATTAAATAGTAATTGGTTTATGTTCTTATATGATGAGTACTTTATAGTTTTCTTTATAGTTAACAGATTGCTAGTGTTCTTTCAGTATATGGGCCACCACACTGATTAGAGAATGATCTAAACATTTAATTTATTGCCATTGTATACGTTTTAAAACGCTTCTGATTCCAGAACAAATTGTCCCGAATACTATATTTCAACCTACATTTAATTTATATTACACTTCTAGGCAATTATTAAATAGACTTCTACTCATATGGAGAACAATTCCATGTCTGATATCTCTCCCCTTTTCAGGATGGTGTAATAAAACCATTCCTTTTATAGCATGCCATTATTAGAAACCAATTTCAGAATTATTTATAACCTGGAATGGCTTATTAAGCAGCAATGCGAGAATCATGCAAATTACGCGATCAAATGCAATATAATAAGCATAATCATTAGTCTCTAGCACGGATTAATTAACTTTCAATATTTTATTTACATAAAAACCAAATCAGTGAAATAACTTCAGCACAGTCAGGCTTGCCTTTCAATATTTTATACGAACCAAAATAATGTGCTGTAATTCCATTGACCGTGTCCCCCAGAATGGCCCCTGTCACCTGCCACATCTTAATAGGGGACAAGCTGAGAGTATTTTCTAGTTTTCTAATGGAATGAGAAATTGCATTTTCTTCCTCTCCCAGCACTATTAAAGTGTAATGAATTCGGCCCAGAGTTCACGGCTGGCTGATCGAAATGAACCTGAGATCTGAGCTTTAATACAGCTCTCCAGATTTCCTACCAAATCTTCACATTAATCATTCGCTGGATTCCAATGAGATCTTCATAAAGCTTTCGCTTCTGGAAGAAAAAAAAAAGTAATATCCTCCCCCCACCCCCATTTCTGAGCCATTTATAGCTAGGGAATTAAACGGGCTATATATTTTAAAATACATTTACAGTATGTCTATATTACTGTAACAGCAGATATCATGAAAATAGATTTTTAGATTCCAACCTCCATTAGACCCTCACTGTTGTATTAAGCATTTTCAGAGAATAGTTGCATTTCCAGCAGAGTACAAAGTTGGCCAGTGCTTACGGTTAATATATTTTCTGGACTTGTCATCTGTGCATTGTCAAAATCTCCCTCAGGTTTTCTCTGCATTTTAATCTGTCATGCACTAGTTTTCAACTGGAAACATTCATATTTTTCAAAACATATGCACCGTAGCTTTGAACTGAGGTGATCAAATCTGATGGAGATTCTTTCCAACCTCAGTAAGCCATGAAACTATAAAAGATCTTGCAGCCGCCATTTAACTGTTAACCCTAAAACATAATTGAACACGATTTTTAGATTATTTATGTAATATTTAGTTCCTCAACAGCTGTTCATTTTGCTAATGGCTGATCTTATTTGCTGATCTGCAAAGATGGTAGTCAGGGATAAACCACTGCAGATTTTGAATCAGAACCCAGCATTGTAAATTCCTCTTTTCCCCTCCAGCTTCTGGACTTGTAAAAAATATTTCAGGATACTCCAGTCGGAACCAAGACAAATTTGTAGATGGCAAGGAATTCATCTTGCATTTAAGCATTCTCGGAAGAACTGCTCAGAGTAGGGCCATATATTTGTGTAGTGTGAGGGTGTATACATATACAGAGAGAGAGATGCGATCACCTTGAAGCCAAACACTTGTCTCCTTCTCTCCCCTCTGCCTGTCCCCAAGTTGGGGTTAGAATTCATTCCCAGACCCAAATGTTTTGCACTGACTTGTTACAGTTTGGAGTTGACCTTGGGGAACTAGGTCAGCAGGATCCTGCCCAGTTGTCAGAAATTTGGTTCTGAATGAAACAAGAGGAGTTTCCAGGCCTGCTGCAAATACTTAAGAAGCAACCCTCTAGTTCCCTAGGCTTCCCCCCGACCTGTTTCCTCTAAGTAACAGGCCACAGACAGCTCAATTCTAGGCCGGCCACATTGATTCCTTTCACTATCAAAGTTTCTGCAGCTTCATTAATCTATCATGCCGGCCAACTATTGGGGATGCAGCATGGAAGAAAAGGAACCTCTCCAATGAGAAGGAATTAGGAGAGTAAGCAGTCATCATAGTAAATGGGACAGAGATGAGAAAAAAGGAGCAAGGGATGGTCTGGCTATCAGAAGAGCAGATCCCATCCAAAAGGCAGTTTTCTAAAAAGATCATCACTGAATTTTATGAGTGGGGAACTTCAGATTACAAAAAAACATTCAGTATTGGGACTTCAGAGCACCTTTCCAAGTAAATTAGAAGTGCTTCTGATGGCCCTGTGCTCATACTACCTTCTTTGGGTAGAATGACAGGCATAGGCTTTGACCCATAAGTGAATGAGGATAAACCCATATGAATACAATTATCAAATTATGTCTCCTAAATTTTCATGCATCCTATAATTCTATCATATATATATATATATTTTAAATTTCACATGGTTAAAGTATCCAGATGACAATATTTATAACCAAAAGTCTTCCAAGCATCAGTTGACCTTTGGATTAAAGAAATGAAAACCTAGTTAGTAAATCCCAAAATAAATGTCCTAAAATGCTGAGATGATAATTAGCATGATGATGATTCCTTCCAGAATCCTAGTACTATTTTAATGACTTTGGCAGTTGTACATCAATATAAGTGATGAAATTCCAGTTGCCACTAGTAAAAAATAAAACAAAAGTCCTCCACTTTTGTTTGGGGTGTTACTTTCACTAATCTAGTTTGTCAAAGCAAAACCACACATTATTGACAACTAGTTTAAGATTAGATGTTGACCTTCTTTCATTTGCAACATTGAAGAGACAAATTTACATTCATCCGGGTGACAAAGGAGTGACTTTAGGGAACTGAAGCTAGGCCTTAGCTTTTGGAACCCTTGTCTAAGTCAAGAAAAGAATAGGGACCTGAAGACAAATCAGTTTTAGAGACTCTGAAAATGGATTACAGGATTCTAGACTAGGGACATTTAGAAAAGGTTCAATGGAAGAGGTTTCAGACACAGAGGTAGACTAGGTGGAAAGTTTGGGACAGTGATACCAAATATTATTGGGGCATCTGGGAACACTGAAGGTCACACTGGTTTCACAAACAATCATATAAATCAATGGCACTTACTTTTCCACACTAAACCTTGCATTCTTAATCTATCCATTGTTCACTCCAGTTAAGACGATAGGGGTTTTTCTTTTATCTTTTGAATTTGGCCATTGATGTCCACGATATTTTTTCTTACAAATGTTAAATTTCCGAATTTTCTGAAAATGTTATACTTTATAAAATATAGCCTTACATTGTGTTAGAAATGTGTAGCTATAACCTTCTATTCTATGTATTAGAAATGTTGCACTGGGAAATACACAGGGTTTGCACATATTTTTCATATATATGGAATATACAGATGATCTGCACAACGTGCTCTTTTCCTATATAGACCTATACAACACAGGGTTCTTGTGTTTTAGCATGTATTTTCTAGGCCATGATGTATATATTTTGTGCATACATTTGCACAGTACATATATGACTTATAAAGCCAATACATCCATGCCCATAGGGAAGGGTACAGGAATCTATATATATATTTTTTTACAATCTAGGAGTATCAATAGGATTAGTACCTACAGAAATATGCCTGAATTGGTAATGTGTGAACCGATGGATTGTGTAAGTACAGTGTTAACAACATTGCATAAAAATTTGGGTTGAGGGAGTGAAAACAAAGGAGAAGGATAATCAGAAATTATGTTGTGTGTGGCTCTGGGCATTTTTGGTTAAAAGTCCTTTTTTCTTTCTTTGTATCCTCAGCACTTAACCAGGTGCCTGGCACATATAGGCTCTTATTAAACATTTATTGACTGACTGACCCTTGCGCCCATGACTGCCATTCACCTAAACCTATCTCCATGAATTGGGACAGTGCGCCTGTGTATGTCTCTTCTCCCACTGCTGGAGACCTTGCTAACTCTGGCCTCTGTCTCTGTCTACCTGTGGTACTCCCTTCCCTCTTCCCGTCTGCATGTGTCTTCCTCTACCCAAATCATTCCTCCATCCCTCCCCAACCCGGCCCTTTTGCAGGTATGGTTCCAGAACCGCCGTGCCAAGTGGAAGAAGCGCAAGAAGACAACGAACGTTTTCCGAGCCCCGGGGACGCTGCTGCCGACGCCGGGCCTGCCACAGTTCCCCTCGGCCGCCGCGGCCGCCGCCGCCGCCATGGGGGACAGCCTGTGCTCCTTCCACGCCAATGACACCCGCTGGGCAGCGGCTGCTATGCCGGGCGTGTCGCAGCTGCCGCTGCCGCCCGCGCTGGGCAGGCAGCAGGCCATGGCGCAGTCCCTGTCCCAGTGCAGTCTGGCGGCCGGGCCCCCGCCCAACTCTATGGGCCTGTCCAACAGCCTGGCGGGTTCCAACGGCGCCGGGCTGCAGTCTCACCTCTACCAGCCCGCCTTTCCCGGTATGGTGCCCGCCTCCTTACCCGGCCCGAGCAATGTCACGGGCTCGCCCCAGCTCTGCAGCTCCCCGGACAGCAGCGACGTGTGGCGGGGCACGAGCATCGCGTCCCTTCGCCGCAAAGCACTAGAGCACACAGTGTCCATGAGCTTCACCTAATGCCCCCTCTCCCGGCACCCCGGGCCCAAATCCCGACCTTGCTCCCCTCCTCTTCCCCGCTGGCCCAGCAGCATCTCACCCATCCCCTTTCCATTCCTCTGGCCTCCCCTCCCCCCCATAACAGGTCTCCTTCCCCATTCCCGTACCTCTCTCCTAGATGCCCCCGATCCCTCCCGCTTCTACCACACCCGTCTCCCCCCGACCATGTCCCCTGACTTTTCTATCTCTCCTCGCCTCTTTCCTTTGCCTATCCCTTGCTCTCCAGTCACCTATGTTCACGAGGCCTCCTCGTCCTCCTCTTCCATAAACTCATCTTTCCCCCGACTTCTTCGTATTCCCTGACTTCTATTTCCCTTACTCCCTCTCCACGCGTCCCCTCCCCCAGCCAATTTCATTATCTTCACCGTCTTTTCTTCTCCACTTGACCCTCCAAATCAAATCCCTTTTTTTTTTCTCCACTCCAGAATATTCATCCTCTCTGGGGTAACTGCTTTTTCCCATCAGCCTCTTCAAGTCTTTGCCACATTTCCCTCCTAAACCAGATTTGTTAGTCACACTTTCTTTTCTTGAAGTATTATTACCGTCCATATTTCCCATTTTCACTATTATACCTCACCCTCCTATACCTTTTCCACTCTCCCAAAGCTCCTTCTTCATTGTCTCCTCTCCCACATCCCCCTTCTTCATTTTTCCCTTTTCTCTTCCCTGCCTCACTCACCTCCCCCTGCCCTTCTCCTACTACCCGGCGAAATGCATTATTCCCGCCATTTTACTTACCAGGGAGTCGACTCAGGATCTGAAATTAGACACCAATGGACTGGTTTGTGGGCAGAAATACACACACATACACAAACACAAGCACACATACACATACACACACACAAACACACACACACACACACAACACCCAAGTCACATAAGGACATGCTCAAGGGACAACACAATATTAGGGATTTTTGTCTTAAAGGAGGACAAGTGTCTGCTACTGTCTGCCTCATCTAAGGGCCTAATTGATCTAATTTAATTTTTCCTTTCCTCCCTCCCTCCCTCCCTCCCTTCCTTCCTCCCTCCTTTCCTCTCTTCCTTCCTTCCTTCACTATATTTTCCTCCTCCTTCTCCTTTTCCTCCTTCTCCTCTTTCTTCTTCTTCTTCTTCTTCTTCTTCTTCTTCTTCTTCTTTCTCCTCCTTCTTCTTTTTTCTCCTCCTTCTCTATCTCTTCCTCCTTTTTTTTCCTCCTCCTCGTTTCTTCTCTTCTACCTCCTCTCTTTCTCTTTCTATTCACTTACTACCCCCACCTTTCCACCCAATTACCTACCCAGCCATTTCTTTGGCTTGCTGCGGAATATTGTTTTCTTGTCTTCTATTGCTTTCTTTCTTTCTTTTTTTTTTAAAGCACAATAATGTGGTAGTATAAATAGGAAGTTTCTTAACAGGAAATTGCCACTTGGCTGGGAGACTGGAGCAGACTAAGAAAGTTACATGATGCATATAGGAGAGATGATCTCACTCATTTTGATAAGTATTTATAAGGAAGAATTAAAAAAAAAAGTCCAAGTAATATTTCCTTTTGTAAAAGCAAAAGCCACATCCCTTTTCTGGGTCTTTCAGGTTTGGCTTTCTGTTGGTTTTGTTTGACTTTTCTATCTTTGTTCTTTGACAGTCTGTCTGTCCCTCTTGGTTGTTTTGTTTGCTGTTGCTGTTGTCCCCACTGCACCTAGGCTAAGGCCATTGGCCCCTGCTGAGGGAGCAGGTCCATGACCAGGCTGGGTGCCTGCACATGGACATCGCCAACCCTGCAACTTTGTACAGAGAAACACAATCAGCTTTTTCTGCATGTGCTGGTCAAATCCAACCCCAGAGAACAGAAGCTATTTCTAAGAATGAACAAACGTGAAATAGGATGTTTTGTGTAGATAAAGCATTCTTGTTACATACTGGTCAATTTGTGATATGTTTTAACTTATTGTCTGTGCTAATTTATTGAATTTGGTTTTCTTAATAAATGTTTGAGCTAATATAAAGCATATTATTTGACTTTTCCGGACAACTTTATATCAAGTTAAATGTAAATGGATAAAATAAAATCATTTTCAGTATGTGATATGAAGAATTATGAATTTTGGTTTTGCGTATGAATAAGTGGTGTTTGGTGGTTAGGAGGGGGCTCCTGGTGTAATTCCCATTCAGATTCAGGGACCAGAAATTTATAACTCTTTGTTTCTTTGACCTCCCAGTTTGGGGCATTTTATTTAAAACAATCACTGTATTCATTGTCAATACACTTTGTTTAAGCTCCCCAGTTTCTAGCCTGGAGCATAAATCAAAGATTTGCATGGGACCAAAGAGATCGATTAGTTAAGATGGGTCTGGTGATCACAGATAGATTTTGATGCTGACTGGAGTCTCCGACTCTACTTGTGCCCGATTCGGGACTGGGAGTGGGGGTTGGAGTAGCAGGATAGCTAGTCTATGGACTTGAAATCATTTCATCGAGATGAAGAAGGCACCTTGTTGTCTTGGGCACAATCATCAGGGTAGCCTTGTGTGTGTGTTGTGGGGGGGGGGGGAAGAAAAAGAGCGAGAGCGAGAGAGAGAGAGAGAGAGAGAGAGAGAGAGAGAGAGAGAGAGAGAGAAGAGAGAGAGAGAGAGGAGAGAGAGAGAGAGAGGACAGAGAGAGAGAGAGAGAGAGAGAGAGAGAGAGAGAAGAGAGAGAGAGAGAGAGAGAGAGGAGAGAGAGAGAGAGGAGAGAGAGAGAGAGACAGAGAGAGAAGAGAGAGAGAGAGAAGAGAGAGAGAGAGACAGAGAGAGAGAGAGAGAGAGAGAGAGAGAGAGAGAGAGAGAGAGAGAGAGAGAGAGAGAAATGTGGGGGAGGGCAGGAAGGAAATGCTAGTAAAGATAGCATTAATGAATGAATGGAGACAAAAGGAACATTTATGTATCTAGTCTTTAAGAGTGGCTGTGGGCAAAGGAGATTAACACTCCTATCCTTTAGCAGATACTGCTAAAAGTCAGTGGACAGGATCAGAGGACAGTGCCTAAGCTATTTAATTCTTCAGGGTTTTGACCACATTCAAGTTAATCCTTGAGATCCCAGCTCAGGGGCTTAGGTTCCCCTTTGCCCTTCCCAAGGCTCCATGTTCTGCTCCCTGCCCCTAGCAACCTGCTAAGTATAAATACTTTGTATAAAAGATACCACTGAAACAACCTTTACTGCTGATGCCTGGGAGGGGCAGGGGACTCCTGGCTGAGAGATCTGCCCCTCTTTAATAAAAACACCAACCTAGGCAATATTTCTCCACAGGGTGCTTTCTAACTGCCTATCGTTTGTGTAATCTAGTTTTGCACACGGTCTCTTGCCCAGGGGCGGGTAACAATTCTGACCATCCAGTAGTAAATAAACACTGTTGGTTATAGCCTCAGATGATGGCAAACTGTAGAGGGAATGAGAAGGATGAGTTGATTTAAAAATGGAACTTCCCAGCAGGTTGTGTCTATGAGGCCAGGCTATCCAGAGATGTCTATGTCATCTAAGAGAACTATGCCTTTAAGCTAAATCAAATCCTTGAAATGTATAAGGATTCATCAGAAGTTCTCTTCCCCACATAAAAAATTATTTATTTGGTCACTATAAATAGAAAATCCTAAAAAATGTTGCTCTTTCTGAATGCTTTTTAATTTTCATTTTATATTAATGAACTACCTGTGGGCATAAAGAACTTCTTCATTGCTACTTAGTTAAGAACTCTAATTAGTGAAATCCACTTTTTTTTTAACTTAAAAGAATCACATCCATTAATGCTATATTACACATGGATGTGGTGGTGTAGGGCACAGGAAGGATGTCTTTGGAAATTAAATTGATAGATGAGTCTCACAATAGTTCAACTCTCCACTTTCTGAAACATTCTTGATTTAACTTAAAAAAATATATCAAGAGACTGCTCATTTTGTCTTTCATTAGGAAAAAAGATTTTTTGGAATAATGGGGGTCACACCAATTGGCACTTATACCATAATCTTTAATTATTTTTACATTTCAACTTGCTACCTAATGTCTCCCACCTATACCAACTTCTCAGTTGTTGTTTTTAGTTGGAAATGATGTGCAATGTGATCTCAAATCACATTTTAAAGATCAGTACAAATCACAGACTGCTTCATCCAGAGAGCATGGAAGATTGTTTACAAGAATGCTAATTTTACAGCTTCTTTATGCTGCTGTAAAGCATAACTTTATGATGTTGGAGTGCAATAAAGAATGGTAAATGGAATCTTTGAAAACACTGGATTTCTCCAAGGCAGGGAAAGTGACATCTTTGATTGGGAAAAAGGTTCCAACTTATGACACTGATTTGAAGCTGCAAATCAACAAAAGTGATAGTTATTTCAAAAGAATTTTATATTTTGAAAAATAGTAATTATTTTATCAATGTTTTAATGAAAGTTCACAGTGCTTTTGACTTGACCCAACTTTGGTATAATATCTGTTTCCATGGTGATAGATTTTCATATTATGGATCTTGAACATTTCTAAAGGGGTGTGTGTGTGTGTGTGTGTGTGTGTGTGTGTGTGTATAGTGTATGTGTGTGTGTGTGTGTGTATACAACCACTATACACACACACACACACACACATACATATATACACATATATACATACAGGGAAACCTTTGTAGCCTAAACTCTCCAAGTTACTGAACTGTTCCTACTTAACAAAGATCAAAAGGGGAAGAATGACAATTTCAGTTATGTATTACAGGTTAAATGGGAATGGTTTAAGTACGAAAAAAATGTCTTTGAAGGAAAAAAAAAATTAGACAATAGAATGATGCTTAATCCTATTTTTATTCTTCACTAACAATCCTGACTCTGTACTATTAAACTTGTACAAATAAGTGATTATATGACTTAAAGGAATAAAAATAAAAGCATGAAGAACAATTATCAAAATGAAGAAGGTAAATAAAACTTAAAGGTGTTCTGCCCTTAGTGAATTGTACTTTTTTGTGCTGAACAGTCTGTTTGGACATCAAATGATATTACTAAGGCACTAACTCTGTAAAGGCCCATTTAGATATAACTATATGATGACTGTCTTATTTGAATATAAATGTTGATCCTAAGATCAGTTTCCTTACACAAATTCAATAAACATCATATGTGACATTCTAACAGACTATAGCAATGATGCTGAACTTGTTGCTCTGAAGGGAGGTAGAAAAAAAAGAGGACATAATATAGCAATGTACCCCATTGAAGATGGCATTTATTGACTAAAACCGGGGAGCTTAACAGGAAGGTAGGAATTAGAAGACAGAAGATTCTCTGGCTTTGCTACAATATATTCCATGTCCTCAATGATTGCTTCCCCGAAAATGAAAATGTGTTTTAATTTATGTTGTAGACTTTAAATTTTCATTTTTAGGGTAAAAAAAATTAGCCCACGAAGATGTGTCTTGTAGTAATGGAGGTAGTTAACCTGTCAGTTGAAAGTATGTAACCTTCCTTTTCTCCTTTTCATGACACAAAGGTAATCTCATCTGAGGGCATTTATGTGAAGAAATAACAGCATGGCATGGTGAAACTACTGGCTCATTAATCCTGGCATCTACTTCCTACAGGGTTCCTTGATTAGTTAAATTCATTCATTGGATATTTCAGAGTTTTTGATTTGTCACCATTGGCTAGGTTCACTGGGTTCAGGCTAAATTGAGCCAGAAGCAATGTTTATTAGTAATTTTGTAATACAGACTACCCTAATAATTCAGCACAAATATCTCATCTGAAAAATATCCATTCACCCTAGCTTCTAATGTGGGTTGCAGCTGTGTTCATAAGGAATTGAAAGAACACAAGTGATTGGGCATGTATTTTCTAAATTATTAATATGATGGCTAATAGCTGTAAACCCATCTTCATATCCAAAGAAGAAATTAAGATCCATTTTAAGCAAGAAGGCACTGGCAAAGGGGTGTACCTCCTGCCTGTGTGTCTGCTATCACCAGCTCAGATGATTCAGTATAGAAACTATGGCCAGTTTAGCATGCTGCCGTTATAAAAAGAAACTGGACAGTCAAGGCTTTGTCTTTTCTTTATATATGCTGGCATAGATTTACTGAAGGATGCTTTGAAGGGATTGTAGACATAGCAAAGTTCAAAGGCCTTTCCTTACGTCACACAGAAATCATCACCAGTCACAGAGAAGGCATCATTAGGTTTGCACAGGCAACTGCAACTTTCACTAGAACCAACCAATATGTATAAATCTTGTCTTTAAAGCTGCTTTCGATTTTCAGCACACTCATGGCAACTATTGATATCTCACGCTGGCCTCTGCTAGTTTTGAACTGAACTAGTTCTCAGTTACTAGGAAAATACATATTTAATCCTGTGCAACATATATACATGATAAGGATAGTTAAGTGGTACAGTGGATACAGTTATGACCAGAGTCAGGAAGACTCATTTTCCTGAGTTCAAATCTGGCCTCATATACTAACTGTGTGAGCTTGAGCAAGTCATTATTTGCCACAGTTCTTCCTCTGTAAAATGAGCTAGAGAGGAAAATGGCAAAATATTCTAGTATCTTTGCCAAGAAAATGACTCGCTTAACTCACACAGTTAATAAGTGTTAAGCATCTGAGGCTGGATTTGAACTCAGATCCTCCTGACTCCAGGGTGGGTGATCTATCCCTGTGGTTTTTTAAAAATCTCTAATCTAAATCCCTCCCAGAATAGTTTGAGCAGGATGGCTCCTTATGCAGCAAATATGTGCTAACTTAATATCCCTTTAAAGTTTCCATTTTGCCAAATAGGATTTTATTGTTATCCTACTGAGAGGGGAAGTTTCCTGAAAATTCAATCAATGGGGAAAACAAACAGTAAGTAGTCACTTACTTTCCCATAGCATTCCCAGCTCTGTAGAGTTGTTTTGTCTTCATTTCAAAGAGGACCAATGACATCACAGGGTGATGTCTACTCTTGAGAATTGGATTTAAGTGAGGCAGAATTGCAGAGTTGTCAGTCTCATTCTCTCTTTCAGTTTCTTCAAAGTACAGTGACAAGACAAAAGTCAGAATAATACTCTTGTACAGTATCTTACTTGACAATAAGCTCTTTGGAGACACTTGAGTGGAGATGAAGAGAATACTTTCTTTGTTTTCTGTAACAAGGAGTTTTCATGCACCTTTGACAATTCAGATGGATTCCATGGATTCTCCCAAAGCATTTTACAAAGAGCAAACTCTTGTGTGACTTCTCTATCTCATCATAAATCTCTCAGCTCACTGTGAACCCATTATTTTTCTTCTACTTTGCAGACAAAGCCGATCACTATACCACTATATTCTGCATACTTCCAAAATGTGGTTATCATAGAATGATAGAACCTGCTCCTCCTCCTAGTCTTCCCATTTCTTTTTTAATGTTTTATTTTCCTTAATTACATATTAAAACATTTCTAATATTAAAAATTTTTTGAGTTACAAATTCTATATCTTCCTCTCCTTGTCCTTCTCCCTCCCTTAATAGTAAGCAAACCAATCCTTGCATTCATTCAGGATTGATGCATTTTTCATCCTGCCATCCATGTTTCCCATCTAGTCATCAAGACTATCAAGTCTATTTTTAAAATTTTCCTATCATCTCTCGATTTCCAGAACTCTACCCCATTTTATGTTCTCATTATTTCTCTTAATCAGTCATTCAATAAACATTTGTCATGTACCTACTATGTGCTAGGCACTGTACTAAGCTCAAGGCCATTGACCATAGCTGCCTTTTGGGGCTCAACATCTCCAGTCTCTGCCCTCTTCAACCTTTAGCACCACTGCTAAAGAAATAATTCTGACATTAATGTTCTAATCACAAAATTTGCCCTTTTCAAAGCCTGCTGACCTACAAAGTAAAATCCAAACCCATTAGCATGGCATTTCAGATTCTCTATGACCTGTCCCTAATTAATTTTTTGGTAATTTCTTATTCTATCTTTTTACACACATCCTTCAAACTACCTTGATATTTTCTAAACTAGTCCTGCTGTTTTTCATTTCCATGTTTTGTTTGAACTGCACCTATCCAAAATGATCTCTCCCCTATCTTTATTGGTCCAATTTCTACTCATGATCAAAAACCAAACTCAAATACTACTTCCTCCATAAAACCTTCAATGATCTTCTAAACCAGAAGTGATCTCTCTCTCTCTCTCTCTCTCTCTCTCTCTTTCTCTGCCTTTCTCTCTGTCTGCCTCTCTGTCTCTATCTCTCTCTGTCTCTCTGTCTCTGTCTCTGTCTCTGTCTCTTTCCCTTCTGAACTCTCATGCTATTTTGTATTTGTACTATAGGGACACCAAGGTTATGAGAATCATAGGAAGGGTGAGACATCTTTCATCCTGCATAGCAGGTGAGATTGCTGTATCTGGTTAGCCAGCATTTATTTCTACACACATTTTATGAAAAAAAAGAAAATCAATATAATCATTGCTTTTGCATATGAGAAAAATTCTTGATAATCTTTTTGATCATGACATTGAGTGTAGTTGCAATTACCTTGGATCTCTAGGCAGCTGTCTTTTCTGTGTGAATCACTGTGTTCTACAGGTTTGATAACCATCCTAAGAAGGCACACAGGGAACTGAATAGTATGATTGTTCTCCCTATAGATACTTCATATCAATAGCCAAGTTGACAGATTGGATGCTATATGAAATAGCCTGTGATGATCCTATGTCTTCAGGATAAACACAAGTTATGCTATCATCTCAGAAAACTCATGCCATTAGTGTACACAATAGGCCCCTCAAAGTATGATACTCTTATTGCTCCTTCATCTCCTATTTTCTATTATCATTATTCTTATCCTTATCATCCTTTGCAGTCTTGTTTTAAAAAGCTGATTAACATCTTTTATTTATCTTTGTACATCACCACCCTCAGATTCTGTACACCATGCAAAGTGCCTACCCCAGATACTTTGCCCAGCTGGAACTCAATAAACATTTGTGGACTTGGTTCAAAGAATTGAGTTCGACCCATCAGCCTATGCAGCCACTAGCATATGACCATCCAGATTCTTCTGGGAACTTTTTCTGGTGGCCAGGAAGTCACTATCTTAAGGGTCAGCTCCAATAATTGGAAAGATCTTTCTTATACTTCCACTAATTTGTCCTCTTGTTTCTGGAGGAGGGGAGTCTATTTTTCTGTAGGACAGCCTTTCGAATATTTGGAGGCAGCTATTATATTCCTCTTAAAACTTCTTTTTTCCATGTAAATAATTTTTAATTCTTTAAATATTTCCTTATATCATATAGACTTTGGGTGAATTAATCAAGAAATATTTATTGACTTCCTATTGATGAAAGGCTTTGCCAGATAGCAGAGAAACATAAGGTACTGTTCCTGCTTTTAAGGAGTTTATAATATAACTGAGAATTTGACTAGTACCCATGAAACAGAAAACAATACAAGACCCTATATTACAGGAGTCCTGTGGTGTAGTCCAGCCAATTAATGTAAAATTTCAGAGAAATAAGACATAAATGAGAATTGAAATAATCATAGAACATTTTGTTTAGAAGTTGAATTTGGACTAGACCTTAAATATCCAATAAAATCTCTTCTTCAGACTTTTCATCTTTAATCTTACTTCCTTTACTCGTGCACCTTATTTTACATATATCTAAATTATACTCTCATCCCAATTATCTTTAAAACAGGATAAAGAACCCATTTTAATGCTAAAATATTATTATTTCTTTCCTTCAAATGGAGCAATTGTTTCAATGGGAATATGGCCCTCCTTTATTTCAGATATCTTAGATAGTTGATTAAAGGGGCCAGATGTCCTGGTTCTCAATCTCTTTTAATGTCATACCACCAGTATTTCTGTTATAATATTGAAGGGAATTGTTTAGTTATTATTTCTGAGATTCTGTGTATAAAGAGGCTTATGTGACTGTTAAGTGAAAAAATGAAAAGAGAAGAGAAGATGAGCAAGACAACATTTTTATTCCCACACAAGAGAGAATAGGAAGATCTAGTGGTGAGTAAACTACTCATTCAGAGTAAACTAGTCACCTGTGAGAGTCTAATTATCCATTCGAAGGAACTGTGGTACCATTTAGTATTCTGAGTATGGCAATTTTCTCAATGGTGCCCTGGTGTCCTGGAAGAGTTAATTCATCACTCTCAGAAACTCTGGTGACTTGCTAGTTCCCCACAATAGAGAAAGGAGCACATACTTTGCTGGGAAGCCAGGGCTAGCTCAGATTTCCCTGTTGGAAGCCTGAAGAGCTTCATTTTCCTGTTATCCCTAGTAGTACCTCTGAAAACTAGTTGTATTCTGGGAGACATCTCAGAATTGAAGAGATGTGATGGGAATTCCCTCCTCAGCCAGAGAGACTCCTAGCTAGAGATTAGAGATTGTATCACTTCAGCAGAAGACTGGCAGTTTCAGTGCAATTTAGTGAACTCCTAGCCATTTCAGATAGAAAAAACATCTAAAACAATGTTTAGATATATAGAGAAACAAACTCAGCCAACTCTTTGTCTTTTCAAAAATGAAGTCATAGTTATATATGATGTTATGTATAACATCAACAAATATGAATATTCAATATTCAAAGAACAAAAGGAGGATTGAATAATCTATGAACTGCTTTTATATATAATATATATTTTAAAGTGTATATTAAGTTTAATCCCCTATCTCTATTTCTATTCAGAAATAATTAGTAAGGGTATAGCTAAATTAAGCAAGAGAGATTTTCCACGAATTAGGAAAACCTGAGGGCTTCCGTTATTGAGAAAATGTCGATCACTGGTCATTTTCCATTTCACTTCTTCCAGGTAAGTAATACCTGGGGGGCTGGAGAAATCTACAATCAGAGAAACACTCAGTCAGAAATCAGGATTTTGCAATTGTGCAACCTGTGAAATTTGTCACAAGCACCTTTCTGTAGTGGGTGTTGTTGCCATTGCCATCGTTAGCTTCTTCTTTGTGGGTTAGACTTCACCTGAAAGATGGGAACTGAGTCCTGTTGATTACACACAACAAAAAAGATCATATCTCTAGGACTATCAGAGAATATTATTCTACAATAGCAGGAAGGAATGTGAAATTGCAAGAAAAAACTTTTTCATGGACAAACATGGCAGTATCAAAACAACTGGGTCCATGGGGGCAAGTGAACGATCTAACAACATATATATGCCCCATGGATTTGACAAAAAGAAAAGAAAGAGAGAAATAATATATAATTCAGATATCCCAGAAAGCTAAAAATTTCTACTTGTAAAATTGACAAGGTAATGCCATCTTCTAAGGATATTATGTAGGAAATGCATCTGGGATCAGGGATCCAGTTTAGAAAAACTTAGGGGTGAGGATGGAATGTTGGAAGGAAGCATAGATTGGAAGACAAGGAAATCCCAGTAGTTTGGGATATTATGTCTAGGCTTGTTTGGGTATTGATGTTGATAATTAAGAGTGACAAATGGTATCATGAAAAAACTGTCAAGATTAACATTGATTATAAATCCTGTAAAATTTACAGAATAAGTGGTGTAGTGAAAAGAGAGGTAGACTAGGAATCAGTAAGAATCAAGTGAAACAATGGATGGTGCTCTGACTCTGTAGTCCAAAACAATTGAGTGAGATCCTGATTTAGACACATAGGCTAGCTGTGTGATCCTGGGCAACTTTTTTCACTTGTGTACATATGTATATGTATTTATACAGATAAACTATCTTATCTATATCTTTCTATGTATATGTGTATATGGGAAATGTGTATATTTACAATCTCATATGTACATATACAATATATTTTATTAAATGATATCTAATATCTTGACCATACAATCTTGTATATGTATATATTGGAAAATAAAATACTTCAGTATCTTTACCAATATAATCCCAAATGAAATCATAAAGAGATGGGCATCATTAAAAAATGACTGAACAACAACAATAAAAAGTGTATATTTATATAACATATATAAAACATAGATATAAAATATATTATATATAATATATCCCATATATGTACATATTTTATATACAATACATACTGTACACATGCAATTTCATCTTCACAACCCCAAGAAGGTAGATACCATAGATTTATTATCTCTATTTTATAGATGAGATATATATACATATGTTTACATTATATATGTATATATGTGTATATGTATGTTTATACACACATACATATGGATATATGTATATACACACATACACAAACATGTGTGTGTGTGTATATATATATATATATAACATAATTTACAAAGTGTTTTACATGTTAGCCACTTATATTAATCAAATTGAATTTGACTCTATATAAATAAAGTCATAATAATTATTATTATTTATGTGAGATACTCACCATGTAACACTATGATTAAATTTGTATGATCACTATGTGGTAGACAGACTTTGTTTTAATTTTTTTTTTTATTCTAGTAGTAGATTTTCTACCAGTCTGGTTGGTTTTGGTCATTGTCCATGCAGAATATAGCCATCTGCTCACAACATAAGACAATTAGAGGAAATATAGAAAAACTAACAATGATTTCTTTATACTCTGGCAAGTTCATTCAGAATTCAGAATTCAGAAGGTGGTAGCAAGGGAATATCCCTTCTTGCCTACTTTCATTGGCCAGTATTTAAATACCTGAATCCATTGGTAGGAGCTGGAAAATAAAAATGCAGGCTCCTTATTTTTACATAGGTGTGAATAATCAATTCATTTTAAGCACCCATTAAGTGCAATGGATAATCCTAAGTGTTAGACATATAAAGATTAAAAAAAAAAAACCCTTCTTAATCCTCAAGGAGTTTACATTATGTATATGTATACATATGAAATTACATATATTACACATTATATAATATATATTATGCATTATTTAATAAAATTTATTCATATATATGTAACATTTTATATATTTTATATTTATATGTGATATATAGAAATGAGATTATAAATAAAGCATAAATTTCATATATGTGTATAGATAGTATATATCTGTATGTATGTGTTTTTGTAAGATAAGAAAATAAACGCAAGACAATTTAGTTTTGGCAGAGAGTACTAAGTTAGAGATCAAGTAGAGTTTCAGGTAAGAGGAAGTAACATTTGAGCTGAACCTCAAAAAAAGATCCAGGCATTCTAAAAGGGAACAGCACAAGAAGAGAAAATGAATTCTTGGCCAGATATTCAGTAAACAAGCATTTATTAAATATTTACTATGTGCCATGCGCTGTCTTAAATGCTGGCAGTACAAAGCAAGGCAAAAATCACTGTTCTTACCCTCAAGGAGCTCCCATTCCAATGGAGAAGACAATATACAAGTAATTGTGCACATGTAAGATGTACAATCTAAAATGAAGGTGATGTCATAGGATTAAAATACAGGGGAGTCCTCCTGGGGAAGTGGGATTTGAACTTCATATTAAAGGAAGATAGGATACAGAAGGGAGGCAATAGAACTATTCCAGGCAAAGGGAGACCAATAGCACAAAGTGAAATCTGAGAGAAGATGGAATATTAAGATCAGACAGCAATTAGCAGTTAGCTTTGGCTATAATGTAAAGTGCTTGAAGGGGAATAATATGGAAAATTTTAGAAATATGGGTTGGGGCCAATTGTAAAAGCTTTAAATGATAAATTCTGCGTGGTGTCCTAGAAACAATAGGGAGATACTGTTGACTTGTAAGCAGGGGAGTGACATGATCAGACCTGTATTTTAGGAATATTCATTTCACAGCTGTGAGAAGGATGGATTGGAGAAGGAAGAAACTGCAACGTAAAGGATTAGTTAGGAGACTAGTGATATTGTTTGTGTGAGAGGTGATTTGGCCTGAACTAGAGCAATGGCCATGTGAGGGGAAGTAGATGACATGTTAGTGATGGGGTATGGGTAAAATGGCAAGATTTAGCAACTAATTGGATATTGGGAGTAATGGTAAGAGAGAAAGTGATGGAGAAAAGGTCAATAATGAAGACTAAGCTTAATGTATATATCGAAGAGCTGTTTCTCCATCAGAGAGCTGGTTGTTAAACATTTACCAACTAGGTATCTATGACTAGGACTCTATTTGACCTTGCAGTTCTGAGTTCTTTCCACTACATTGCCTCTACTGATTTGTTGCTGCAAAACGGTATAGCATTTTTCAGAGTTAGCATGAAGATCCCATTTTTAACATTTTATTTTCTATAGTTTAGCTCCTGTCCTCATGATTCTACTACAATATTCTCTTAAATGTCACCCATGACTTCTTCATTTTTGAATCCTTTGTTTTCATTCTCCACAGTACTCATTCTGTTGACTACTTTCTTACGTTCATGAATACTGCTTTCTCTATCTTCTCTTCCTAAGGGTCCAACTGTTCATTATCAGTCTTCTCTCCTCCATCTTTCTCCCATCCACTAAAACTAAAATTAATCCCCAGAGCTCTGCTCTGAGCTTTCTTCTTTTCACTCTATATTCTCTCCCTTGATGATTTCCTCTATTTCCATGGGTTCAACTATTATTTTTCACAAATAACTCCCAGATCTATGCCTCTATTCTTACTTGAACACCAATTCAGAATTTCCAATTGTTTAATGAACTTTTATCACATTATATAAAAAACAGATCAATTTGCAGAAGTACAGTTCTAGAGGCCATTTCTCACAGACAAAGCCGGTCAGTCAATAAATACTTACTAAGTGCCTAATATATGCAAAGGAGTTAGTCAATGAACATTTACTAAGCACCTACTATGTCCCAGGCATCTCACTGAGTACTGGCAACATGAGAAGAGGCAAAAGATAATCAATTCTGGATTACCTCCAGGAGCTTATGATCTATTGGGGGAGCCTACATACAATCAAATATATACAAAGAAGCTATATAAGGGAAAAGGATAAATAGAAAATAACTAAAACCAGTGAAGGCACTCAAATTAAGAAGGGTTGGACAATACTTTCTGTAGAAGGCAGGATTTTAATTGGGATATGAAGAAAACTAGGGATGATAGGAAGTAAAGATGAGGTAAGAGATTATTCCAGGCATGGGAGACAACAGAGAAAATGCCCAAAGTCAAGAAATGGAGTATCTTGTTCCTGAAATGCCAAGAAGGCCAATATCAAAGGTTCAGTGAGGACATGGTGGGGAGGAATGTATAAGAGGACTCAAAAGGTAAAAGAAAGATAGCTGAGGAAATAGCACATTTTGTATTTTATCCTGGAGTCAATAAGGAGTTATTAGAATTTCTTTAGAGGCTAACTGAGCTTTAGAAAAATCATTCAGTGGAGAATGGATTGGAATGGGAAGACACTTGAGGCAGACAGACTCACCAGCAACTAATGGAGTAATTCAGGTATAAAGTGATGAGAGCCTACACTAGAGTAGCAGCAATGTCAGAAGAAAGAAGGGGGTATGTTCAAGAGATGTTGCAAAGTTGGAAAATGACAGACCTTGGAAAGGATAAATGATCTACTTTTATCAAAACATTTCATAATAGTTAGAGAATTCACTGGAAATAAGGGATAGAGAAGTTAAAGGAGAAGAATATTCACAATTTTCTGTCAGTTGCCAAGTATATTATCAGAGCACTTGGACATGAACTCATTCTTGTAAAAGCCTACATATATAATGGGCCTAAATTTTATTTCTTCATCCTCTTGCTTTTTTGATATCATCATCATCATCATCATCATCATCATCATCATCATCACCATCTCCGTGTTTATTTCCATCGCCATTAATATTATCATCACCATCTCCATTTCTACCTTCGTTTCCCCTATCAACATTTTTCACTATTTCTATTTTTACTTTCATTTTCATTGCTATCACCAACACCCTCTCTATCTTTCCTTATGTCCATCACTATTTTCATCACTATCTCAAACAAAATTGACATCTCTATCCCTGTTACTATTACCATCAAAGAGGGCTAGTTCCTCTATCAGGGACCAATAGAGAGAGGATTTCCTTTTCTTCTCCCTTCCCAATATGGTATCTTTCAGCAGAGCTTTTCACTCAGGAGGAGACACTGAATTCAGCAGGGAAGAGAACTAGAGAGTTCGAGTGGAAGCAAATTCATGGGATATGACCTCTGACAGCAAAGAAAAGGGACAGCTCTGGATTCAGGGAAGAATTATCACTGTTACTTGGAATGAGATGAGGAAATGAGCAGACACAGAAAGTCCAGTTCAGTGACCCTCCCATAAGAGATATTTTTCATGGCAGTTAGGGAAGAGAGAATCAGCACAAATATACCTTAAGAAGAGAGGGGTTATCAGAGACAGCATGAGTTGCCTTGGCAACATGTTTGTTACATGTGCCTCACTATCAGAATATATTATGTACATATAAATTCTTCCCACTAATACTGTATATAATTGTGGAAAAGTTCATCCCTGGTTTATTTGGGAAATGTCTTTTTAATTACTGTTCTTAATATCCAGTCTTAGAGATGATTTTACTTTGAGCTAAATTTGTCTAACTGGGTGACTATTAAAGGTAAATAAGAGCTTATAAGCTATATGTTTATATGACTGCAATAGCAGTCTCCTCTTAAGAATCTAACCTGTGAGTTTAAATTCAATTTGGAATAGGTAGATCAGTAGGGGACATTATAGATATATAAAAATTATTATATGGTGAAATATAGAGATGGTTTGATGCAATTTTTCTTCTCATTTTTCAGACTTAGTTCCTCCAGTTGTTCTTGTTATTGCCCCAGTTTCTGTATGAGTATATGTCTGTTTGAGGTAATAGGAAGGAGTGGGATGAGACCAATGATCTAAGGTACTGAATAATCGAGGATCAGAAACCATGTAGTTTTCAACCATTGTTACTATCATCAGAATCTCTGCTTACTTATTTCTTTCTTTTATTAGGTGAATCTTCTATGATTTGGTCTTTTGGAGCCAGCAAGGGACTGTGAGGTTTGTTAAGGAATTCTGGGTAAGATTAAGCTCTTGAAATCTAAGATCTGAGTTCCTTTCTTTCTAGTTATATATGTCACAGCCATCTCAGGAGAAAGTCTATTCAGCTACTTTTTGCTTCAAATGACACATTTAAAATTAGTCTTTTTTTTTTCTCTAGCTATGTTGCCTGGGTTAACTCATTAAAGTAAATCTCGATAGGATCTGTGGATAATCTGTGGGTGATGTGATGAGAGCTGCCATCACATTAATAACAATGCAAAGGGGCACGGTGGTGAATAGGAAGTCCTGTATCCCTGTGCCTCAGACTAGTGAAAAACTGATCACAAACTAACTATACTAGAGAATATTTACATAGCTTTTACCTCTTCACCTAGCAGCAACCATGGTTTGGTGAGATAGTCACCAAATATAGATATATTTACTTCACTATCCATATATCATGGTATGTGATGAATGGGGACGCTGAATTATAAATATATACACACATCACAAAACATTTACTGGACTGATAATTTCTTCTTTACTTCTCTGGAAGAGTAGTTTCAAACCATCGGATTAGTTGCTTATTTACACATTAGATCAGCAGTGAACTTTCTGTGGTCCAAAGATCATTTTAAAACAATACAATCTTCTTAAAATTATTATCTGGGCAAGAGAGGGATGTCAACAGTACAGTCATCTCATCAATGAGATGTTCTCGTAGCCTTATCCCCAATATAGTGCTATAGTGGACATTGTGTTGTCACTTAGAATGGGAAGGGATCTAATAGTTATCTAGTCTAACTTCTATCCAAATCATAAAAATCTTGCATAGGATTAAAACAAAAAAGCTTTTCCCATTCCTCTGCCTCCTTCTCCAATTAACTCTTTTCCAGGTCACTATTTTTGTCAATGGCATCATTTCCCTAGGCTCTTTCCAAACATTGGAATCAGCTTTGCTTCTAAAACCCAATCTGTTACTAAGCCTTATAAGTGCTTTATTCATATTTTTCTTTTTTTAAAATTGATTATTTTGTTTTTTAGTCAAATGATACAGCAGATAGAAAGTTGTTCGTAGATATACTAAGTTCAAGTCTTGAATTTAATATGTCCCAGTTATATGATTATAGGCAAGTCATTTAATCTCTTGGTGATTTAAGCAACTAAAAGTTAACACATGAGTCACATTAGTAGAGGGAATATCTTCACAAGAATTTCCTGGGATGAGAAGGAAAGAAATAAGCATTTATATAGCGTCCGAATATTACTTCATGTGATTTTTACAATCATTCTGCAAAGTAAGTGGTGTGTTATCCCCATTTCACAGTTGAGAAAACAGAGGTAAACAGGCATTAAGTAATTTGCTCAAGGTAGTCTTGTCAGTAAATTTCTGAGGCTAAATTTTAACTGAGAACTTTCTAGCTCCAGATCCAGCATTCTAACTACTTCACCATCTAGCTATTGGTATAGTTTTTTTTTTTTTAATACCAGTGCGATTATATGTCTGCACCAAAAGGATGAAAATTGTTTTAACTTTCAGTGACACATACAGAGGTTTTCATATTCTCTCAAATACATGATTTCATTTTCATTTCCAGTGTCATTATCCTAGTCACTTCTCATCTGGTTTGCTGCAATTAGCTTCCTATTGAGCCTAATTTCAATCTTTCCTACTTCCAGTCCATCTTATACACCATTGCTCACAGTGTGTAACTAGAAATTTATTCCCCTTGGGCAAAAATAGTTAAGTAGATGAAAGAGAGGGGTACAAAGCATAGTCTGGGAAGGGGGCAATAGAGGCAGCACAGATGAGTTTCTCTCCCCCAATCCTTTACCCTGTTTCTTTCCCGGGGCCTTCCTTTCCTATAGGAGAGATCTATGAGGGTTAAGGCATGGATATGGCTAGAATGAAGCTTTGTACCCTAGATGTTTTCACCTGTGACCCTACCTGTCCCTTTTTAGTTATAGCTGATACTCCGGAATTAATATTTTTTAAAGTGCCTCTTCTTTCATATTACTTACCTATTCAAAACCTTTTAATTGACTCTTCATTGTCATTTGAAATATCTCAAAATTTTCAACCCTGTAAAAACCAATTCCATTTACCTTCTAATATTCTCTCTTCCTCTTCTACAAAAAAAGTCTTTGCTCTAATCTTGTTGATCTGTCTCCTTAGTGAAGTAGGTATATCTTACTTGTTTCTGCTACTTAGAGTGGCCCACCCATTTCTGTTCTTCCTGCAAGGACCATGCTCAAGGTCTTCTTTTTCTCTAAAGACTTTTGTGACCTCTGCTGTTTACAAATTTAGAACTGGAAATAGCTTTGAAAGCTATCCTTGTTTTATAGAGCAGAAATCCACTGAGGTTTAGAGTCTTAGCAAGTTACAGAGAAAACAAGAGACAAACTTAAAAGCCAGAATCTCTGATTTCAGATCCAGTGCTCTTGCCACTAAGGAATTATTGGGCCCTTCCACAGCCAAGGTAATACAGTGCTTACTGGCTATCTTATTTACTGAACACTTCTCATACTCCCTCAAAATTATTGTGTCTTTTAATACACTGTGGAGTTGTGAACTGATCCAAACATTCTGGAGAGCAATATGAAACTATGCCCCAAAGGCAATCAAACTGTGCATAATCTTTGATCCAGCAGGGTCTCTACTGGGTCTGTATTCTAATGAAATCATAAAAAGTGTGCAAAAATGTTTGTAGCAGCTCTTTTTGTAGTGGCAAGGAACTGGAGGCCGAGTGGATGCCTATCAACTGAAGAATGACTGAGAAAGTTGTGATATATAGATGTAATTATTATTGTTCTATAAGAAATGGCCAGCAAGAGACTTACATGAACTGATGCTAAGAGAAGTGAGTAGAACATTATATACAACAATAACAAGACTATGTGATGATCAGTTCTGATGGATGTGCTCTTTTCAACAATGAAGTGATTTAGGCCAGTTCCAACAGACTTGTGATGGAGAGAGCTATTTGCATCCAGTGAGAGAACTATGGGGACTAAATATGATTCACAACATGGTATTTTCACCTTTTTTTGGTTGTTTGCTTGTTTTTTGTTTTTTTTCTCATTTTTTCCCTTTTGATCTGATTTTTCTTGTGTAGCATGATAATTGTGGAAATATATATAGAGAAGAATGGCACATGTTTAATCTATATTGAATCACTTGCTATCTAGAGGTGGGGGAAGGGAGGGAAAATTTTGGAACATAAGGTTTTGCAAGGGTGAATGTTGAAAACTTTCTATGTATGTATTTTGAAAATAAAAAGCTAAAAAAGGAAATTATTGTGTCCTTCCTGTCTCTCCTGATAGATCTTTAAGCTCCCTAAAAACAGGCACTTCTTGTGGATTCTTGGCAGGGGTGATTCTTTGCTGTGGTCTGGTGCAAATGTAACCTCTGTACCCACATCTGTTATCAAAGAGATTATTGTGATTGAGTTTGGCTTCTAATCATGGGTGAATATAGTCTACAAGTCATTCTGTTTGGTACAGGTCCCTAAACGTTCCCCTGAGAGGCCCCTTCTCTTTCATTGAAGGCCCATACCTGCCCCCCAGATTATCCCATTGGTCCCCGCCAGTTGATGTTGATTGTCCTGTGATTGTCTATGGCCTTATTCTAGCATATATATATGTGTATATATATATATATATCCATATCTATCTATTTATATCATCTATCTATCTACCATCTATCTAGGACATCTCCACCTATTCCTGCCCCAAGTGGTGGTTATTGTCCTTCACTCTCAAGGAAGGCCAAAATGATAGCCCTATGTTGGAGTTAAACACTGTGATTGATCAAATTGATATGCGCTCAGAAGGCTCTACTATAGGTTGGACACCAATAGTCTACATGAACATTTGGAAGGGAGATGGCTCTAAATTTGCACACTTCATGTTCCTTATGAGCTACTGCAATTCCACTTTGTTCATAGAGCAAAGCACCTGAGATGATGCAAGCATGCCATAGTGAGTGGTTCTTGCCAATGTTTCTCATTTCTTGGTCCAATATACTGTGCATCAAAGGCCTCTAATCAACAAATATTGATGAGGCTCCAGTGTTCTTAACTTTTGGTATTAAGAAATAGGATCATGCACATTTAAATTGGAAAAGACCTAGAAATCATGTAGTTCAATTTCTTATTTTATGGAAGAGAAAAATCTGCCTCAGAGAGCCCAACAAACATGAGTGTGAATCCTGTATTCACTTGCTCTGTGACCATGAGAAAACAAATCATTCTATCACTAAGCCTAGTTTCTTTACTTGTAAAATGGAGCTAATAATATTTGCCCTGGCTACCTCATCATCTCATATCTGGACAATTGCGATAGTTTTTGCATTGAACCACAAGTTTCTCTCCCCATTCAAATCTACTTCCCATTCAACTGTCAAATTAATCTCTTAAAATAAAGATCTGACTAGTTACTCCCCTTTCCCTGTCTCTATTTAGTAAATTTTAGTGGATCCTTATATCACCTCTAGGTTCAAATATAAAATCCTCTAGCACTCAAAGCCTTTTAACCTTCACAACTTTGCCACCTCCTACTTTTCCAGTCTTCTTATGCACTTTTCACTTCCACACACACTTTCATGCAGTGATCACTGCTCTTCTTGTTGTTCCTCATATATGATGCTCCAACCTTCAGACTCCAGGCATTTTCACTGATTGTCTCCCATGCTGAAAAACTTTCTTTCTTCATCTTCATCTCCTGGCTTCTCTGGCTTTTTTTTTTTCACATTTCAGCTAAAATTTTATCTTCTTTGAGAAGCTTTCCTAGTCTCTTAATGTTTTCTTCCTTCTATTGGTTGTTGCCAACTTATCTTAGATATTGTTAATTTATAGTTTTTTTCCATGTTCTCTCCCCCTTAGAAGGTGAGCTTCCTTGACAGCAGGAGCTAGTTTTGTTTTTGTTTTGTCTTTTATCACATCCTAGTATAGAGTAGGAATTGTCTGACTGACATACATAAAATTTTTGTACATTTAGTTATAAGTAGTACACAGTCTGGTTGCTTGAGAAAGGGGAGGGAGGGAATAGGACAAAGGTTGTCAGCTTTACCATGCCCACCTAGTCCCCTTCACTCTAGCTTCAAAGGTAATTTACATAGGCTCAGGTAAGGGAGAGTATAATGAGAGGTGAAAAGATATTTCCTTACCAACATGTCACTCAACTCAGATTCATAGATTTAAAATTGGGAACATCTTAGAAATCATTTAGTCCAATTCCATCATTTTTTCAGATAGGGGAAGTAAGCTAATAGATGTAAAGTGCTTTATAAATCCTAAAGTGCTAAGTTAATGGTGGCTATTATTCATTAATAAATTAAATGAAATGGCAAAACACTTCAGTATCTTTGCCAAGAAAACCCCCAGTGGGGTCATGAAGAGTCAGACATGAATGAAACAACTAAAACAACAACATCAAATTATTTATTAATACAACAGGATAGTTATAACTCTTGGGAGATTATTAAGATTCCATTCTCAAACTGGCACTTGTTTCTCCCCTATGCCCGGGCTACAAAGAAATGTTTCTGATGAAGGCTAGCCCTAGGAAATATTTTTAAAAATTATGAAGGGAGTTTCCTTATTTGCTTCCATAATCCAATGCTCATTATTTCCTCTATCCTAGGTGCCCAAATCCTTCTCTATAATCTGTCTCTATAATTATCTGTCCTAACTTCTCTCCTTTTCTCCATATTTGGCCTAATACTATTCCCTGAGTTAGATTTGTGTTCTTTCTTCCCTCCCTTCTTCCTTCTCTTCTTCCTTCCTTCCATCCCTTCCTCTTTCCCTTCTTCTCTCCTCCTTTTTTCCCTCCCTCCCTCCTTCCCTTTCTTCCTTCCTTCTTTCCTTCTTCCCTCCCTCTCTCCTTCCCTTCCTTCCTTCCTTCCCTCCTTGCTTGTTTTCTTCTTTCTTTCTTTTCTTCCTTCCTCCCTCCTTCTCTTTCTTCCTTCCTTTTAAGATAACTATGTAATCTGGTGCATTGTATGTCCAGGAAGTGAGACAATTCAGGCTACTTTTCTCTTTATTTCAACCTCAAAATTTAATAGGCAATGAGCTCACAGAGAGTTAAGTTAGGAGAATCTTACTCCTAATTTGTATGGGGAAAGAGAGAAGACAGGAGGAGAAAAGACTGTTTGGAAGAGCAGAGCTTTTTCTCCTGCCTTTCTTAATGCCAGGCTCTTCCCTCTAAGTCTCTTCCCACCTCCTTCCTTTCCCCTTGGATTCCAAACCCTAGTTCTGGATAAGAATGGTAGTTATAAAATATTCTCCTTAAAGAAATGGGATGCATTTTCCCAATACAAAGCATCATTTGGAAGAGTGACCACATCCTTCTCTCTCTCTCTCTCTCTCTCTCTTTAAAAATTTAAATAACTTTTTATTGACAGAACCCATGCCAGGGTAATTTTTTACAACATTATCCCTTGCATTCACTTCTGTTCCAATTTTTCCCCTCCCTCCCTCCAATCCCTCCCCCAGATGGCAAGCAGTCCTTTACATGTTGAATAGGTTACAGTATATCCTAGATACAATATATGTGTGCAGAACCGAACAGTTTTCTTGTTGCACAGGGAGAAATGGATTCAGAAGGTATAAATAACCCGGGAAGAAAAACAAAAATGCAAGCAGTTTATATTCATTTCCCAGTGTTCTTTCTTTGGATGTAGCTGCTTCTGTCCATCTTTGATCAATTGAAACTGAATTAGGTCTCCTTATCGAAGAGATCCACTTCCATCAGAATATATCCTCAAACAGTATCATTGTTGAGGTATATAATGATCTCCTGGTTCTGCTCATTTCACTTAGCACCAGTTCATGTAAGTCTCGCCAGTCCTCTCTGTATTCATCCTGCTGGTCATTCCTTACAGAACAATAATATTCCATAACATTCATATACCACAATTTACTCAACCATTCTCCAATTGATGGGCATCCATTCATTTTCCAGTTTCTAGCCACTATAAACAGAGCTGCCACAAACATTTTGGCACATACAGGTCCCTTTCCTTTCTTTAGTATCTCTTTGGGGTATAAGCCCAGTAGTAACACTGCTGGATCAAAGGGTATGCACAGTTTGATAACTTTTTGAGCATAGTTCCAAATTGCTCTCCAGAATGGCTGGATGTGTTCATAATTCCACCAACAATGTATCAGTGGAGTGACCACATCCTTAAAGCATGTTCCTAGAGCATGTGATAAGGGAACAGATGTGGTCAGTATAGCAGGATCTTGGTACTATGAGACTCTCTTTTTGTATTTTCTCTTTTTGTAATATCCTAATAGTTTTCTTCCCCAGATACAGAGTGTGTGCCTGGAGGGTCACTCTGCTCTATAAGTTCCTCTGTGCTGCTCGACTTCTTTTAAAATTTAATTTAAAACTTTTTTGTTTATTTTTAAATTTTCAAATTTTAATTTTTTAGGTGATTCATGTCCATTCATTTCTACATATTTCCATATGAATCACATTGGGAGAAAAAAATCAGACTAAAAGGGAAAAATATGAGAAAAAAAACCCAGAAAAAAAAAAGGTGAAAATAGCATCTTCATTCAATCTCCATAGTTCTCTTTCTGCATAGGGATGACATTTTTCTCCCAAATTTTATTGGAATTGTCTTGGATCACTCAATTGCTGAGAAGAGCTAAGTTGATCATCACACAATCTTATTGCTGTATACAATGTTTTCCTGGTTCTGCTTGCTTTACTTAGCATCAGTTCATGTTTAAGTTTTCCCAGGCTTTTCTAAAATCATCTGTCCATAACTTCTCATAGAACAACCATATTCTATTACTTTCATATACCATACCTTATTCAGCCATTCACCAACAGATGGGTATTCATTCGTTTTTCAATTCTTTGCCATCATAAATGAGAGCCTGAAGCTCAACTTTTGATTTACACAGCTAGTTCTCTCTTAAAAGAGAGATCACTCTTCTCATTCCTGAATAAGGTCAATTGACTTAAAACTAGTCCCTGCATGGAATGCTATTCCTCTTTGTGTCTGTGTCTCCATAGAGTGTGTAGCTATTATTTGTTGGATGTGTCTCAACTGTGCCTTAAACTCTCTCAACTTGTTCAACTGCTGGCTCTAGGGTCTCCTACTGGATGAATATTCTCATTGCTAAAACAATGCACATTAATAAGAGAATTCTCCCCCCTCCCCATCTCCCAAGAAAGAGAACAGCACATAGATATAGGAGAGGGGTTCTTCCGAGGCGAGAGTGTTAGCTGTAGGCAGAGGGAAGCAACACCAGCTTAGCCATCCTCAGTTAACCAGATTCCAGGTCAGGACTTGTGGAGATAGATTGTGCATGAAATGTACCCAAATCATTATTTGCCTCCATGCCTTCTACACTAAGCTCCATTTATTTGGAGGTATCTAGGTAAATGTATGAACTACCAAATTAGGAGTCTGGAAAACTTGAATCCAAAGGTCTGAGACATTTAAAGGTGTATCATCCTGGGCAAATCGCTTAATTTCCTTGTGCCTCAGTCTCTTCTCTGTAAAATGGGGGCCTCTAGGATCCCTAATTCTTAGTCTATTTAAAACATTTACTTATCGCTTTAAAGTTTACAAATTACTTTATGGATATTTTCTTATTTAATCTTCCCAATGGGATCTTCCCAATCTTTCTATGAGGTAGGTGCCATTATTATCCCCATTTTACAAGTGAGGAAACTAAGACTGAGACTTTCCCAGAGTCACACAACTGATAAGTGTCTGAGGCAGGATTTGAACTCACATCTTCCTGGCCCTAAGTTCAAAACTCTACACTGTGGTGTTTAGCTGTCTATAAGTCGTTTAATCTGTCCATGCTTTCAGATTTCTCATTTATAAAATGAGGATAATAATAGCACCGAACTCCCAGATTTGCTGTAAAGATAAAATGAGATAACATTTTAAAGCATTCTGCAGAACTAAAAATGCTCCGTATGCCAGTGATTATTATTGTTATTATTAATATTATCCTTAACATTCAGTAGAAAAGGGAAGACTTGGTAGAAGACAAGAGTTTTAAAATCAAGGCAGAAATTTGCTGCAATAGTTCTCAGACAGCAGCTTAGAGCTAAAAAAAAGAAAATCATTGATTCACATCTCATGATCCCTCATTACAGAGAGAACATTTATTCAGATTTATGTGAATGAACAATCTGGCCGGCATGGGGTGATGAGGCCACTGTGACTAGCTGGACTGACATTGGAGGTGGGGCTTTTGCCACTTTCATTTCCATCATTTTCTATGACTTGTTTTGAAAGGAAAATTACTCCTTTAGAGAAGAGCCAAGGCAGCAACTGGAAGGAGTAGTCCAATCCACACAAAGGCATGGAATGAGTAAGGTTGACTGATTGACATAAGGCTATGAATTCTTTACCTTTTTTGGTTTCTATATATAACATGAGCAATTCCCAAAAATATCCAGGTAATTTTTTTCAGACAAGATAATTCCAGCCATACCTGCCCCAACTTGTACTTGAAAAGTTTTTTTTAATCCAAGTAAAAAGAGTTTCATTTATCTCTATTAAATTTCATTTCATCAGATTTGGCTCAATGTTCTAGTTTGTCGATAGATTTTTTGAATCCTAACTAATATTGAGTGTGTTAACTGTCCCTCCCTAGTTTTACATCATTTGTAAATTGGAAAACTTTCCCTTCTCTTTAGTAACTAACTAAGACTGCTGAGGCAGCAGCCCACAAAAGCAGTTGCCAGGTCACATCTCTGTAGGGGTGGTTTGCCTGGTTGATGGCTTTGGAAACTAAACTGAAAGCAGATCTATTGGTCTGGGAGGTGCTGCTATTCCCAGAGCTTTTGGACTCAGGGTCATTGACCATTTCCATTAAGGATACTGATCCATGTCCATAGTCCTTCATGTCTTTAAAGTAGGGAGAGGGGAAGAATACATTTTCTCATCTTTTTACTAGGGCTATTCTTGGTCCCTGTATTAAATTTGATGATTCCATGTATTCTTTTATCCAAATTATTGATAACAACATGCAATAGGAGATATTTAAGTGGCATAGTATATAGAAAGCTGGACATGGAATTAGAAAATCTAAGTTTAAATTAGATCCTGACCTCAGTGTCTCTTTGGAAGGGCACCAATGGAATGCTTCAGGGATCTGTCTTTGGTCTTTAATGGTAACAAGGGTGAGCACTTATATGTTATTTTAAGGTTTACAAGGTACTTTTTAGGCAGATTATACATATTACACTCATGTAAAATTCAACTACTGCAGTATCTTTGCCAAGAAAACTCCAAATGGGATCACAAAGAGTTAGATGCAACTAAAATGATTGAATAACAAACATTACATTTCAAAGCTAGGTCAATATTAAAATTTTATCTCATTTTATCTTCACAACAACCCCATGAGATTGGCACTATTATTACTTCCATTTCAAATCAGACAGAAGTTAAGTGATTTCCCAAAGTTATACATTTGGTAAATATCAGAACTGGAATCAGACCCAGTGTTGTAGATTGCTGAGGCCATGTCTTGTCTCTAACAAGAGAATAATAATAATATCTATAATTTATATAGCACTTACTATAATAAGTGCCAGCTATTGTGCTAAGCACTTCATAATTATTTCATCTGATTCTTATAACAAGTCTGGGAGGTAGGTGCTATGAGTATCTCAAATATAGAGACTGAGGAAATTGAGGCAAACATAAAATTTTTAATGACTTGCCTAGGATCACATAACTAATAAATCTTTGAGGTCAGATTTTAATTCAGGTCTTTCTGACTTCAGGCCTGATCGCCTTTCACCATACCACTTAACTGCTCAATCACATCAAGGAAGACCAAAAGTTCATCTTGAACCAGTCTTGCATTTATATAGTGAAGCTGTCATAGGAATTTCAAAACATCAGGTTTCCAAATGAAGAAGACCTTTCCCATAAAGTCTAACAGGAAGTAAAGAACTGAGGCAATCAATTCATTCAAACCTCAAAGTAAACCAAATATGAAAAACAATTACTATAATACATTTTTCTCAATTGCCTTGCTTATTTCCTTTTTGACTGTATTTTGACTGTATTTTTGACTGATCGACAGATTTCTTCTTTTATCATAAAGAGAAACAATGAAAACTAGCTGCCAGAATTTCATCTGTTAGCCAGAATTCAGTAATCCCCATCAGCAATCTGTCATCTACCTATAAAGAAAAAAATGAACTTATTTCCTATTCTATTCTCAAGAACCAAGATGACCAGTCACTTCCTGTAATCTAAGTTCAGCTGCTTTTTGATGATTTAATTTACAGAGAAGATGTCAAACACACAGTCCTGTGGGCTGGCACAAGTGGCCCACAATACTCTTCAGTGTGTCCCAAACCAGATTAAAATGTAATTGGGATATATTTAACAAAATAAATAAAATACAATAAAAATAGATATTATTATATTTAAAAAACTAATTCAATACACTCTCCACAGGGATTCTGAAGTATAGTTTGGTTCCCCTTTCTATTTGACACCCTTGCTTTAGTGTAGGATGTAGTGATTATGTTTATCATTTTTCTGGATCTGTATTTATTATCCAGCATATCAGGCTTTGCAGACTTTCCCATGTTCCTCAGACTTCTTTATATTTATCACTTTTTACTACAATTTTGTAACATTTCAAAGAATCGGTGATTTCCCTTGTGTATGTGTATTTCCCTCAGACTAGCATTTCTAGGCTTTTCTTAGGACTGCTCATCCACATTTACTGTCCACCTACCACCCACTTCTCATTTATGGCTTTCAAGAAGCTGTACTGTATTCAACTGACTCTCCAGAAAAACCATCTTCACAGACAGGCTAAACCATGGTGAAGGTAATTAACAGTCTTCACACCCATTTGGTGAGTTGGGGGATGTCTACTCAAGCATATGAAAACTTCCCCTTGGAGGAATGAGCAGATAAGAACAATTTAATTTGTTTCACTGGCCATGAAGGTAGCTGAAGCAGCCAGTCTGGAGTGCTTACAATTCGGTCACTCAAAAGACACCAAGGTCATCAACTGCATTATGGGCCATTATCAGTCTTCTTGACTTTGTCTTACCATTGAACTTTGATGATGTTTGAAGAGAATGAGAGTCTGAGAATTTTTTGCAATTTCACCTCATTTAAATCTAATTCATGGACATGTCAAAATATCTCCCTGTTATCTCATTTGATCCTCTTTAAAAAGGAAGAATAAACAACAACTGCAATGGCTCCATGATCTCACTGGTGTGTGTATTTTCTACAAGGATGCAAATTGTAACCCGTTCATGTAATCCTACCCATTTCCTATAACCTTTACACATTTCCTTCCATAAGTGTGCTACAGGCAGTGCAATCTTAAGTTCCTCAAGCTATTTTGAAATTACAAGAATACCAGTGAAACATGAGGGCTGACAATCAGCTATCTTATACTCTTGTTATATGACTTAGTCCCATCTTCTTTACAAAAGTAATCTTCCACATGAATATATCTGATAGGAGTTTCCCTATGCAGATTAGGTTAGTTTTTCCTTAAAAGGTATTGAGTCATTCTTTGAGACTTGCTTGCTTTAGAGTACTACAGACTTTGATTATTAACAGCATGGCCACATTACTAGGGTATAAAGCAGCCATGAGTGGTTGGAGAAGCTTGAGAGACCCTGGGCTAATGGATCATTATGATAACTTCACTTATCTCAATCAGCTCAAGGATTGGCAATGCCTATTTTTGTTTTGTTAACTACTGAATAACATAAGAATAGCTCAATATTGAACCAAAAGTACAAACCTAAGGTCACATCCAGAACAATATACCTATCACAATTTTTTTCACTCATTCCCCAATTATTATATACTTAATTTGTTTTCAAGTTGTTGATACTACAAAAAGGACACTACTACTATTTGAAATCTTTCTTAATGTCATTAATATTTTTGGATGCATGGATCAAAATAAACTGAATAGATCAAGGTTATGAAGAGCTTTATATCTTTTCTCACATAATTTCAAAATATTTTCTAAAATAGTTAAATCAATTCACAACTCCTCCAAAGTTGTATTAGTATCCTTATTTTATGACAGTTCCAACATTGAATTTTCTAACTTTATAAATTTTCTGGGTGTGATGTGAAACTTCAAAGGTTCTAATAACACTAATCATGTGGGGGCATTTTTCATATGGTTGTTGATTGTTTATATTTCTTCTTTTTAAAACCTCCCATATACTTTGATAGCTTATATATTAAATAGTTATTTATTTTATATATTTGTACCCATTCTTTATATATTTTTAATATCAATTTTGTTAGAGATGCTTGATGCAAAAATCTCTCTATCTCAATGTCTTCTTATTCTTCTGCATTGATTTGTTTCTACAAAAATGTTTAGAATATGTGTAATCAAAATTAATCATTTTACATTTTATGATTACCTCTATCCTTCAATTAGCTATGAATTCTTTTACATCCATTTTTGTGAGAGCTCATTTTTTCCACTTTGTCCTAATTTTTTAAGGTGAATATAGTCGCTTATCCATTTGGAAACTGTATATAAGGTAAGATCCTGGTATAAAATAATTTTATGCCAAACTATTTTCCAGTATCCCCCAGAAGTTGTTAAAGAACAAAGAATCCCTTCCTGAATAGTCCATGTTAAAAATTGAAAAGCATTTTCCTTTATAAATATTAAAGTTAAAAGCTATAATTCTATTTCTACCATACTAGTTTCAACTAGTAATAGCTTATATTTATGATTATTAAGATTTCAGAATAAATTTTTTCATAACAACCCTTCAAGTACCCTTCAAGTACACTGTGGATTACATAGACTTTGAGAGGCTTTCTGGAAATGGAACTTTCAGATATTTCTATGGGAAAATGCTTTCCAAATTCTAAATGACCAACTTTTAAACAAATTTTAGTAATATACCTCTTGTGTAGATTGGGAAATTACTGATCATTTCTATTCTGTTGTAGTGTTTAATGGAGTTAAAAACTAGATTATTTAGAATATTGGAAGCATCAATGAAGCTGTTCCAGTGGTTATTAAAAAAAGGTCTACTTGTGTCATCAAAATGATGACATTGAGGCTATAGGCTATAATAGGTTTGGGGCCACCCACTTAACTACCTTAATATCACAAATGTGATAGCATCTAGGACCAATGAGGTTCCCATAAACTTTCCCTAATGCCATTCTGTACTTCAGGACCACTTGTATTATAAGTCAAAATAAACACCCACCAAAACCATTTTTCTAGTTAAACTGATGTCCTGTAACTGTAGCTAAGAAGCTAAGTTGTAATTTTGAGGACACCATGGATGAAAGAAAAAAAAATGACTACCACTAGTAACAGATGTGAAATTACATTAGATAAATATAATCATTAGTTTCAGTCTCACCCTGGTTAATTTGTTTGTGGAAATGTGCAACCCATTATTCATTAGATAATTTTTCACACATTGATTAGAAAGCCATGTCGAATGATGACCCCGCACATTTGGGCTTACCTAGCCTGCAGTAAGCTATCCCGCTTACAATAGTGGAAATGGGGGACAAAATGTTTATCTCAGCCTGATTTTGTGCCAATAAATAAAGTAAATCAATAGCCAGTGAAGTGTGAACGACATTTCTCTGCTGTATAATATGGTTTTGGGGGCAATTTGACATGCTACAAGGGGAAACAAGGGTCTTGAACAGAAAGGTAATAAAAGCAAACCATGCTGGTAACTGTTATTGAAGTCCTATATTTTTCTATCCTTGGGCAGCTTTAAGATGTGAAAAATAATGCACATAAAATTATAACAATATTGAGGCAACTTGCCCCCCTATTTACAAACACTCTTTCTCATGGCTGAGTCTGATTATGTTGGTCATGCACCCTCCACCTGTGACAAATGTCTTCTATTTTATATTTGATCTAATTTTGTACACAAATTTCAGCAACTTAAAAGTGTTTATATCAAATAAAGCAGAACAGTTTTAAACTCTAAGCTTATTTTTATTAGCATGCAGCAAGCAGGCTCTTGAATCCTATCTCCCAACAGACAAATGATTGCTTGAAGCAATTAAAAAAATATTCCAGCTTTCCTTTTCCTCTCCTAGACAAAGCTTCATTTCTACAACCAGAATCTCTCTTCCCACTCTCATCTTGCAAAACCATGGTGAGGGAGGCCCACACCCCCCTTCCCATGCCCAGGTCTGGGGAGTCTTTCCTCCAATCCCCAGAAGGGGAATAATGATATAAATGCACGCATTTATAAAGTGCATCCACTTGTTAGTTTCAGCCTCAGATGTCGTCTTTTAAATTAAGATGAAAATAACTTGAGTTTTTCCACATAATGCAGGCTGCATTCAAGTAATTAATGGTTAATTAAAAGCAGGTTTCCTTTAGCAGGTCAGATGGTGAAGGGCTTAGTTATGTTGCCATAGAAAGTAGGAGGTTGGGCTATTTGGTTTCCAGTGAAGGAGCAGCTGTATTCAGACCCTCCTAGACTGAAATCACACTTAGGGAAACTCAGAGATTCAAAGGAGAAAAGGCTGCCAGTGTCACAGAGACCATATTTTACTGCCCAAGAATGTTATATCCTCCACAAATACGATGTATTATTGTTGGACTTTATTTTTTAATTGACTCAGACAAAGAAGTTTGTAACAAGTACTGGCTGGAAATTTAACCATTTGCTTCCTGGGATTATTCTGATATGATGAGCTCTATAGCCATATTTATGTATTTTGAAATGAACCAAAGAAAGCCAATTGTTTATTTTTTTTAATGTCTCCTTACGATTATTTTAATTTTCACTCTTTCTTTGTTGGGATTGGTTTAAAATGCAGTTGTCTGAAAATACATCTGTAATGAAGCAGGAATTTTTTTTAAAAAGTTATCTCTAATTTCTTACTCTATCCCCATCTCTAATTTGAATACTCAAATGGGAGGTGACAAATATATGGAGACAAAACAATAAATAGACACGGCTGATGTGTGGGAAAAGCACCGAACTGGGTGTCAGGGGACACGGATTCAAATTCTATTTTTCCCAATTATTAACTGACTTACCTTGAATATGTCTCTGATCTTATTTTCCTCATCTACAAGATGGGGTGAGATTAATAGGAATTCTTAGTATTTTTGAGTCATGGATTCTTTTGGCAGTCTGGTGAAGCCTATGAACTCCTCAGAATGATGCTTTTAAATGCACAAAATAAAATACATAGGGTTACAAAGGAATCCCAATGTAGTGAAAATAGTTGCAAATTTTTTCCTATCCATGTTCATGGACTCTTTGAAATCTTCCCACATATAGATTGGAGGTCTATGAATCCCAGATGGGAACCAGTGGATTAGAGGAACTCAAGTGTACTTTCCAGCTTTAATATATTGTGATCCAGAGAAGCAGATCAAAAATGACTTGAGCTTGAAACTGGAAAAACAGAATTTTCCATTTAAGGATAATGGTGGGGAGGATGATATCCTTGGGGTCATTTAATAATAATAATAATAATAATAATAATAATAATAATAAGGGTTTTAGAAAATGACATTATCAAACCAGATTTAGCAATAATAGTGAAGAAAGCTAAGACATATTAATTCTTGTATTAATGTACAATGAAAAAAGTGCAATAACAAAAATGTTTTTGTATTAATGTACAATGGTAAAAACTAAGTAAATAAAAGACACCCAACATAGTTTAGGCCAGATTACTTTTCAAATAATTGGACAATATTTTTAATTAATTAAATTTTTATTATAAATATAATAATAAAAAGAAAAATAAAATAAAAACACATAAAATAGGAAATGAAATATTTTATAAAGATACTAACATTTAAGATGATAGATATAAAGATAGAAAAGACCTTAGAAGCCATCTAGTTCAAACTTGCAATTTTAGAGCTGAGATGTAGAATGACCCAGGATCACACAGATAGTCATAGAAGCAGGATTTGAATTCATGGGACACATTGAATTAAAAATCACTAGCAAATAAAAAAAATGTGCTCTCTAACTCTTTCTAATTTGACTAGTTCTCTTTCCTATCAACCCTTACATGACTTCAAGTCTAGCTACCACAAGACTATTGTGGTACCACTGGTACAGTAATAATTATAGCTAACATTTCTTTAGTGCTTTAAGATTTGAAAAATGCTTTACAAATATTATCTCATTTGAAACTCACAAAAAAACTCTCATCTACTCAACTATGGCACTTGGCTGCATGAAAGGTTTAAATGTTCAGTCTTAAATCCAGTTACTATGACCTCTGTAGGAAATTACAATGGCCATAGGAGCTACCCTTGCCCTATCCAACAGTAGGATTCTGATTTCTATACTTAATTGATTAAGAGAGCCAAATGATATTTTCATTGGACTAAAGTGCCTGAAGACAGGGGCTGTCTCAATTTGTATTTGTATCAAACACTTAACATAGGTCTGATATAGGGTACTTATGTAAGAACATGCTTGTTGGTTAATTGATTGGTTGGATTTTCTTCATCTATTAGAAAACTGTCTCCAATGGGTTTTAAATTCTAGGCTCACCATAGGGGACTAAAAGGAATAGAGCCATTGGGAAATCACTTCCTCCAAAGTAGTCTTTGAGAATTGAGTTATCTTCATGGCTCTTTGCTGCGTGCTCTCCCAAAAATAGAGCTCAAGTGTTGTGAGAAAGGAGTCTTCAAATTTTTAGTGCAAAGGAATCTTCTTATTCTACTGTGATCAACAAATTTAGAAGCGGAAGGTACTTTAGAGACTACAGAATCCAACTCCATTATTTTTCACATGGGTAAACTAAAACTCAGAACTTCAAATCACACAAATAGAAAGTAGCAAGGACTTTAGTCTTTGGTTTTAAATCTTGTATTCTTCTCATTATACCATGACTGTTGTTTATATTTTAGCAGAACAAATTTCAAATATGCAATATAACATTTTTTCTAGCAGAACTTGTTGCAAAAATTTAAACTCAAGTCATAATTTATTTTTTAAGAAGTTTTGTGGGTCCCTTTTGTTTTTTACATCACACTTGTTTCTGAAATTGAGCTCTGTCTTGAACTGAAGAAAAACAGTTAATATAACCAACAGAATGACTACATCTGACATTTTCAACATTCTGTTCTATTTCTTCCCTCCTCTTCCCTATTGAGTAATTATTTTTTAATTTCATTTTTTATATTTTGAACTTTTAAAATACACATAAAAATAGCATTCCCATATACACAGAAAAACACAAAACAAAAATTGTATGTGAAACAATGAATTTCCATTCCATTCTGCTTGAGTTACTCTTTAAAAATTTATCAAAAATCCTCCTTCTCTATGCTTTTTTTGGTTCTTTTTTATGAATTATAAAGATATTTCAATGGTCTTGTTCTCTTTTTGCTTTGTATTACTATTGCTAGTCTTTCTCCTTCTCCAACCATTAATTAAAAACAGAAGAATAGAAACAGAAAGAACAGAAGAAAAAAATTCTTAGAACAAATAAGCATAACCAAATAAAAACAAATCCACCTATTTGGTATGTATATCCAAAAAATTTGTTTCTTTTTTTTCTGCAGCTTGAGTCTATCATCTCTTTGTCAGGGGGTTTAACATATGTTAATTCTGAGATATTCCTGGCCATTGTTTTGATCAGAAGTATTTATTTTTTAATTATTGATTTATTTAAAACCTAACTAGAAAAAGATAAAAACAAACTATAAAAAGACAGAAAAAGATAAAAAAGAAAGGATTGCCATGTGCACAGTAGAGTATGAGAGGATTCAAAATCTGAGACAATAAACTTCCATTTCAAGAAAACCTATATAATAAATACTATACAAAGTATTCACAGCTCTATCTTTGCTTCTTTGTAGATTTTCTTTTGTTCTCTGCTGTGCACTTTTTACTTTATCCTTTCCTCCCTTTCTTCTCCCCTACTTCCCCAAGAAGGTTGCAATTAAATATAGATCTATTTATACATACATACACATATATACATATCTATATATTTATAGTCACACATACACACACACGCACATATATATGTTCATTCATATATATCTATGTAAAGCCATATTATGCTTATTTTACTCTGTTTCTCTGAAAGGGGATAACATCATCCTTTATAATTCCAAGTCTTTCCATATTTTTCTAAATCCATCAACTCATCATTTCCTTTACTACAGCAATATTTCAATCTTATACTATCTAATGCTTTTTAAAAGTCTAAAACAATATTGATTAATATGGCTGGCATATAGTGTAATTTCCCTATTTTTCCTCTTTGATTAAATCTATTTTAGCTTAAACTTTGTCTGAGATCATGACTACTACCCCTGCTTTTTTTTTTCTAACAAATTCTGCTCCTGATCATTATTATTATGTTTGCATGTATTTTTAAATTTCCTATTTTTGCTGATTCATCTGCTTTACTTCTTCTACCCGCTACCTTGCCTTGCTATTACTTATCTTACCTGCCCACCAAAAACCCTCTCTTATCCTATCCCCCATAATTCCCTCCTCCCATCCCTATTAATCTATACACCTTATCCCATTTCTTTTTTGTTTGTTTGTTTAATAGCTTTTTATTTACAAGTTATATGTATGGGTAATTTTACAGCATTGACAGTTGCCAAACCTCTTGTTCCAATTTTTCCCCTCTTCCCCCCCCACTCTCTCCCCTAGATGGAAAGATGACCAGTAGATGTTAAATATGTTAAAGTATAAATTAGATTCACAATGAGTATACATGACCAAACTGTTATTTTGCTGTACAAAAAGAATCAGACTCTGAAATATTGTACAATTCACCTGTGAAAGAAATCCAAAATGCAGGCAGGCAAAAGTATAGGTTTTGGGAATTCAATGTAATGGTTCTTAGTCATCTCCCAGAGTTCTTTCGCTGGGTGTAGCTGGTTCAGTTCATTACTGCTCCATTGGAACTGATTTGGTTCATCTCATTGCTGAGGATGGCCAGGTCCATCAGAATTGATCAACATATAGTATTGTTGTTGAAGTATATGATGATCTCCTGGCCCTGCTCGTTTCACTCAGCATCAGTTCATGTCTCTCCAGGCCTTTCTGAAATCATCCTGTTGGTCATTTTTTATCGAACAATAATATTCCATAATATTCATATACCACAATTTATTCAGCCATTCTCCAATTGATGGGCATCCACTCAGTTTCCAGTTTCTGGCCACTACAAAGAATACCCCATTTCTTTTAATCCACAATTCTTCTATGCCTCCCCCTTAGCCTATTCCCTCCCCCTTTTATTTCTTTATAAATTTAGAAGATTTTTATACTCTTGTATGTGTTTGTGTATACATATATGTGATATATGTATACACATATACATATTATTCCTTCTTTAATCCATTCCCAATGAGAGTAGGATTTCAGAATTACCAGCCTTTCTCCTCTGTCTAATTCCTTTTAGTCAGTTCTTGCCTCAAACCTCATTCATATAACAAAATTATTCTTTTTACCTTTTCCTACATGGTTTTGCTTCTTAGAATCATATCATACTCAGCTCTACTCCAACCCTTCTTTCACACTACTCAATTACTAATGACAGTCTTAGACAAATGGTTTATATTTCCATGTATAAAACATAAATACTTTGTTGAAATTAATCTTTGATGTTTATCTTATATTTCTCTTGGTTCTTACATATAAAAATTTCTATTAAGTTTAAGTCTTTTGCATCAAAATCCTGGAAGTCTAGTAATTCATTGAATGTTCTTTTGTTTTTTTTATTTATAATTGCTGACTGCATGTTACTTTTGGCTGAAACCCTTGTTTTTTTGCTCTTTGATATGTAGTATTTCAAGACCTATGATCTTTTAATACAGATGCTGCTAGGTCTTATATGATTCTAATTGTGGCTCTGTCATATTTGAATTATCTTATTCTTGTTTGTAATATTTTCTCCTTGATTTGGGGGGTTTTGAGATTTGGTTATGATGCTTCTATATATTTTCCTTACAGGATCTCTTTCAGGTCATGATTGGTGGATTTTCCCCCCTATTTCTACTTTCCTCTCTTGTTCTAACACTTCAGGACATTTTTCTTTAATTATTTCTTGTATTGTAACAAGATTTTTTAAATCATGACTTTCAGGTAGTCTAATTATTCTTATGTTTGAACAGAGTTTTTAAATCTTTCCAAATTTTTCTTTAAACAATGTGGTTTTTGCACAAATCCAGGAAATGTTTTTTTTTTAATTTTTCATCTTTTTAATATGTTTCTGAATTCTCTGATTCTCTGAATGATTCTCTGAAATTGTCTTTTCCCTAATTTCTTATTCAAAATTATAATCTATTACATACACATTTTTTCACTCATTTCTCACTGGGAAGCCCCTTATTTTCCAGTTCTTTTCTTTCTCCCCAATTTTAATTCTCATTTCAGGACAGGAAACTGTTTTGCTTATGATTCTCTACTTCCCATAAGATTATATTCAACTTTGCATAATATGTTTTTCTTGGTTGAAAATCTTCTAGAATATTGTATTTTAAGATCTCTTCCCCTTTATTGTAGATGTTACAAAGTCCTTTGTAACTCTAATTATAGATGCTTAAGGAGCCTGACTCTTCCTGGATGCTTATATTATTTTACCTTTCATGTAGAAGCTCTGGATTTTGACTAGGATATTCTGGGTGGTTTTTTTTTTTTTTTTTGGTTTTTCTTTTAAAAGACAATTAGTGGATTCTTTGTATTGTTAATCTCCCTATTTTTTTAAAATTTATTTTTATTTTTTTATTTTATTTATTATTATTTTTAAAAATATTGTGTCCAAGCTTTTAAAATCATGATTTCATGGAGGCTAATGATTCTTAAATTATTTCTATCCCTGGTGTATCTCTCAGATCAAAGCAGATATTTTACATTTTATTCTATTTTTAACCTTGCTTTTGATTTCATCTCAATATTTCTTATTCTCTCACATAGTTATTGATTTCTGTTTGGTCTAGTTAAATCTTTAAAGAGTCATTATTTAGATAAAGTTTGCCAATTTTTCATATAAAACTCTTTATTCTCTTTTCTCCAAAGTCTTTCTTTTTCTCTCCTTTCCTACTTTTCTTTCATATTCCTTCCTTCTTTTTCTTCCTTTCTTCCTTCCCTTCCCCTTTTCTCTTTCTTCCTTTCTTTCTTCCCTTCCCCTTTTCTCTTTCTTTCTTTTTCTTTATTTCCTCCTTTCTTTCTTTCTTTCCTTGTTTCTTTCCTTGTTTCTTTCTTTCCTTCTTTCTTTCTTTCTTTCTTTTTCTTTCTTTCCTTACTTCTTTCTTTTTCTTTCTTCTTTTTCTTCCTTCCTTCTTTCCTTTCTTCTTTCTTTCCTTCCTTCCTTCCTTCCTCCCTCCCTCCCTCCTTCCTCCCTCCCTCCCTTTCTTTCTTTCTTTCTTTCTTTCTTTCTTTTTCTTTCTTTCTTTCTTTCTTTCTTTCTTTCTTTCTTTCTTCTTTCTTTCTTTCCTTCCTTCTTCCTTCCTTCCTTCCTTTCTTTCTTCCTCTGATTCATTTCTTCAGATATAAATGTAGTCCTTATGAAATATTTATTTTTTTCCACTGAGTCTCTGTTTGTAGGAGTTGTAGTAGAGTTTCCTCTCTCTTTCTAGTTTGGATTTTGGGGGTTTTGTGGATCTATTATAATATTCCTTAATAGTGTCTGGTGTCTTCAGTTTACTCATATTTCTAGCTTTAATTCCTGAATTGGAGAATTCCATCTCAGGCTTCACCCCCTGCTACACTTCTGGATGGAGTTACCATTCTTGCTTTATTTCTGAATTGGTCATCTGGATTCCTGGGCTCACTTTCATTTTCATTTCTTTAACTGGAGCTTTGGGCCAATGCTATAACTCCCTACCATGCATTTTTTTTTTAGTGGGGACGGTATCCCCACTTCATCCATACATCCATACATTATAGATTTTTGCTCTTGCTACCTCTTTGCTTTGAAGTCTATTGGCATTTCTGGTTTAATTAGGGGACTTCCTTTTTTTCTTTTTTCTCCTTTTCCCCCCTTTTTTCCTGCCTTGTAATTGGCTTTGCTAGCACACTTTCCCTTCTCTCTCTTCCTTCTCTGCCCCATTTTCTTCTTACCTGTGAGTTTCTGACTGACTTTTGATATAGCTCTGGAGAAAAGTCACTGAAAAGTTCCTCCTTGGATTTCTGGATTATTATTTGATCTGGTATTATTTTTAAGTGTTTTTTTTTTGTTTAAGTGTAGTAGTTATGCCTCTGATTAGACAGACATCTTCAAGTGATTTAAAAAAAATGTCCACCTACTTTTTTTTCTCATTCTTATCTATTCTCAGAATAGGTTTTGCAGCACACATAGTGGTGTTCTGGTATCACTCTAGGCTAGGATGAAATGTCCGTGGGAATCAGAGCTTGTTTCTGTGAATTCCCAAACCACTGCCCAAAGTGGTTTTTTTCCCCTCTCTCTCACTATTACCAATTCTCATCTAGCCTCTGAGGGAACTTCAGTTCCCCTTCCTCAATCTCATGACAAGATCTGAGCAATTTTTTTCTCTTAATTTAACTAGAACTCAGTGGATGTTTAAGAAAAAAGTTTTTCCCTGGAATTAGAGAGAAAAGAAAAATGATTCAAAGTAAGGTACAAAAGCATAGACTTGTTGACTTAATGTTAGAAGAGATATTTTCTTCTGTTAATTATTATCTAACTATGACCCAGCTTCTCCCTAATTTTCCTGTCCAAGCTCTTTGTTCAGGCCAGTAGTGTGACATTTCTATTTATTGTGATTTAAGCTGTTTCTTTCTTCAGGTATAGGTGGATTTGGGTTCTTCTTTAGGTGATACATCTCTTGTTCTAACAAGAATCTGAGGCCTCAGCTTCACTAGTGATTAAATCACTTGTATTGAATTCAAGGTAACCTAGATTGAAATTTCTACCTGTAATACTTACTAGCTGTGTCATCAGGAACAAATCACAACTTTGATGAACTGAAGTTTGCTAATTTGTAAAATGGGGTAATAATAATATCTATATAATTTACCTATCCATACTATAATGAGGCTTAAATGAAATAATGAACATAATTACTTGGTAATTCTTAGGAAGCTATATAAATACTGGCCATTATTAACTTTGTCCCTATTACACTTGGTTCTTGATACCTCACCCACATTAAATCCATGAACCTTTCCTTACATTTGGTTCTCTTATCTAGCATCCCAGATTTTCTTTTCATGGTCACCTCTGATACAAAACATGTATTCTATTTCTGGACATCTTAAATTTTAGCTCATTGACTAGAAGTTGGCCCTCTACCAATTGTGTCTCACTTTTTCCAATATGAAGTTTGGATTCTCTGTAAACTGTCTATATTCCTCGGTGTTTTTAATTTTCATTTTTATTACTTTTTGCTCTATTATGAAAAAAATAATTTGTTCATAACATTAAAACCTCAGGAAAACTGTTCAGTGTAACCTGTATAAAGAAGATTATATATTAAAAATATGTTTTCCAATTAATTAATCATTATTTTTAATGGGGAAAAAAGTAAATCTAAACTGATCTATGGGATTTTTCCCAATCAGACCCAGAGAGCTTTGAGAGCAAAACATTCTTTCCTTTTTTATTTTCTTTGTATTCCTCAGTGTTGGAATTGGTCATTGTGCCTAAGTGGCAGCTAAATCAAGGATCCAGCTAAGTAAGCTTGAGCTGGTGCCTTTAGTTATTGCTTCTGCTTGGTTTTTCTTTTCCTGATCTTAAAGTGACTAAACAATAATCCTGAAGATGGATGTTTCCAACCCTAAAGGGACTTTAAAAAATAAAGCTTTTTATTTCCAACATATATGGATGGATAATTTTGAACATTCACCTTTGAAAACCTTGTATTCAAAAATTTTTCTCTTCATTCCCCCACTCTAGATAGTAAATAATCTAATATATGTTAAACATGCAATTCTTCTATACTTATTTCCACAAATATCATGCTGCACAAGAAAAATTGGATCAAAAAAGAAAAAAATGAGAAAGAAAACAAAATGCAAGCAAATAACAAGAGTGAAAATTCTGTTGTGATTCACACTCAGTTCCCACATTTGGCTCTCTTCATAACACACCATTGGAACTGGCCCAAATCATTTTATTGTTGAAGAGAGCCAAGTCCATCACAGTTGATCATCACATAATCTTTTTGTTGCTGTGTATCATGTTTTCTTCATTCTGCTCACTTCACTTAGCATCAGTTCCTATAAGCTTTTCCAGGCTTTTCTGAAACCAGTCTGCTCATCATTTCTTATAAACAATAATATTCCAGTATATCGATATACCATAACTTATTTAGCCATTCCCCAACTGATGGGCATCCACTCAGTTTCCAGTTTCTTGCCACTGCAAAAAGGGCTGTCACAAACATTTCTGCATATGTGCATATTTTTCCCTTTTTATAATCTCTTTGGAATATAAGACAAGTAGAAACACTGCTGGATCAAAGGGTATGTAGAGTTTGATAGCCTTTGGGTATAATTCCAAACTGTTCTCCAGAATATTTGAATCACTTCACAACTCCACCAACAATTCTTAGTGTCCCAGTTTTCCCACATATCCCCCAACATTCGTCATTATCTTTTCCTATCATCTTAGCCATTCTGAGAGGTGTGTAGTAATACCTTAAAGTTGTCTTAATTTGCATTTCTCTGATCTATAGTGATTTAGAACATTTTTTCATATGACTAGAAATGGTTTTAATTTCTTCATCTGAAAAAGTCTTTTCATACCCTTTGACCATTTATCAATTAGAGAATTTGAAAATGAGGCCTCTTAAAGGCAATATTTTTTTGTGAGTTTAAGAGGTCTGGGGCTCCTGAGTTCTTTGGTTTATGTAATATTGCATTGTACTCTTCTGCAGTGCTTTTAGGAGGAAGAAAATGACCTCATTTTGGAGGATGAGTCTAATTCCAAGCTGGGCATGAAAAAAGGGTGGTGTAGGGAGACAGGAAGACAGTGCAGATCATAAAGATGAAAGACTGATCCAGTATTTCAAGCTGCTTTGTGCTTTGATGTTGTAAGAATCAATCTCATAGAAGAGTAAGTTTCATAGTAATTAGGAGTTACTGCTTCATGTTTTGTTTTGTTTTTTGTCAATGAGTATTTATGCATCTTTTGTATTTTAGCACTTTAATAGTGTAGAGAAAACAAACAACTCCTGTACCTGATCTATATATTGTGCCTTTTTGTTCCTTTTGTGGAGGAGACTCAGTCCAAGAGCTAAGAATGAGTTTTAAATAATTCTCCCCAGTTCTATTGGGTTCAGTCCTTCTGGGTTCCAATGTTGTCTTTGTTGCTATTATATTTTATTTATTGCCTACCATGTATCAGACATATTGCAAAGACAAAAAAGACATCATATCTATCTTCAAGAATCTTACAATCAAGGGAGGGAAGATGACAAGTTTATATATTGGCATATATAAAAGCGATATGAGATAATTCTGAGAAGATGGCAGTAACAGCTGTGGAGATGAGACAAGGCTTCATATAGAAAATGGTACTTGGGTGGAGCCTTGAAGGAACATAGGGCTTCTAAAGGTGGAGATAGAGAGGCAGTGTATTCTATTGTCTATGAGAACTATCTACATCCTCAAATGCAGAGAATATATTTTGACATGTTTCCTCCTTATCTCCACTTCAATATGCAAAATTTGGTTATTTGGTACTTTTTCTTAATCCTATCAGTGGGGAAGGGGTATTTGGGTTCTTCTGATAAGGAAACATTTTCTAACTTGGCTAATTTTCAAGAGAAAAAGTTATAGTTGGTGAGAAAATAACATAGCAAAGTCACTTTGGGGAAGGAGCCTTGGGAGGCTGTACTCTGATAGGTGATCAGCTATCTGGCCTATAATCTGGCCTTCATCCCTCTTCCAAGGCCTATCCATAGCATTCTGCCTGCGCTCTAGCCATTATCTTCCTCTCCCCAACTCCTCACTTCACTGGAATTTTGGTCTCTGTCCCTGGTACTCGGCTGTGGTAGATTGCCCGGAATAAGGTCTCCATATCAATTTTCTATCACCCAATATCCATATCAATCTCCCAACAGTATTCTACATATCCCCTCCTTTTCTTCCAGCTCCCTTTATGCATTGTCTTCCCCCATTAGATTGTAAAGTCCTTGAGGGGAGGAACCGACTTGTTTCTATTTGTATTTACAGTGGCTTGCACAGGATCTGGCATCTAATAAGTGATTAATAATTGCTCTATTTATCTGTCTCAAAGTTATTCAATTGTTTATTTAGAGGTTAGAGTTACTGATCATTTGAGGTACTGCTTTCCTGGCTTCAGTGATCTCATCTCTCCAATTCATTCTACCCAAAACTGCCAAAGTCATATTCCTATTTTCAAATATTTTATTTTTACAATTACATGTAAAACATCTTTTAATATTTGTTTTTAATTTTTTTTAAATTTCTAATTCTCTCTGTTCCTTCCTTTCCCCCTCAATAAGAAGACAAGCAATTTGATATAGGTTAGTCATGTTGTAAATAAAAACAGAGACCAAAAGAAAAAAACAGGAAAAATAAAGGCAGCAAATTAAATTTGCATTTTGATTCCATCATTTCTATCTCTGGAATGATTGTAATCTGGAGGTAGATTGCATTTTTAATTTTTCTTTATTAAAGCTTTTTATTTTTCAAAACATATGCATGGATAATTCTTCAACATTAATCCTTGCAAAACCTTATGTTTCATTTTTCCCCCTTCCCCTTACACCCTCTCCTTCTCCCAGATGCCAAGTAGTCTAATATATGTTAAACATGGCAAAATATATGTAAATCATATATTGCATAAGGAAAATCTGATTAAAAAGGAAGAAAAATGAGAAAGAAAATTAAATTCAAGCAAACAACAACAAAAAGAGTGAAAATGCTATTTTTTTGATCCATACTCAGTTCCCATAGTCCTCTATCTGGTTGTAGATAGTAGATGGCTCTCTTCATCACGAGACCACTGGAACTGTTCTAAATCATCTCATTGTTAAAGAGAGCCACATCCATCAGAACTGATCATCATATAGGCTTGTTGTTGCCGTGCATAATGATCTCCTGGTTCTGCTCATTTCACTCAGCATCAATTAATGTAGGGCTCTCCAGGCCTCTCTGAAATCACTCTTTTGGTCATTTCTTACAGAACAATAATATTCCATAACATTCATATACCATAATTTATTCAACCATTCTCCAACTGAATGGGCATCTACTCAGTTTCCAGTTTCTTGCCACTACAAAAAGAGCTGCCACAAACATTTTTGCAAAGTGAGTCCCTTTTTCTCCTTTAAGATCTCTTTGGGATATAAGCCCAGTAGTAGCACTGTTGGATCAAAGGGTATGCACAGTTTGATAACTTTTTGAGCATAGTTCCAAATTGCTCTCCAGAATGGTTGGATCAGTTCACAACTCCACCAACAATGTATCAGTATCCCAATTTTCCTGCATCCCCTCCAACATTCATCATTATCTTTTCCTTTCATCTTAGCCATTGATTATATTTCTTTATCACAGGTCATCCAGAATTGACTTGAATTTTTGTGTAAATGAGAATAGCTAAGTCATTCACAGTTGATCATTATATAATATTGTTGTTCAAAGTTATATTCTTAAAGTATAGTTCAGACTTTGTCACTCTCTGCTCAAGAATTTCAGGAGCTCCCTATTGCTTCTAGGACAAAATGAAATTCCCTTCTTCCTGATGTAAGGCTCTCCATAATCTGGTTCCTATCTGGTTTTGCGGGTTTATTACACATTGCTCTGCACACATTTGAAGGTTCTAGTCAAAAATGGCCCACCTGTTGTTATTCCCATAATATTCCATCTATCATCATGCACAGCCTGTACCCTATGCCTACATCATTCTCCTTCATTATCTCTACCTGTAGAATTTCTAGTTTTCTTCCAATCTCAGCTTAAAGGTTATCCCCCAACAAGGTATTTAAGGTTTCCCAAAGTTCTTGGGCCTAGCTCCCTATTACTCTCCAGAATGATTGGATCAGTTCACAGCTCTACCAACAATGTTACATGACTATTATTTTGCTCACCAGTGTCCAGTATAGTTTCTGCGACCTGGTAGATGTTTTGTAAATGCTAATTGATTAGTTATTTGGTATGCATTGCAATATATTGGTGTTTAACAATTCCATGGCATATAAAATGAAGTGTGATATAGATAGAGCAGTGATGTCAAACCCTCAAAGAAACAAAACTGTAGATAAGGATCCCTGCCAGCCACATAATGACTTAGGAAAAACATATTAATATTATTTATGTTTAATTATATTTTATCCATTTTGCTAAATATATCCTAATTACATTTTAGCTGGATTGTGTGCACTCTAGAAATAATGCTGCTGTGGGTCATGTTTGGCACCTCTGGTAAAGAGAAAAGAACTCTGGCTTTACAAAAACAAAAACAAAAACACAAGAAAATTATACTTCAATTTGCATCCAGAATTCATTAGTTCTCTCTCTGGAGATGGATAGCGTCTTTTCATCATGAGAACTTTGGAAGTGTCTTAGAGCATTTTATTGATTAGAGTAGTCAAGTCTTTCTCAGTTGATCATTATGACAACATTGCTTTTACTGTGTACAATGATCTGGTCCTTCTCACTTCACTTTGTATTAGTTCATATAGGTCTTGCCATGTTTTATTGAAACCACCTCCCTCATCATTCCTTATAGGACAGTAGTACTACACCACAATCATGTGCCAAAACAAGTTCAACTATTCTCTAACTGATGAATATCCCCTCAATTTCCAATTTTTTGCCACTACAAAAAGTGCTATTCTAAATATTTTAAAATATAATTATTCATATAGTTTCTGGAAATTAAAATCTAAAAAGAAAAAACATTAAAAATAAATAAAAAGAATACAAAAAATCACCAAGTATTTCAAATGTTTTTTGTTGCCATTACATGTATGCATATACACATATGCATATGTACACATATATCTATCTACACACACACGCACACACACACACACACACACACATGCCTCCATATAGAGAAAATGTATGGAATTTATATAGGAAATAATTACTATATGACTAGTCTCTGCAATTAAAAGCAAAAGTTGCCAGAAGACAAGACTTTGGCAAGTCTGTTTGAAATCACAAGAAGGGAGAAATGCAAAAATGTATTATGCAGGAAAATGTTGAATTGTATAGAATATTGTGTTTTAAAACCTACTGTAGATCTATGTCGGTGTTTGAGGGAGAGAGGATAATTAGTGCCTGTACTCTCAGTCATATCAGACTAAAGGTAATGGGGTGTAAGAAATGGTTCATTAGGCTCTCTCAAGTACTTTTACTGTGTCCATACTATTTATGCCAGCAGAAAAAATTCAGTGTCTTTAAAATCAAGTCAAAGCATTCGCCTTAGTTTCCTTGGTTTGAGAAATAACATGGAGTAAAAATTTCTTAAATTCAAATAAAAAATTTGACATTAAAAATTACACATAGTTTTTATGCTGTTTTATACCACCCACATAATAAGCATATATACATCTCCTTCTTTTAGCTAGACTCTATGGCTCTTCACTCCATCCTAGGGGTTAGAAGGACAGCTTGCTAACTACTGGTATTTGCAATGCAGGAATCTGATTTGAAAAAAGAATGTGGTAAATTATCTTTCTTTCATCTGACTATATGCACACACACACACACACACACACACACACACACACACACATATACACACAGAGAAATAATGAGACTATATTCTCTCCTGGAATCACTGAATCACAGAAGCCTGATTATATGAGAATCAGCTCCATCAATAGTAGCAATGATGTATGCCCACAGGTTTATCAGAGGCCACTCCCTTCCAAGAGGTAACTGTGACAGTAGTATTAGGAAGGAGGAATAAAATGTTTAGTACCTCATCCCCCAGCCCACTTCAGTGTCCAAGCAAATTAAGGTTTCTCCCCTTTAGCTCCTTATTCCTAACCTTACTATGGAGACAGTTTTGAACTTGGGAGAAAATATAGTCCAAGAATCAGGGACATAGCTAAAAATACTGGATCTCTAACTGAAAAATTCGGGAAGAATGTGCTAATAATTGATAAACAGCAAAAATAAATATATGTCCTGATGTAATGCATGTAATTCAGGGACTAATGGGATTGTCCCTACCTGTGGAAATGTGCCTAGAAAAGAGACAAGTAGGTGGCATTATGAATAGAGCACTAGATTTGGAATCAAAAAGACCTGAATTCTAATGCAGCCCTCATATATTTACTGGCTGTGTGATCCTAAGCAAGGCACTTATCTTCTGTCTGTTTTCTCAATTGTAAAATGGGGATAACTGTAGCATCTGCCTTGCATGTCATTGTGAAGACCAAATGAGATCATATTTGTAAAGTAAAGCACAGTTCCTGGAACATGGTTGTTACTATATAAATGCTTATTCCTCTACCCCTTTCCTTTTCCCTTTTAGGCTCTTGGGATGAGAATTCAACTCTCTGAGCCTTAGTTTCTTAATATGTCAAATAAGGACACTAGTTACAGTAGAAGGAACAGCAATTCTGGCTTCAGAGGATCTGGATTCAAATCCCATCTGATTGGTAGGTTAGGCAAGTCACTTAAAGGAGGTGCTTTTCTCATCTATAAACTGAGTAGACTGGATTAGATGGGCTCTGAGAACCTATCCATCATTCTCAAAGGCCACTTTTACTCCTAGTAGGATCTAAACAATACATTATTGTATAATCCTTCTCAAACGGACCAATTTTTCTCCTAACTCCTACATTTAAATTTTAAAGTTTCCACTTAATCCTGGCTTTTTCTTCAAGAATTTTTTGGAAATTCTATATTTCACAAGAAATTCATTTTTTCTGGCTATAGGATTATACTCAGTTTTGTCAGATATGTTATTCTTGATTGTAAGCTTTTATATTTTGTCTTTTAGAATGTTGTATTCCAAGCTTTTCTCTACTTTAAAGTGATAGCTGTTAAATCTTGTCTGATTTATCTGTGACTTCTTGGTACTCAAACACTTTTTTTTAGCTGCTTATACTATTTTTTATTGATTTGGAAGGTTTGGATTTTGTTTATAACAGCTCCAGACCTTTTTATTTTGACATTTCAAGAGATAATTGGTAGATTTTCATTTTTAAATTTTTACTTTGCCTTCTAGTTCTAATAAAAGTGGGCAATTTCCATTTATGAGTTCTTAAAACAGAGTTTTTAGGCTTTCTTGTGTGGAATCAAAATTTTTAGGGAGTCTAATAATTTTTAAATTGTCTCTCTCTAGTTTTATGGGGCAATTGTTTTTTAATAATGGATATGTTATATATAGGACTGCTTGCCATCTAGGGGAGGGGGTGGAGGGAGGGAGGGGAAAAATCGGAACAGAAATGAGTGCAAGGAATAATGTTGTAAAAAAATTACCCTGACATGGATTCTGTCAATATAAAGTAATTATTAAATAAAAAAAATCTAAAAAAAAAATAATGGATATGTTACATTCTCTTCTGTTTTCCTTCCTTCATGTTTACCAGCTTCCATTTTAAACAGTTATTAATTCTTCTTGTCATTCATTCCTTCCTAGCTGTCATTTCCTTCACATTTTGTATATCTTATTTAATTTCTTCCTAATACTATTCATTCTTTGTGATCAGAGTTTTTTTTTTTTCCCCCCTGTGGCTTTCCTGGGATTTTGTGTGCAATTACTCTCTTCTTCTAGGTTTCATCTCTTGGACCTTCCTCAGTCCAAGATGTTTCTTCATTATTTTTGGCATTTTTTAATATCTGTGGTTAGGTTGCTTGGTGGTACAGTGGATAGAGTGCTGGAAATGGAGCCAAGAAGATCTGAGTTCTAGTTCCAAACTAGACATTTACTATCTGTTTGAACTGGTCTCGTAATTGAACCTCTGTGTTCCTCAGTTTTCTCATCTGCAAAATGGGAATAATGACACCTATCTCATATAGTTATGAGGATCAAATCAGATCACCTTTGTAAAGCATTTTGCAAACTTCAAAGAATCACATGTTAACTGTGACAATAATAATAATAATAATAATTATTATTATTATTATCATACTAGTGTCACCATCATCTGTAAAATTAACTTCTGGATTGGGGCTTTGTGGGTTTAGATCAGATTTCAAGTAACTCTGGAGTGGTGTGAGTGAGTCCTGATTGGTTCTGAATGTGGTGGTTAAAACTGAACATGTGTTAATTCCAATAAACTTGGGAGGGAGAATGTCAATCACATCCAGAGAGAACTAGGGAGATTGGATATGGATTAAAGAATAATCTTTTCACCTTTTGGTTTGTTTGTTTTTTCTTTCTCATGTTTTTCCCTTTTGGCCTGATTTTTCTTGTACAACAAGACAAATATGGAAATGTTTAAAAGCATTGCACATATTTAGCCTATATTAGATTGAGTGTTATCTTGGAGAGGGGGAAGTAAAGGAGAGAAGGAGAAAAATTTAGAACACAAAGTCTTACAACAAGGAATGTAAAAAACTATTTTTTAAGTATTTGGAAAAATAAGATAATATTGAAGGAAAAAAAGGGTCAAACTGCTTTGACAATTCCAATAAACTTCAAATGGAAAATGCTATCCACATTCAGAGAGAAAACTATGGAGACTGAATGTGGGTTGAATCATAGTATTTTTATCCTTTTTTATTTGTTTGCTTGCTTTTTCTTTTTCATGATTTTTCCTTTTTGGTATGATTTTTCTTATACAACATAACAAATATGAAAATGTGGTTTTTAATTGCATATGTTTAACCTAAATCAGATTATTTACTGTCTTGGGGAAGAGGGAGGTAAGGGGGGGGGGGAATTAAAACACAAAACCTTATAAAATGAATTTTGAGAACTATCTTTACATTTATTTTGAAAAAATAAAATTCTATTGAGAAAAAAAAAGAATAAACCTGCTTGGCTCAGTCTTCTATTTGATTCCTATTAGATTTTTGTCTTGACTCTTAGCCAGTATCCTTTTTCTTACAAAGTCTTGAACCTACAGTTGACTCTATTTCTTCCTGTAATCCCAACAGTTCCCAATTAAATATTGATGATTATGCCAGTAGCAGATCTCCTATAAGAACCCAGGTGATCCCTGATCACCTCTTCTTCTCCTGTGTGGCTCTTCTATGACTTGAGAATAGGTTGCCTGAGCCCTAGGATACCTAGGTATTAGTCTGATTTTGTCTCGTGCTCTGGTTCAGAACAGGTTACTTGGACTTTTGCAGGGCATGTGCTGCTTGTCTCTGTCCCTTGTGGATTTTTGGGAGGCAAGCCCTGATGTGGCTGCTAGCCTGACTCTGCCTCCTGAGGAGGTTCAGTGACAGTTCCTATACTGAGTTTTGGTTTGCCTTTGCTGTGGGTATAGGCATAGACCTTACACTGGAGGCTGGAGGCTGGAGGCTGGTATAATTCTGCCTTCTATAGAGGATGGGCTACAGGTTGCTGGGTACAATGCATTGGTCTGGCCTTGTCTCTTCTGGTGGCTATGGGACCCCAGCATTAGTCTGTGGGGCCCACTTGCATGTGTGCTTTGTTTCCCAGTCATCCTGGTTTAGTCTCTCTCAGATTGTCTACAGGATTGTCACAGTCGTTTTGTCCTGGATGGAAGAGTTTGTAGTTGTTTCTCTTTTCTTTTCTTTATCTTTGTTCCTTTTGGTGTATTTTTAGAGCTTTACTGGAGGGCCAGTTAGGGACCTGGATTCCTTTAAGTCCTAAAATGCTAACATTTTTCCAGTGCTTATAATCTTCAAACCATGTCTGGCTTGTTATCCACTACCATTTGCACTTTACTCACATGTACCAGAACCATGCAAACAAATTAGCATTCAACAAGATAAGTATTTCATTCTTTAGTGATCAGATGCTTCTTTCAAGTTTAGAGAGTTTCACTGAACAGCATATTCAGTAAATGCAATATTTAATGGATCTTTAAAAAGATCCAACAATGTTTGAAATTAACCCTTATTGAAGGGGAGGCTAATATAAGGGAAAACAGAAGTAGTAGGGGAAAAATGTAAAAAAGGGAGAGGGGCTGTAAAGGAAGAGGACTGTTTGAGGGAGGTAGTGGTCAGAAACAAAATACAGGGGAGGAGGGAAAGGGGGAAAGGAAAGAGAAAAGCATACCTTGGGGTAAAAAAGATGGCAGGAAATATATATGTAGTCATTTTAACTGTGAATATGAATGGGATGAACTCTCCCATAAAATGGAAGCACATAGCAGACTGGATTAAAAGCCAGAATTCTAAAATATGTTGTTTACAAGAAACACATATAAAGCAGAGTGATACATTTAGAGTAAAGGCAAAAGGCTGGAGGAAAATCTATTATGCTTCAGGTGAAGCAAAAAAATTAATAAAAGCAGGGATAGCGATCTTTTTTTTTAAAATAGCTTTTTATTTACAAGATATATGCATGAGTAATTTTTCAGCATTGACAATTGCAAAATCTTTTGTCCAACTTTTCCCCTCCTTCTCCCCACCCCTTTCCCCAGATGGCAGGTTGACCAATACATGTTAAATATGTTAAAGTATAAGTTAAATACAATATATGTATACATGTCCATACAGTTATTTTGATGCCTAAGAAGAATCGGACTTTGAAATAGTGTACAATTAACCTGTGAAGGAAATAAAAAATGCAGGCGGACAAAAATAGAGGGACTGGGAATTCTATGTAATGGTTCATAGTCATCTCCCAAAGTTCTTTCGCTGGGTGTAGCTGCTTCAATTCATTACTACTCTATTGGAACTGATTTGGATCATCTCATTGTTGAAGAGGTCCACTTCCATCAGAATTGATCATCATATAGTATTGTTGTTGAAGTATATAATGATCTCATGGTCCTGCTCATTTCACTCAGCATCAGTTCATATAAGTCTCTCCAGGCCTTTCTGAAATCATCCTGCTGGTCATTTCTTATAGAACAATAATATTCCATAATATTCATATATCACAATTTATTTAGCCATTCTCCAATTGATGGGCATCCACTCAGTTTCCAGTTTGTGGTCACTACAAAGAGGGCTGCCACAAACATTCTTGCACATACAGGTTCTTTTCCTTTTTTTTTTTTTTTTTTGGTCTTTAAATCTCCCTCCCCTCCTTTTTAAAAATATTTTATTTTATTTTATTTAATAATAACTTTATATTGACAGAATCCATGCCAGGGTAATTTTTTTACAACATTATCCCTTGCACTCATTTCTGTTCCGATTTTTCCCCTCCCTCCCTCGATCCCCTCCTCTAGATGGCAAGCAGTCCTATATATGTTAGATATGCTGCAGTATATCCTAGATACAATATATGTTTGCAGAACTGAACAGTTCTCTTGTTGCACAGGGAGAATTGGATTCAGAAGGTAAAAATAACTCGGGAAGAAAATCAAAAATGCAAATAGTTCACATTCGTTTCCCAAGGTTCCTTCTTTGGGTGTAGCTGCTTCTGTCTATCATTTATCAATTGAAACTCAGTTAGGTCTCTTTGTCAAAGAAATCCACTTCCATCAGAATACATCCTCATACAATATCGTTGTCGAAGTGTATGATGATCTCCTGGTTCTGCTCATTTCACTCAGCATCAGTTCATGTAAGTCTCTGAAAGCCTCTCTGTATTCATCCTGCTGGTCATTTCTTACAGAACAATAATATTCCATAACATTCATATACCACAATTTACCCAGCCATTCTCCAATTGATGGACATCCATTCAATTTCCAGTTTCTAGCCACTACAAACAGGGCTGCCACAAACATTTTGGCACATACAGGTCCCTTTCCCTTTTTTAGTATCTCTTTGGGGTATAAGCCCAATAGAAACACTGCTGGATCAAAGGGTATGCACAGTTTGATAACTTTTTGGGCATAATTCCAAATTGCTCTCCAGAATGGTTGGATTCGTTCACAACTCCACCAACAATGCATCAGTGTCCCAATTTTCCCGCATCCCCTCCAACATTCATTATTATTTTTTCCTGTCATCTTAGCCAATCTGACAGGTGTGTAGTGGTATCTCAGAGTTGTCTTAATTTGCATTTTTTCTGATCAATAATGATTTGGAACACTCTTTCATATGAGTGGTAATAGTTTCAATTTCATCATCTGAAAATTGTCTGTTCATATCCCTTGATTTCTTATAAATTTGAGTCAGTTCTCTATATATTTTGGAAATGAGACCTTTATCAGAACCTTTAACTGTGAAGATGTTTTCCCAGTTTGTTGCTTCCCTTCTAATCTTGTTTGCATTAGTTTTGTTTATACAAAGGCTTTTTAATTTGATGTAATCAAAATTTTCTATTCTGTGATCAGTAATGGTCTCTAGTTCATCTTTGGTCACAAATTTCTTTCTCCTCCACAAGTCTGAGAGATAAACTATCCTATGTTCCTCTAATTTTTTTATAATCTCGTTCTTTATGCCTAGGTCATGGACCCATTTTGATCTTATCTTGGTATATGGTGTTAAGTGTGGGTCCATGCCTAATTTCTGCCATACTAATTTCCAATCATCCAAGCAGTTTTTATCAAATAATGAATTCTTATCCCAAAAGTTAGGATCTTTGGGTTTGTCAAACACTAGATTGTTATAGTTGACTATTCTGTCTTGTGAACCTAACCTTTTCCACTGATCAACTAATCTATTTCTTAGCCAATACCAAATGGTTTTGGTGACTGCTGCTTTATAATATAATTTTAGATCAGGTACAGCTAGGCCACCTTCATTTGATTTTTTTTTTCATTAATTCCCTTGAGAGTCTCGACTTTTTATTGTTCCATATGAATTTTGTTGTTATTTTTTTCTAGATCATTAAAATATTTTTTTGGAAGTCTGATTGGTATAGCACTAAATAAATAGATTAGTTTAGGGAGTATTGTCATCTTTATTATATTTGCTCGGCCTATCCAAGAGCACTTAATATTTTTCCAATTATTTAAGTCTGACTTTATTTGTGTGGAAACTTTTTTGTAATTTTGCTCATATAATTCCTGACTTTCCTTTGGTAGATAGATTCCCAAGTATTTTATGGTATCAACAGTTATTCTGAATGGAATTTCTCTTTGTATCTCTTGCTGTTAGGTTTTGTTGGTGATGTATAAAAATGCTAAGGATTTATGGGGATTTATTTTATATCCAGCTACTTTGCTAAAATTATGAATTATTTCTAATAGCTTTTTAGTAGAATCTCTGGGGTTCCCTTTTCCCTTTTTTAAGATCTCTTTGGGATATAAGTCCAGTAGTAACACTGCTGGATCAAAGGGTATGCACAGTTTGATAACTTTTTTTAGCATAGTTCCAAATCATTTTCCAGAATAGCTGGATGTATTCACAATTCCACCAACAATTTATCAAAGAATAGTCAAGAATTTCAAGGAAATCAATGAAAAAAAATGCCAGTGAAGGTAGCCCAGCTATGACAGACCTAAAACTATATTATAGAGCAGTGGTCATCAAAACCATTTGATACTGGCTAAGAAACAGAGAAGTTGATCAGTAGAATAGGTTAGGTTCATAGGACAATATAGTCAACCATTATAGTAATCTAGTATTTGAGAAACCCGAAGACCCCAAGTTTTGGGATAAGAACTCACAATTTGACAAAAACTTCTGGGAAGATTGGAAACTAGTATGACAGACACCAGACATTGACCCACATCTAACACCATATACTAAGATAAAGTTGAAATGGGTTCATGATCTAGACATAAAGAATGATATTATAAGCAAATTAAAAGAACAAAGGATAGTTTACCTCTCAGATCTGTGGAGAAGGAAGGAATTTGTGGCCAAAGAAAACTGGAATATATTATTGAACAAAAATAGATAATTTTGATTATATTAAGTTAAAAAGTTTTTGTATAAACAAAAACCAGTGGAGACAATATTAAAAGGGAAGCAATAAATTGGAGGAAAAATTTTACATTCAGAGGCCTCATTTCCAAAATATCTAGAAAATTGATCAAAATTTGTAAAAATGCAACCCTTTCTCCAATTGATAAATAGTCAAAGGATATGAACAGAAAATTTTCAAATGAAGAAATTGAAACCATTTCTAGTCATATGAAAACATGCTCTAAATCACTATTGATTAAAGAAATGCAAATTAAGACAACTCTGAGATACCATTACACATCTCTCAGATTGGCTAAGATGACAGGAAAAGATAATGACGAATGTTGCAAGGTATGTGGGAAAACTGGGACACTAATGCATTGTTGTTGGAATTGTGAACTGATCCAACCATTCTGGAGAGCAGTTTGGAACTATGCCTAAAGGGCTATCAAAATGTACATACCCTTTGAGCCTACAGTATTTCTACTTATATCCCAAAGAGATCTTGAAGGAGGGAAAGGGATCCACATGTGCAAAAATGTTTGTGGTAGCCCTTTTTGTAGTGGCCAGAAACTGGAAACTGAATGGATGTCCATCAGTTGGAGAATGGCTAAATAAGTTATGGTATATTAATATTATGAATATTATTGTTTTATAAGAAATGATCAGCAGGATGATTTCAGAGAGGCCTGGGGAGAGTTACATGAACTGCTGCCAAGTGAAATGAACAGAACCAGGAAATCATTGTACATGGCAACAAGATTATATGATGATCAGTTCTAATGGATGAGGCTCACTTTAACAATGAGATGATTCAGATGAATTCCAATGCTCTTGTGAAGAAAAGAGCCATCTACACCTAGAGAGAGGACTGTGGGAATTAAATATGGATCACAACATAGCATTTTCACTTCTTTTGTTATTGTTTGCTTGAATTTAAATTTCTTTCTCATTTTTCTTCCTTTTTGATCAGATTTTCTTTAAGCAATAAAATAATTGTATAACTACATATGCCTATATGTGATTTAGATATATTTTTGCCATGTTTAACATATATTGGATTTCTTGACATCTAGTGGAGGGAGGTGAGGGAAAAGGGGGGCAGAATTGGAACACAAGGTTTTGCAAGGTCAATGTTGAAAATTTTCTTTATATATTTTTTGAAAATAAAAGCTTCAATAATAAAAAAAAAAAAACAATAAATTACCCCCTATTGAAACTTAACTTTGAGTTAGGAAACGTGCAGCCTAGATGTCTGACATCTGCAATAGTTTCTGGGGGATCCCTTAACTTCTCAGATTTTGATTCTTTTAGGTATTAGCCCTGACATTGGACAAAAGAATTTATGGCAATGTTTGTTCCTTAGACTGAAAACTTTGAACAGTGCCTAATGTGGTAGATTCTTAGTTCACAAATGCATCTGCTTGGGATAGAGAAGGACTAGTATAGACTTGGAAGCTATATTGTATAAACTATTCATACATTCTTTCTTATGCCTAGTATTGTTTTATACACAGACTTTTAAGGGCACTTTAATATTCTACCTGCTTAGTCATGCTTGTCAGTATTGTGAATTATAAACTAATACCCTGATACCTTATAGTTATTTGGAAGGGGGAAGGGAGTAGAATACCTTAGCTCATTCTTACCTAAATCTAATCAGAAAAGTAAATTCCAATGAGTCATATTTACTGGATTGAGGAGATAGCTTTTTGTTATGAATAGGACAATACCCCCTAGATTAAAAACTGATATTTCCATTACAATAGGTGGTTGGGAGTAGTAGGTGAGATTTAAGTTCCAGGTATTATGTAGTCTTTCTTTTGAGTTTAATCTTGTTTCTTCTCATTGAAGGTGAAGAAGGCTCTTGGGTCTGTTCTTTGCTATGTGTCAATTGGATAATAAAATATATTTGGCTTTACTCTGTCCTAAATTTCTTCTCTTCTGGAAGACAGAGTAATGGGAAACATGTTATCTCTTCTCTTGATCTATTGGTAGTAGTAACTACAGGGCTACTCTTCTAGTGGGCAGAACAATGATAAGTAGTATTATTTTCAATTTCTTTTGCTTTTTCTCTTTCCCTTCTAGAAGTTGGAAAGTCCATGTGAGAAGTCAAATCAAGGTAGACCCAACTAGACTGACATATCCTTTGCTATTGTCCTTTCAGAAGTAATGATATAGTATTCTTTGTTACTATAAAGGACTTTATTCCTATTATTTAATTGTTATTTATGTTGTAGTTATATATTTTTTCCCTGAAAAAGGAATTTCCCAAAATAGTCTTTTTAAATCATTTTCAACTCTGTGTTTTTATGTTCATTATTAAGTTCAAAATTTCCCCTATAATCTATGTTCCTGATACCTGTTTGTCTGTTTCTTTCCATTTTTCTCTCTCTCATACCTCTTTTTTTCTTTCTCTCTCTCTCTTTCCCTCCCTTTCCATCTTTAACTCTCTGCGTCTATCTCTGTCTCTCTTATCTCTCTTCTTTTTCATTCTGTCCTTCTCACTCTCATTTTATATATATATATCTTGCTCTCAAAATTGGATCTTGATGTAATGGTTTCAAATTTGCCAGGTACTCTACTGGCCAGTGTTTAGATCCTAAGATTATTGGTTTTCAACAAATTTGGAGTATATTAGGTTTGCAAGGAGACAGATTAACCTAATGGCCCAATGAAAACCAAAAGAATACCAAATATTTACCTGAGAATATAGCATAACATCCACATAGCTGGTTGAAGGAATTGAGAATATTTACCTTGTAGGAAACAGCAGAGCTCTCTTTAAATATTTGAAGGGCTTTCTTCTGAAAAGGGGACTAGAATTATTCTTTAAGGTTTAAGAGGATAGAATTTAGGACCAATGCATGGAAGTTTTAGGAAGATAGATTTTGACTAAATATAAGGAAGATCCAGAGCTATCTAAAAATGAAATGAGCAAGCTGCTTTATTAGGAAATGGGTTCCCAGTTATAGGAGATATTCAAGCAGATGGCAAATGTTTCTGGCTTGTTGAAGATATCTATACTTTAAAATTAAATAAGCTCCGAGATCTGTTCAGATTTCAAGACTTTATGATCCTATGATTCCAATTGAAAGATTAAAAATATATCAGTCTCTCAGTTAATGATTTGATCTACCTTTTTGACTAATTGTTTCATGGAATTTGGCTGATTTCTTAAACTGAATCAATAGATGTTGAGTTGTTATATAAACACATGACTGAGTTATGGACATGAGTACCTGGTAGAGTTATCAGGCAGTCAAGCAAGCTTAATTAGTCCTATGTCTAAAGAGAAAGAATTCCCTTGGAAATGTTATAACACCAACAAGTCATGGGAGAGTTTATCCCATTCACATTCACAGTTAAAATGACTAATTCTGCATTTCCTGCCACCTTATTTATTCCAAGTTATATATTTTTTCTTTTCCTTTCCCCTTCCCTCCTCCACAGTATTTGCTTTTGACCACCGTCTCCCTCACATAGTCCTCTCCTTTTAGAGCCCCTCCAAGAAGTCATCAAGGTTAATTTTTGATCTTCTCCCATCCTGACATTGCCATTTATTAATTGTGTCAGTTGAGGGAAATAGTTTCTAGCTGTTTCCTTACCTATAAGAAGAGGGAATTAGATAATATCAAAGACCAGGGTGTGTTGTTAAATGTTTAATAACCATATCCCCATAAAAAAGCATGCCCTACACATTTTAAAGTTAAATTTCATTATGAACTTTTCCCCATCACTTTCTTAAGTATAGATAATCAACAAAATAATAAACCAATCCTGAATTTATAATGATTTCCATTTTCCAAGGTGTGAAATCCCATACTGAAAATTTAACAGTGGACTATCCTAGAAGGTCCTACCTGTTTCTAGCATATTCCTGGGCCTTTTCTGGTTCTGAAGTTTTGTGACATTATTTCACTTTTTAGCAATATTTTTCTAACTCTTGAAAATTTGTTAAACACCTAGTGAAAATAGCAGTTCACATTTATTTAATGAGTTAACATTTACAAAACACCTTTCTCAAAATAACTGTCATAAAAAGTATTTTTTTCATTTTACAGTTGAAAGTCAAAGAAATAAAAATAAGACTGGTAGTGAGGCTGACAACCAGAATTTGAACACAGGTCTGACAGGAACTAGCTCTTATACACCATCCTTATTTTTTCTCAAGGTATAATCTTCCCCACTATGACCCTCAGAGTATTTTATTTGTACCTTTTTACAGCCACTATTAAAATCTGCTTTATATTCTAGCTCTCTGTATGTTTGTTTTTATCCTCTCACTAATAGATTACAAGCTCCTTGAAAGCAGAGTGGTCACTTATTTTTCATATTTGTATTCTAGTACTAGCATAGTCTTATTTGGTTAATATGAATATTTACTAAACAGAAAAGAGACACCTTAAAAAGAGAGCATTTAAAAGAAAAAAACAAAGAAGCTTGATTATCCAGCTTTCAAGGGCTGCTTATAAAGCTGTGGAGCCAAAAAGCTTAGCAGTTTTGTAGCTCAGTCAGGCAATAAGAATGCAAATATTAGTCCAGTTTCTTCCATTGAAAAAACCCTCCCCCTCCTCTTTTCCCTGAGAACTGGGACTGAAACACATTACCAGCAATTAGCTCTCGAGCCAAGTATTGAGGTTTTGATCAAAACTATGGTTGACATTTGCTCCTGGAAGAGAGAGAGTGAAAAATGGTCCATAAAGTTTCTATTAGCTTAAAAAGCAGTAACATCTGCTCCAGCCAGCATATGGAATGACACATAGCTTTTTAACCTGCTATCAAAGGAAAATAAGAGACAGAGAGACAGACAAGGAGAGAGAGGAAAAAAGAGATAATTTGATAGAAACAGAGAGCTGGAATTCAGCAAGTGAATGAGTAAATTTTTTTACCTGTTTTTGGTATTTAATAATTTACCAATTATTGATATTTTGAAAGTTTATTGTTTTACTTTATTTCATCATTTAATTTTACTTATCATTTAATTTATTATATGCTTTATTTAATGCCTTTTGTCTTTATATTATAGGGATTTTTCACCAACATCAGATTAAATTCTTCCTTGGGATATAGAAAAACAATGAAGCCCCAAATATCCTGCATAGAAACTTCATCTGATAACACATTCAGCATCTTTTCCTAGTAATTGTTTCTCACTTTTATAAGAGAGGAGATATGTTTCATTATTTTTTTTCTGTGCCCTCACGGATACTCTTTTTCACTACTTTTCCATTTCTCAGTTGGATTTTCTTAGTGGCATCTTCATTTGCCTTGTTAAAATCAGTGTATGTTGTTCTCTCTTGGCTCTGTTTTTTCTTCCTATATCAGTTCACATACATCTTCCCATGTTTCTCTGAATTCTTTATCTTCCTGATTTGTTAACATATCATAATATTCCAATATATTTATATGATCTGTGATTTTATAATAAAAGTCTTTCACAGACAGAAACATGAGGTTTTTTTCAGTCATTTTCTGTTTTGTGAGCACCCATTTAGTTTCTGATACTTAAATACCTCAGAGTGTTACTATAAATATTTGATAGATGTTGGATTTTTGCTTCTGTCTTTAATTTTCTTGGGAGTATGGGTTGTTTCTTTGCTTTTTTTTTAATCTGGAAAAGTCAAATAAGCCAGATGATGAGCCCAAGATTACACATCAAAGTACTTCAAAAGAAGTAAGGAGATGTAGTTACCTGAACTGTGTGGAACAAATGTGCATTTTACAAATTATTCCCTTTCAATTTTCTTCTTGATGCTTTTGCTTTCTGCAAACATCTACAGTTAAAATTCAGGTATAGGAGGGGTGTGTTTTAAGTTTTCATGTCAGCATTACTAGAATGTTGAAAATAACTTAAGTGTGCATTATGGGAATATAAATAATCTTCCCTCTAACTACTTTGTGGTTTTCTCCAGTTACTTGATTTTCCTCCCAAAATTCAGGGGAATTCCAGAACATTTTGCAATTAGTTAAGGATTATATTTCCTTATTTTTATTAATTTTATGTAAAGTGGGATTTATCAGTGGAGCATTCATTGACACTGACTTCAATTTATTCTGATGAAACTGACTGACATCTGTGTGTGCTGTTCATCAGTCATAATTTAAACCATTCTTAATTGCATTAAATGTAAATTAAGACATTCAATTTCAGCCATTATTTTTCATAAAACACTGTGAACTGAATTTTAGTGGGTCATGAGATCTTACATTCAAGATAAATAGGGTAAATTCCAAACTTACCACTGATGTTCATATTTCACCCTTTGTCGACCATTTCTTTTGGAGCTTGCTAGATTGAAACAATTAATTTGCTCTCCGAAGGGAACAAGGATAGCTAAGAAAGATGTAGCTGAAATTTTTAACAAATGATTTTATCATTTTTAGAGCTTGCCTGTTTCCCAAATGTTTTAAATATGTGATTAAAAGTAAACGAAATTAATCATTTATCTAAACCAGATGATAAATTGATATAGAGATGCCATTATTAGTGAGAGTGCTCTCTGCTTTAGAATATAAACCTTTAGGTCACTGTATTTCAAAATCTTATGATTCAATTTTCAAACAAAAAAAGCATTTTATGCAGCTAGGTTTCAGATAGAAATAGCAGCTATTATCATATTCAAAATTAACAACAGTGGTATTATGGTGCAATATAACATAATACAGTTAAAAACTTTTTTCCTATGGAAAATGCAAATTTTTCTAAGTATTTTCTCCTAGCTGTAGTCATTTTGTTTCTCCAATAAATGAGGGCCATAGGCTATCTCATGATAATGATGAGGATAATAATATTAATAATAAATAATGATAGATATTTATGTAATATCTTTCTTGCTGAAAATATGGATACATTTTTAGTAGCATCCATATGAAGGTTGATGGATATTTTCAAGTCTATTTCATAGCTGGATAGATGAAGATTGCATGGAATGAGTGAAGTGATTTACTCAGTGGTAAATCAGTCAATTGGAAGATGGAATCAGAAACCAAGAGAACTTGTCAAGCCATGAGAAGATCAGTTGAAGGAACTAGACATATTTGGCTTGGCAAAGAAAAGTCTAAAGAGACACGTAATATTTGTCTTCAAGTATCTGAAGGACTGTCACATAGAAGATGCTTAAACGTGGTTTTCTTGGTTTTGGAAGACAAAACTAGAAGCAGAATGGTATAGTGGATGGGACCTAAAGTCAAAGGTTCAAAATCTGCTTGTGACCTTGTATGACTCTGGGTAAGTCAACAACTGCCTTTTGCCTCAATTTCTTTATTTGCAAAATAAGAGAATTGGACTTGATGGCTAAGAGCCTTTCCATGTCTAAATGTACTATCTATGACCATAATGAAGTTGAAAAGAGGTAGATTTGCTTCAACATAAAGAAAGACTTCCTAACAAATAGAGTTATCCCAGAATGGAATGAGCTGCCTTAGGTGGAAGTGGTTTCCCCATCATCTGAGGTCTTCAAGCAAAGGCCTCATAGTTCATCACTTGTCAGATGTGTTGTTCTGGCTATTCTTTTCAGATATGGTTTGGACTATATAACTTCTCAGTTCATGTCCAAGTTTGAAGTTTTGTGATTTACCTCTTGATTTTCACACCTAGTGATTTTCACACTTAGATAAACAAGTAGCCCAGAATGCCAGCAAAGGACTGGAAAGAAATCAAGTTGTTAGCAAAGCCACATTTTAACATAAATTGAAAACAGCACTTATAGTATAGGGATTATACTTGACTGGATTACTGATTCTTACTTTCCTGAAATGTTGAGAATTTCTGGATTTATCCAGTAAGGTAATATAAAGGGGGGAAAGAAATGCTCTGTTTCTTCCTTTGGATCTATAATTTGTCAAGGTTTCATCACTCTGTATAGTTATGATAAGATATGTTGATTGCTTTTAGGGTCACTGATACTGATACTGCTTATCCCAACTGACTGGATGCCATTTTCCTTCAATAAGACACTAGCTCAAACTTTGCCATTTTATTAAGCCTCTAATGCTTCCCAAATAAAAGTTGGTCAACAAAGAGAAGGAAACCATGCATCCTTTCTTTAGTTACTTGAGCAGCAAAATTTTACATGACTATTATATACGACATTTACATTCCCATGGCAGCTCAACTGATAGAGAATGAAGTGTTGCAGTAAGTCTGGAGATGGGTAGTGATGCAATCATCCTTCCCGTTTCTTGCTATTAATATATGTCTTTTACTCATTTTTAAAGATAGCATAAATGAGAGTACTGAATATAAATGGCTTTTGTAAGTCATTCAGGTCAGTGAAGCATGTCATTGTTTGCAACCTGAGTTCCCAAGAGCCCTGGCTGGTTGATAGGGACACCATATATTTTTCTCATAAATAAAAAACACAAACAATATTCACAGTGTTTAATGAGCATTATAAAATAATACTGTATAAGATGAGTTGCCAAAGCTAAAACCAGTAGCATGTACTTAATAGGGTGACCTTACCATATTGTCTTTCTAGTGTGCAAAGCCCATATAGGCTGGCAATGTATAAATTATTTCTCCAGATGTACATTAACAAACATTTTATGATGATTTATTTTTTGGTTCCCTGAAAGATGAAGTAAGTTCTTTAGTATTAGCATTGCTAATGATTTTAATGAGGCATTAAAATGTTGCAGAATTATAGGAACATTTTTCTTTTTTTAAATATTATTTCATTAATATTTCACAGGAATGTTAATGTTAAATTGATTAAAGAACTAGAAAGAATAATTCACAAAATATCAAAGGGGCAGAAAAAGGGAAGGAGTCAGAGGAAGACAGGGTTCAGTGATGTGACCAGTCTTAATGAGATGCCTCTGTCCTGGAAAACTCTCCAGGACATTACAGTCTGTTATTTCAAAAATGAAGACAAACTATTTTTCTATACTTGTCACAGTTCTCCAGCCACAGTCCACAGAAGTTGGCCATGCAGAGCTGACCACACACTGATTGTTTGAATGGAGTTTAAAAAAGCCAAATACAAAGTAGCTATTTGTTAGGGAAGAAGCAAAAAAAGAGGGATTTCCATTACCACTACCACTTCTTCGAAGGAGTGAATCTTTTGATTTGGATCCTTCTTGGATGAGCATTAGATATTTGTGTCTCATATGCCTCATTCTTCTTGAAGCCAGAATGGCATGACTCTATCTCCCTACATTTGCATGAGAATCTTTCAGCCAGTCCTTGCTTTATCTATTGGGTTACATTCCCATTACACAATTTAAAACTATCATGAGAAGAAGATTTCTGATCATGTCATCCCCTCTGGAGGATTTGCTGTAGGTAGGATGGCTATTTGGATGCCTAGTAAACAAAATGCCAACTGTCCCAAAAGGGGACAGACAGCAGGGAAGAAACACCTGGGGAATTGATCCCAACTAGCAAAGCTTCTCAAGTCAATTCACCCAGCCAGAGAGGAGGATATTCTCTGAAACCTTTCTTCCAAGATAGTGTTAATTCATATAATGGGAATTTAACACAACAGATAAATCAAGGACCAGTTGACCTTTGTGGTAGTTCAGAAGGAATCCTGGCATGAAGAGAAACTGTTCTAGGAGAGATTCCCCAATGTCACAGGTAAAAATAGCTTTTTGTTAAGGTCTGGCCACAGTATCTGCTTATTCCATCCAGGATCAGAGAAAGGCAGATGTGATATATGCACCTTGTCTTTGCCAGGCAGTTGAGAAACATTGCTCGATAGTGCTCTTCTAGGAGATAATGAGATATTATCCATAAGCTTGGCTCTGACCTTCAAGAGCTCCAGAAGCTGTTTCATCAGGTCATTTGGAGCTGGACTTATTCTAACCATTTTTAAAGGCAACAATGATAAGAGGGCTGAATTGGACACTAGAGGTTTTAAATTCTAACTCTTCCACTTGCTTTCTGTGTGATCTTATGCAAATCATTTAACCTCTCAGGGTCTTGCTTTCCTCATCTGTAAAATGAGAGGACTAGTTTGGACAATTTCTGAGATCTTTTCCAGCTCTAACTCTCTGATGATATGGGTGGGTTCCTCATTCAGGTTCATGAATCAACATCATTGATATATGCACCTAACAAATTTGGAGGTTATGAAATAAAAAAATGACACAAAGCCTTCTCTTAGGGAAGACAAAAGCCTCTTCTCTTGAGCATCTCACTATTCATCAGATTGTGCAGAAGAAATAAAATCTGAAATTCAAAACAAGTTAATGCATTAACTGATTTAATCAAGATCTGGTAAAGGAGAGGCTTAAGGCTAAAATGAGGTCTTGAAGATAATCTAATGGACTTCAATCATTTCATGCCATCCCAATCTTCCAAAGCACAAAAAATTCAGAGTTGCCTGTGAGCTGGGACAGGAGAGCCATCGTTCAGAGTTAGGAAACCAATATCTACTTAGATGAAGCATGGATACTTGGTTCGTTTTTTTCCTTTGCTGTTATCACGATAATAGTGTTCAGATTTCCTTTTATGTCTAAGTCCCAAGATCCAAAACCTGGTTCATGCACTGCCGAATCGGTCTCCTCTCTGAATGCTGGGACTTATTTTTCACCCATTGACATAAGCTGATAGAAGTGTCTCATTCCATCACATGGAATGCCATTTAATTCCTGTGACTTCCTATGTCCCTCAGATCATGTAGGCTGTCAGGAAAGCAGACCCCCAGGCCCAGACACGTGCACATACTTTGATTGCAGCCAGCTCCCTCACCCTGAGGTCCATGTGTCACAAGAACTGTACCAAAAATAAACAGGACAGAGATCAAGTAATTTATTTACTCTGAGAAAATCAGAACTTGATCGTCTCTTTAGCCTCTAAGTACATTCTTTAAAAAGAGAAAGAGAAAACTCACTGAATTAGCAAATCCTTCCCCAACCAAACAGCAATGAAAGGCCAGATACATTGAAATGGAAAATCTCTGCTTTTTCCCTCTGTCTTTGCTTTTGTATCTAGTTTGTTATCACAACATTATACCAGAATTTTGAATCTGGCTTATTGAGTTTGAGGGAGTTTTTTCTCCATTTACAAAATTATTATTGTTGTATTTAGGCATATTGTCTCTTGACATTCCAGCTCCTAGACATATAAATGTGAGCAGCACCTTTAGATTTTTGTTATAATAGTAGGAATAATTTTGAAAAAGGATTTCTTGAAGCCCCTGCTAGAAAATGATCTGAGCAGATGATTATGATCCTTGGCCTCTAAGAAGCTGTAGTCTTGCACAGACAGTACTAATAGAGATAGGAAAAATAGAGTGGCAGGTAAGTGAACCTTGATCAATTAATAAGCAGTTGACTTGTTCATCTATAACAATCATTCAACATTCATGTTGTCTCCCCCATTAGAATGTTAAATTCTTCATAACAGAAATTGTCTTCTTTTTAACTCTAGTGTTTAGTAGAGTGCTTGACACATAGTAAGTGCTTAATAAATGCTTGTTAATTGATTGATTGAGCACCCATTATGTGCCTAGATATAGTGTTGAGCTCCAAGTGGAATGTGGAAGATATCTTCACAGATCTTATAGAAGGGAAAAAAAAAATCACACGCATGTGATAATAAGGCAGCCTTAAACTTCGTGGCACTATAAGTGCAAGAGGAATTCAGTAAAGAAATATATGTCTTCTGGAATATACAGGACCATGGCAAGATAAAAAGGGGCTAGATCGGTGAGAAGGAGAAGGAAGCCATGAGAAAAAGTAGGGAGGAAGAAAAGATGTATTAGTTGATTGGACTAATTTTAGTAGTTACCTTAAGGACTAATTAGAAAGCATTGATAGAGGAAACAGCTCCCACTTGCAAGGTAGTTGTAGTAATCCAGGTGAGAGATGATCAGAACTTGATGAAGAAATAGAAGATGTTGGAAAGTATGAACATTAAAAGACACAGCTAGAAAGCAGAGTAGGTAGACTGCCGGAACTAAAATCAGGAAGATCTGAGTTCAAATATGACTTCAGACACCTAAGCAGGTTATTTTATCCTGTTTACCTCAGTCCTCACTTGTAAAATGGACTGGAGGAGGAAATGGCAAATCACTCCAGTATTTTTACCAAGAAAACTTCGAAAAGGGAGCACAAAGCTTTGGATACAATTAAAAAAACAACTGAACAACGACAAAACTTAACAGCAAGATTTTCCAATACTTTGTATTTGAAGAATAAAAGAGTGCAATGAAGATTGGAAAGTTGTTCTTAGGTTCCTTCCTCCAGAAGTTAGTGATATGATGGTATTCCTAATTATGATGAGGAAATAGAGAATTAGAGAAAGTTATGGAGACAATTTAGAGAACAATGAACAGAAGAGAAAAGTTCAGATCCGGACAAGTAGATCCGTATGGCTTCTGAATATTAATAGTAGTTGTCAATGGGATTAGATATAAGGTCTAAAGACATAATATTTAGAGAGTAGATCATAGAACCTAGGATAGGACCTTGAAGAAATGCTTAAAATCAGGAGGATCTATATTTGATAAAGAAACTCAGGAGACGCTCTAGAGGTGGCTAGGGAGGCAGGAAGGATCCTGGAAATTGATATCAGAGAAGATAACAACTGCCCCCAAACTATGTATTTTATACAAAAGTATGAAAGCAAAAGAGATTATAGACTGAAGATCTGAAAAGATTTAAAAGCCTTCTATCAATTTAGATTCTCTTCCTTTACTTCCTTTTCTTTCTTCTTCATCTTAATCTTATGATAAGAGACAATAGTTAGAATAGTTTGGGGATATTGAGCTTATAGATGTTTCTTTGGATGGCTAGATATTATCCTTGGAGAATGTGATTAAAGTATGCATAGTTTTTTAAAAGTGCTTAAAGAAACTGTTTAGGACATCCAAGTAAGATTCCATGGATGAGAAATAGAAACCCTAAGTACTGAACAGTGTTGTAGATGTAAGGAAACAAACTATATTATCAGGTATTATTTCTATAATATATAAGCTCTGAAATAAGTTAGAAGATTTCTATCATTTTTGTAGATATATAACATTGAGCAAAGACTCTTGATCTCTAGGCCTCCATTTCTTCATCTATAAAATGAGAATAATGATTGTTATGTCCAATGCAACTCAATTCAACAAATGTAGCAACTATTTTTAAAGCATTTTAAAATGTATTTTAAGGATGACACTGGGGATACATAGGCAAAAATAAACTAATATCTCTCCACAAACAACTTGCATTCTACTATGTCTATCTACCAGAGTGATGGTGAGGTTCAAATAAAGATATGTATGTATGTATGTATGTATGTATATGTGGGTGCATCCATGTGCACTGCATGTATATGTGTGTATATTTATATAATATATATTAAAGCACTTTATAAAGTGCAATTTGTTACATAAATGCAAACTACTATTAGTATTATGAAGAATCTATGGTTAGTTGTGATGGTACTACCTATAATCCATGCTACTGGGAGAGGTTGAAGCTTGTGGATCTTTTGAGCTTGGGAGTTCTGAGTTGCAGTGGGCTAAGTCTGGCCCCAATATAGTGAACCCCCAAAATCAGGGGGCTATCAGAATCAGGTAGGTCCAATCAGCTCAGATTGGAAAGGGAGTGAGTCAAAATTTCCTTGCCAGTCAGTAGAGAAGTTAGATCTGTGAGTGATCAATGCACAACCAGATTGGGTAAGATTTAAAAAGAGAAAAGGAAAAAAAGGAGGATGAGTAAGAAAGAGAAAAAGGAGATGTAAAAGAAAAAGAAGAAAGAGGAGGACAAAAATGAAGAAGAGGAGATGATGATGACATAGAAGACAGAACCTATGATAGAATGCACATTGGTGCTTAGCCTTTATTTTTAATCACTTGTTTAGTGTTCTGAAATAACAGCTTGTATAAGAAGGCAATTATGAGATTTGAAAAGTCTGTCCCAAAGAGAGAAAAAGAATATTAAAAAATTCAAGATATCAGAAAAAGGCAAATTAAGGTGTGGACTATGGATTACTGGTGCTGATTGTGGGAGAGGTACAGAAAAAAAAACCACCAAAAAAATTAGATGGAGATAATTTATCTTAGAAATTATGCCTAAAAATTGGGTTAAGAACCTCCTATGGTTCCCAATGAATATGAGGCATGTCACAAGATAAAGTTTGAGATAAAGAATAAGTGATAATCTTGGTTGTCTGTGGGATGGTCTTGAATGAAAATGAAGTTAGAACCTAATCTTGTTGATAGGAAAATCAAAGAAGAATCAGAATTCTTCTAAAGTGAGATGGAGTACTACTAAGGAGGAGAGCTGATTTGTTTAGCTATTTAACAGGGGGATGAGGAACTTGGAATTTAGGTGGTAGACATTGTCACAAAGACAATTATTTTAAAAGATGTGTGTATTTTACATCTGTGTGTACATACATATCTCTCCATTCATTCTCATAAGGAGGAGTATATGTATTTGCAGATGTATGAACATAGAATCTTTGATTTCATTAGTGTAACTTATTCTGCCTAGGACTTAGTAGATAGGTCACATAGAATTGCCTAAAGTTACATGACTTGACTAAAATCAATCCCTCATCCCTACAAGTGGCATCTGAATCCAACTTCCCCTGACTCCAAGCCTAGCACTCCCTATCCCCCACATTACAATGATTCTCTTTGTTTGGGTTCCTAGTTCTAAAGTCAGTTACAAGTAAGCCAGAACATAGAACAGGCTTGTTACGCGTTTATTTATTTTAGCTATTGTATCCAAGACAGCCCTAAATAGTCAAGGTGCCCAGGAAAGATTATGTTGAGGTCACAGCAAGCTGAAATGTGTCATGCTCTAAATGTATCTTTTTCTCTAACAATTATAATAACATTTTCTGTTCACTTCCAAGTGAAAAGTTTGGACAAATGCAATTTCCTGCTGAAGCCATCATTAAATAACAGAATTTATTATGAACCAGAGTTGAACTGAAGGACACACCAACTGATTGTTAGTTCTCTGCCACCAAATGAAGATGTATTATCAGTATTTGTGTTAAATATTGTTTTAACGCTGCAGATACATATTCATTAGCGGGCAGAATAACCATGTAGTTTGCATTTTGCAAATGCTTTTTTTTTTTCCATTTCCCCAAGACAGCACAGGTATAAAAACTTTGCATTACCCACTGCATGCAATCTCCAGTTCTGTCATTCACATGTAGAAAGCTCAGCTCTCTATTTAGCTGGGTGCTGGTAAGAGAGCGACGTTTGCAGGCCCCTCTGCCCTTGAGCTGTTCCATTAGTGCATGGAAAGCACCTTGCAGCCTGTGACAAGCGCAGCAGATCGGCACTAAATCAAAAATCAGTGCCAGCCAGGGATCTAAGCCACCATGAAGGTCACAGCCATCAACGGCATGCCATCTCAATCCAAACAAAACACATTGGATACAGGGGGATTTTCACAACTCACAATAGGTGACAAACATGTCATGTTAGAGTAATCCCATAGAGCAGGGAAACGGGGAGTGACCTTTAAGTACTTTGGAGTATTTCCTCAAACTTGGAAAAAGACAGGGGGAATTTGGGTAATATTATGCACTGGAGCAGACTCCAGTACTTTGGTCCAGAACCACCAGGACTCTAACAAATATATGCCCTTTCAGCATCCAAGACCATTTACAGTCATATGCACTGAAACACACATGTATGTTATTGAGAGGCTCATTTAAAGAGTACATTTAGTTTACATTTGTTCACTTGCTTTGAAAAAGAAATCATTGGGCCTGCTGAGACAGATAGGCTTTGTTTTAAATTGCTGATTGATTTGCTAATTCTAAGACTTACACTCAACACCTCCAACTCAATATGAAATGTTGCATCTTTGTCCAACGATAGCAAAAATTCACCTTCAACAAGCTACTGTAATTTAAGATGGTGTATTATTTTGTGCTGCCCACACAACCCAAACCCATAGAACTCTTTACATTAGTCAACATGTAGATTTTTGAGAAATAAACATTATTGCAGACAGTGGTAACCAATTTTTAGTCTTATCTTCCTTCTCCCTTTTGATAGGGGCGAGTTTTTTATTCCATTGCCATAGAGATCTCCTAGTAAGAGTATTCTACCTCTACCAAAGTAACTCAGCAGCTTCTTTGCAACTTACTGCCTGAGAGCATTGCCTAGAATCCTGAGAAGTTTCTTCCCAGGGTCACATACTTCCCAGGGTATGTATCAGAGGTAAATTTCTTGACCTTGAATCCAGATCTTCCTGACATTGAAGCTAGGTCTCTATTTGTGATGCCATACTGCCTCTCCTATCTCTCAAAAAAAAAAAAAGAAAAAAATCAAGGGTGGGGGAAGAAGCACATAATCTGTATATATACTGGTTTAATTCATCATGGTATTTTTAACATGAGGTTGATAATTAATATCTTAGCTTAATAGTAGCTGCCACATAGTCTAAAAAATTCAGCTATATTTGTCTGAATGAGCTTTTTTAAAAAGCGGTTTTATATATAGATATTTATTTCTGTATCTATATCTATATCATCTGTGTACATAGATGTTGAAGGGATAACCAAGACCATTTCTGATTATGTTAATTTAAGAACATGTTAAATCGATCAGGAGAACATGTCTATGTCCTTCTCTTCATACACATACACACACACACATTTTTACTCAAAAACAATGGATATATTATACACATAATATCATGAATATGTAATATATATATTATACCTTCTATGATAGTTTGTTAAACATTAGCTTTGGGGACAAGCAACTAAGAAATGAATCTGTGAAAAACCAATTAGTAAAATTCTCAGCATAAGTTGTAGTAGGATAACTATATCAACATATATTATATATAATATGTAATATACATTATGACATATGTTATATATGTGTGTTTATATATACATAGATATGAATTTTTTTTGGGGGGGGAGGGCTGAGGCAATTGGGGTTAAGTGACTTGCCCAGGGTCACACAGTGTTGTCTGAGGTCAGATTTGAACTCCGCTCCTCCTGACTTCAGGGCTGGTGCTCTAGCCGCTGCGCCACCTAGCTGCCCTGCATGTGTGTTTCTGTAAGAGCAATGGCAGGGCATGATGGATAGAAAGCTGGTCCAAGGGTCAGGAAGTCTTGCCTCCGACACATTGACCCTATTTCCCTGCGCATCACGTAATCCTTTAGGGTTCTAGGCAACTTTCTGAGCCCTTACGTTGCTACAAAGATAGAAGGAATTCCTCACTAGGGAGTTCGCCAATGAACTCGCAGATTGGAGCTTTCTAAGAGTTTCTATCATCTGTGCCATATATTATATATCGCCTAGCTCCTAATACGCATGCGTTTGAATGGACTCATCTGAGAAGTTACAAAAGGAACACGCGGAAGAACCACGCTAGGTGGGGGGATGGGAGGCCCCTTGCAAAGCTGGCTTCATCAGTTTCTGACGGCAAGCAAGCCTGATCAATGAATTATCTAGTAGATATCTACTCTTCTCACCCCAACTGTGTTCTGCGTAACAGGAGAGTTAGCAGCCCATGGAGAAAGATGGAGGAGTCTCAGACCACAAGGAGAGCGCCTCAGGCTCCCGCAGGAGGAGACTCCTTTCCATCGGATGCTTTGTGTGGGACCCACCACCTTATTAATTTTGCCCTAGCTGGAGAGGTTCCACGAAGCCCTTAGAACGCGTGGACTCAGGGGCGCGGTGTATGTAATGGAAGAGCGCCATCTGCTGGTGCAACCTCATCAATGCCTACTTCCTCTGGAAAAGGGGAAATCCTTCTTGTACCGAGAGAGATTTTCGAAGTTTGTAGACACGTTTTTTTTTTTTTTTTTTGGCTGCAGGAATTTTGTCCCGTCTTAGGTTGTCGACCTCACTAGGTTGAGGCGTAACTTAGAAATACATTATTCATTTTAAATTAACTTTATTACTGATTCATGGAATCACTAGTCAGCAAAGCACTTGAAAGAAAATGGGCACAAAGAATGCTCTCCGCACACCGTCCCCCTCCCCCCCCCCATCTCTTTTTGTCAATTAACAAAGTTTTTGTATTCATCATTCATCAGTAGTCAGCCAGTGAGAGTGTGCTCGATTTAAAAGCGCTGGCTTTTCACTTAATGCATCCCATCTGTTTCTGAAATAAATTGCAATAATCCGTGTTTAATTTTAATCAATGTATTACTAAATATGCAAATTATATTAAAAGCCGTGGTTTGAAAAAGCTTTCATTTGTAAATATGGTAGCTTAAAACAGGAAGCATATCTAAAAGCCATTTAGCTACAGTCGCCTCACTCTAACACTGTAGCTGATTTATAAAGCAGATCGCTAGTTGAGCTTTCTCCCACAAGGGGATATGTAAAACTGTTGCATATCAGATTTTGTTAACATCTGATGGGCTAGTGCTAACAGTGTGAGAGGCTCATACTCGGCAACCATGCCTTTTACATTTAAATTAAGGTATAATCTTATTCCATTCTACAGCTTTCTAATTTTTTTACACAACTTAACATATGAATTTGCGTGATTGCTTTATGAATCACAGTTAAAGCAATTTAAGCAAGCCTTTCAATCAATCTTAAATTTTCAGTGCCTGATTTATTTGTGATTTGCATAATTAATTGTAGAGGGGATCCTTTGGGAGCCCCCCGTTTTTGCTTCTCTAGCATTGCTTCAGTTTCCTCAGTCTCACATTCTGGTTGAGGCAATTGAGTTCCTACAGGCCCATCAGTTTCTGTTCTCCGTCATTCAGAGAAGGTTTAGATCATAGATTTAGAGCTGGAAAGGGTCTTTGAAGTTATCAAACCCATTTTACCGATGGCTAAGTTGAGGCCCAAAGAAACAAAGTAATTGTAGGGGCACACAGTAAGCAAGTTGCAGAGCTGATATTTGAGCCCACAGCCAGTTAGTTTCCCTTTGTTTCATTACATTTCTTCCCTTTTGTACGGTATTTCTACAGAAACCCTTGAAACTTCCAAACAAGAAATGAATAAGTTCTGAAACTGGGATTTCAGGGTCTTCTCTGTAATTGGTCATATGCTGCACTGGCCCTCTGTTTATTTAGCTTGCTAAGGAATTCATATGAATAGAAAACTGATGGAATTCTCTTTGGCATATGTCCTGGATGCATGTAATGAGTAAAATCATTGGCTTTTGATAACTGTCTTCAAGGTGAGCATTAACCAGAGTTTGATCATTAGCACAATATTTGATTATGTATGTGTGTGTGTGTGTGTGTGTGTGTGTGTGTGTGTATGTGTGTGTTGTAACTACTTATACTGACAAAGGCTGTCCACAGTTATCCATTCTCCAGCTCTCCTACTCAAGTCTGTTAATGTCCTTTTCCATTCATCCTCACATTGCTTGGTAAGGGCTCTCTGTACCAAAAACATAATATAGAGGAAATATAGACTACAACTTAGTTCCTTTTCAAGGCACTTATCTGTTTGGGAAGCATATACAGTAAGTCACTGTATAGATCTGGATAAACTTTGCTAAATAGTTTGTGTGTTGTATGGTGCTTTGCCAAACATTAGTTTCAGAGTAAGTTACTGAGTGAAAAGCAGAGGGTGTTCTGACTAGACTGGTGTGGGTAGTAAAGTTCTCAGCATTAGTTTTAGCAGGTTAACTATTCCATAGGACTTCTTTGTAGGAAAAAAAAAAAAAAAAAAAGCTCTGTGCAGAAATTATAATAAACATGCTTTAGAGCATTTAATATTGTGTAAACAAATTAAAAACCTCAGCTTGTGATCTAAAGTCATTCACAAATTGGAAGTGACCTTAGCCTGCCCTAAAAGGGCTAATAATGCAAAAGCAAATAGGGCTTTAATTCTCCTGGGAATGCAGAGCAGGTCAGTGATTCTCTTCTATTGAATGCACCAATCTGTTGGGCTTTGACAGGCCCTTTGTCTGACTCCTGAGAATACTGTAGAGATAGAATCACTGGCACAGTGAAGTGTCTGTTATCCCAGTACTTTCACTGAATTTCTTTTTGAAATCTTTCTCTCTTTTCTTTGCTTCTCTTGCTTTCTATCCTCTCTTTTTTCCTCTTTCCTCTCTCTTCTTTCTCTTCGTACTTTTTTTCTCTCTTCTCTCTGTCTCTCCTCTTCCCCCTTTTCCCCCCCCCCTCTCTCTTTCCTCTCCTCATTTCTATTCTCTCTTGTTTTCTCTCTTGTTCTTTCTTTTTCCTATGAGACAAAGGGAAAAGGAGATGTGAATTTGGCAGTCATAGGATAGAGGAAGAACTGTTTGATTGGGGAGCCCTCATTCTCAGGGTTTTGTGATCACAGAATCACATTTTAGAATTGGGAACAGAAAAGAGACTCTTCAGAAATCAGCAGATGCTACAAATCAGAGCTAAATTGATTGTTTTGTTGATTTCTGGACTTTAAAGAATGCTACAGATTAAGCTTTAAGTGTGTCCTGCATATTTTTCCCTTACAGAGCCAGTGGTTGAACATTTATCAGGAAACTAGTGGTTGGAAGGGACTTCAGTAGACACCTAGTTTATCCCATAACTGTCTCTTCTATAGCTTGTCTAATAATTGGAGTCTCTGCTCAAAGACCAATGAGAGGTAAGTCCCTACCTACTGAGGCAATTCATTCTACTCTACTACCAAGCTACAATTGGTAGGAAATTTTTCCTGATACCAATTTTAAATTTTCCACTTTGCAACTTAAAACCTATTGTTTCTCTTTCTATGACGAACAGAAACATAAACCTTCTTCCACATACCAATCTTGAAGAGAAAGATTTTTCTATTTCCCTTAACTGACCCCCATATAACATGAGCTCAGGGCTCTTCTTTAAGAATATTCTGGTAAATAATAACAACCAGCTTTTCAGGAATGGGGAGGATATATCTATGTCACACTTTTAAATTAATTTGCATTATTAGCATTTCTTCCATCACTTTCTCAAATCTAAGAAAGTCAACAAAACAATAAACCAAGACCTGATTGGTAGCATTTGTGGATTTCCCAGATGTAGTATAAACTAAAGTCACTCACTGCAGTTATTGTTTTTTTTTTAATATTTTATTTTATTTTATAATAACTTTATATTGACAGAACCTATGCCAGGGTAATTTTTTACAACATTATCCCTTGCACTCACTTCTGTTCCGATTTTTCCCCTCCCTCCCTCCACCCCCTCCCCTAGATGGCAAGCAGTCCTATATATGTTAGATATGCTGCAGTATATCCTAGATACAATCTATGTTTGCAGAACCGAACAGTTCTCTTCTTGCGCAGGGAGAATTGGATTCAGAAGGTAAAAATAACCCAAGAAAAACAAAAATGCAAATAGTTCACATTCATTTCCCAGTGTTCTTTCTTTGGATGTAGCTGCTTCTGTCCATCATTTATCAATTGAAACTGTCACTGCAGTTATTGTAATGACAACTTTTCTATATGACTTCAAAGAGTTTTTAAATGGACTTGAGTAGTTTCTCCTACCCATTTTCAATTCCTACATTTGGCAGCAAATACTTTTCCAAATGAAGGACTATGTGGCAATTCAGAACCTGCACTAGAGAGAAGAAAAGAAGAAAAGCCATACTCTAGACTTAATATTCAAAAGGAGTTTAATAGAAGATGCTGCTTATGGAGGGGCAGCCAGGTAGCTCAATGAATAGAGTGCCAGGCCTGGAGTCAAGAAAACTCATCTTCCTGAGTTTAAATCTGGCCTCAGACACTTACTAGCTGTGTGACCCTGGACAAGTCACTTAATCCTGTTTGCCTCGGTTTCCCCATCTGTAAAATGAGGTGAAGAAGGAATTAAAGAAGGAATTATTTTGGTATATCTGCCAAAAAGACCCCAAATGGGGTCATGAAGAGTTGGACACTACTGAACAACATCAGCATTGCTTATATAGTTTGCTGTAGATGGGAAGGGTTGCCACAGTCTTTGAAATCTACAACTAGATTGGGGTGGTCGTGAGGCCGTTTCCAGATGACTTCTTAGCTTTCCTTTTGACATAGGAAAAGTTCCATCTCTGATTTTTAGAGATTCCCTCATCTTTTAAGAAAGAATAACTTTTCTGTATCCTTTGCCTATCTGGTGAAACTTTTGACCAGGATCTCCTTCTCAGAATGATGTTTTTATAAACACAAAAAAGACACATAGGACTAGTACAAAAGAAACAAATTATATTTTTACAAACTTTTGTTAAGTACCTACTATGTGTAAGACACTATGTTAAGAATGGGGATAAAAAGAAAGGAACGTTCTCAAGGAATTCACAGAATAATATCCAAATAATTATGTGCAAATGAGATATGCAGTATAATTTGAAGATAATTAACAGAAGGAATGCACTGTTTTTCAATGTACAGTAATGATTTTTGAAACGGTCATCTATCTTTTTTTAAGTTCATATACTCTAGGTTGAAAACCACTGGTTTAAGGAGTTTCTGAATGGTGATTAGCAGAGAGTAAGTTATTATCTACTACTTCCACTTTCTTTTTCTTTTTCTTTTTTTGAGGCAATTAAGTGCTGTTAATCGTTTCCCAGAGTACAGCCTAAGAAAAACAGAGTTAGGTTATATGTGAGCTTTATTTCCTCTCAAGCAGGTAGACATGCATGGGAACTACAGTTAGAACTAAGATTTGAGTGAGTCTCAACAGGGGTTATAAAGACAAAAAACACAAATAGAGGGATGGGAGAAGGAAGGGATAGGAGAGTAGTTGCCTCATGGTCTAATCAGGTTCAGCCAGTGGTCTCCTGGGCTGAGCTGTTTCTCAGAAGTTGCATTGTACTTTAATCAGATTTGGCCACTAAGCTGGGCAGTTCTTAGAAATTGTAAGATATCTTCTGAGTACAGGGAAGTGGATCAGAGTAGAAGGTCTCCAGGGACCCCTTAGTTCACTGGGGTGAACATGAGCCAGTGTGAGCCAATTTTGTGGTTGATGGAGTTCTGGATTCATCAAGCAAACATTGAAAAGGATCTTTGGTATGCCCCAGTCTAAAATAAGCTCAATCTGCCTCTTGGTTGGCTGACTGATACCCAGGTCAGTCCTTTGAATTATAAGGGAGCTCAAGCTAATCAAGATGGTCAATAAAGTCATTAACTGCTTTAGTTTCAAAACGATGTGCTCAGATTCACACAGCTAGTTAGTGTCAAGTATTTAGGGTCGGATTTGAATTCAAGTCCTACTGACTCCATGATTTTATCCACTTCTGCTTCCAAATCCATACTTGTAGAACTCAATAGCAAAGCAATTTATCAAGTGGATTGAAAATATGAGATTGTAAACTGGGAAAACATTTTTACAGTCAAAGGCCTCATTTCCAAAATATATAGGGAATTGACTCTAATTTATAAGAAATCAAGCCATTCTCCAACTGATAAATGGTCAAAGGATATGAACAAACAATTCTCAGATGAAGAAATTGAAGCTATTTCTAGCCATATGAAAAGATGCTCCAAGTCATTATTAATCAGAGAAATGCAAATTAAGACAACTCTGAGATACCATTTCACACCTGTCAGACTGGCTAGAATGACAGGGAAAGATAATGAGGAATGTTGGAGGGGATGTGGGAAAACAGGGACACTGATACATTGTTGGTGGAATTGTGAACACATCCAGCCATTCTGGAGAGCAATTTGGAACTATGCTCAAAAAGTTATTAAACTGTGCATACCCTTTGATCCAGCAATGTTTCTACTGGGCTTATACCCCAAAGAGATACTAAAGAAGGGAAAGGGACCTGTATGTGCAAGAATGTTTGTGGCAGGTCTCTTTGTAAGAAACTCTTTGGAAACTGAGTGGATGCCCATCAATTGGAGAATGGCTGAATAAATTGTGGTATATGAATATTGTGAAATATTATTGTTCTGTAAGAAATGACCAGCAGGATGATTTCAGAAAGGCCTGGAGAGACTTACATGAACTGATGCTGAGTGAAATGAGTAGGACCCAAAGATCATTATATACTTCAGCAACAATACTATATGATGATCAATTCTGATGAATGTGGACATCTTCAGCAATGCAATGAACCAAATCAGTTCTAATGGAGCAGTAATGAACTGAACCAGCTACACCCAGCGAAAGAACTCTGGGAGACAACTAAGAACCATTATATAGAATTCCCAATCCCTATATTTTTACCTGCCTGCAGTTTTTATTTCCTTCACAGGCTAATTGTACCATATTTCTGAGTCCGATTCTTTTGGTACAGCAAAATAACAGTTTGGACATATATACTTATTTTATATTTAATTTGTACTTTAACATATTTAACATATATTGGTCATCCTGCCATCTAGGGGAGGGGATGGGGAGAAGGAGGGGAAAAATTGGAACAAAAGCTTTAGCAATTGTCAATGCTGTAAAATTACCCATGCATATAACTTGTAAATAAAAAGCTATTAAAAAAATAAATTTGGATAGCAGAAAAAAAAAGAAAATATGAGATTGTAATATTTCCTCATTTACTAATAAATAGGGAGGAGAATATAGGGACTATCATTTATGATCTCACATGCTCTGGGACTGTTTTGGCCTAGATACTTATTTATGAAATTATAATCAAAAAAATGGGTGAACACTTTCCTAGTTGGATTCAGGAAAGCAAGAACATTTAATTACAAGAGCAATTAAAACTGCAAGAGTCTGTAGGATAGTAGGTGATCCTAAATTCTGTGGCTAATACAGGAGGCTAATCTTGTATTGTTCTACCAAATAAGACTCAAAGGTTACTGTATGAACATACCTTTTGTTAACATTCTACATATGAACATTCACTCAGATATAATAGGGATAGGGGAATTAACTTCCAATACTTCTAAAAGATCCTAACAAGGAAAGGCCTTAAATATTAAAATAATGATAGCCAGCATTTATATAGTGCTTTGAGGTTTGCAAAGAGATTTACATATTTTATGACATTTGATTATCAAAATAATCTTGTGAGCTAGGTATTACTATCCCCATTTTGTGGATGAGAAAACTGATGTAGAGAAAGGTCAAATAACTTGGCCAGGGTTACACAACTAATAAATGTCTAAGGCAAGATTTTAACTCAGTTCTTCATGCCTACAATGTCATTAATAAAAGTATATATATGAACTGATGCCAAATGAAACAAGCAGAACCAAGAATATATTGTATACACTGACAGCAAGAATGTGCGATGATCAACTATGAAAATTTGATTCTTCTCAGTGGTTCGGTGATCCAAAACAACTCCAATAGACTTTGGATAGAAAATGCCATCAGGATCCAAAAAAAGAACTAAGGAGACTGAATGTAAATCAACACATGCTATGTTCACTTCTTTTTTTCTGTTTTTTTTTTTCATGGTTTTTCTCTTTTGCTCTGATTTTTCTCTCTCAACATGATTCATAAAGCAATGTGTATTAAAAATAAATAAATTTACTAGAAAAAATTAAAATATACATAGTGTGTGAGAAACCAAACAAACCTGGCACTGTAACTCCAAGTATCATTTAAAAATTTTTAAATTTTGTTTTAAATTTGTTAAAATCTACTTTCTTTTACAGATAAAAAATTCTAAGAAGCAAATGCTCTTATACACATAAGGGATTGTAGACACATCAAACTAGTCACTATGAAATGAGCCTCAGCAGCTACAGTTTAATGAACCCTATAACAGCTGGGCGTCATTTGGTAGCCCTATATCAATATGGCAGGGGATAAGTCATGAGTAAACAATATCTACAGGTGACATTCCTGAGATCCAGATCTCTAGAAGCACAGGCTCCAGATCTCTCATTGATCTACTTGTGATAATTAATGATTGTGAATCTCCTTGGGAGAAAAAAGTAAAATTCTTCTTACCCTCTGTACCAAATTATGAAAACCATAAATACAAATAGGAAAAAAAAGTTATATTTAGACCATTTTATTTTTTTTTTTCAGAACACTTTATAAATTCACTTCACAATCAGGGGAATCCCATGACTGAAAGGCACTTAAGTAGGAGAGGAGTAAGGGAGGGGATAGATTCTGGTTCTGTCTCTATCACAAACTATTCATGCGACCTGCAGCAAGTCAACTTTTTTTTCTCTAGGTATCAGTTTCTTCAGCTGTAAAATGAGGGGCTGGGCCAGATAATTTTAAAGGTCCCTCATAGCTCTAAATTCTAATTTGCCCTAATAACATAAAATTCTCAGGCAGGTTAAATGATTTCCTTTGTGGCTGACTACATCTTCCTGGTAGAGCTAGAAAAAAATTTACTAAATCCAGCTTTCTAAGTGTCTCTCTCTTTCCCTTTACTCTCTTGACTGCTGATCTCTGAATGAGATCCCAAGTGCCAGGTTCAGTAGAATAAATCAACTGCAGCAGAATGCCTCAAATGAAATCTTCAAGCCTCCCCAAAGCTTTGTGAGAATTGTGCTTGCTACCACCATAGAGTTACTGAGAAATAAGGAGAAGGGATGGGCAGGAGAGGGGAGTAGTGATCAGAATAGCAACAGGTGAATCAAGGCATCCAGGAGTCTCTCCCAATCCATGATTGTTCAGGAGGGACAAGTTTGGCCCTTGCATGTAGGATTTAAAGGTGTGGTTCTAATAGTAATATTGTGGGAAGGGGTGGAGATAGAATGCTCAAGTTGAAAAATATGTACTACCAAAACAGTAGTACATTTCTGAGGCTTGTTCTCCTCATATGTAAAATGGGGTGTTTTAGTACCTATCTCCTAGAAATTTTATGAGGTTCAAATGAGATAAAAAATGTAAAGCATTCCTTATTCTCCTCATCTGTAAAATGGTGGGGTTTAGTACCTACTTTGCAGAAATTTTATGAGGTTCAAATGAGATAAAGAATGTAAAAACTTCCTAAGTACTATTTATTATTATATAGTGACCCAAGTGACATTTCTCCAACTATGTATAAAATTACCAGATTTTAGTGGAAATTGCTCAGTAAGGCTAAGCTCATCTCTCATGAACAAGATTGGCCAAAACTTACAGATAGACTTTGTTTTGGCTTATGATTTTAATCCTATAATTGAATACCCACAGTGCAGAGATGATGGGTGAAAGAGGAAAAGCCTGATAACTGAATAAGATGGCTTTTTCTAAGGCCCAGGACTAAGCTGCCAAAGTGGACAGCACAACTATTTGTTCTTTCCTCCATGGAGTTGGCCTTTATTTTTTCTATGATGCTGCTAAACCAGTGTGAGGTCACTTGAATGGGGGTATATGACAAAGACCTTTAATATTTCAGCCTGTTTTCCAGACGTCTGTACATCTAGAGCTGCTCTTATATAGAGGTATCTGGGCCCAAATAGAGATGTAACTGACATCAAAACGGACATAATTCAATAGATTTCCCAGAGAGAAAGCTCTGTTGTTGCCTTAAGGTCTGACATTACTTTTGACATTCTAAATCTCTGTGTTTATGAGAAACATCAATAATAATAACCACCCTTTGCACTGTATAGCACCTTTCTCCCAAAGCTCTCAATGTTTTACAAGCGTGAAGTTCTCTTTGCAGAAGAGAAAGATGAAGTGGGAGAACTTGGCCCCAGGCAATTAAGACACAGAACTCGGTAGAGCAGGCATGGGACATATGTGGGGCAATTTAGGACAGGAAATGAGGAATACTGTATTCAACTGAGACTGGAAGTGGAATTTAGCAAGACAGTCGGTAATGGCCTGACTTAGAGAAAGAATTTGTCTAGCTAAAATTAACTATGGCTTTGAAGTGATTCAGAAACACTGGCACAATTAATACTCTCCATTTTTTGCCAGTAACAATTTAATATACTTTGAAAGCCTTGAATGCAACTAGTCCTTTCGTAGGCATTGCTCAAAACAATTCTTGAACGAACTTTTCATTAGTTTGTTCATATTTTGAAAACAAAAAAACTAGGAAATATTACAAATATAAAATTGTAATAATTATTACTTCAACCATTTGTGATCAAATGTGAATGATGCTATTTGATTAGCATCTAATTATAAATTGCAATCTTTAGATGGAACAAAGAGAAATCAAATTTTCACCAATGTTTATTTATTTCATAGTATTTAGTGCTCATACAATGTCTATGTGGTATAATGTCTCTTTACCAAATTAAATCAAATCAACAATCATTTATTAAGTGCCTACATATTCCAGGGACAGCTAGCTAGAGCAGTAGAGAGAGTGCTGGACCTGGAGCTGGGAAGACACATCTGTTTGAGTTCAAATCTGGCCTTAGAAACTTACTAGTTGGGTGATCCTGGGAAAGTCACTTAACCTTGTTTGCTTTGGTTTCCCCATTTGTAAAATGAGGTGGAAAAGGAAATGGCAAACCATTCCAAAATCTTTGCCAAGGAAACCTTAATAGGACCATGATGAGTGAGACATGACTGAAAAACAGCTGAACAATAAACAACAAATGTTTCAGGCACTATATTAAGCACTGGGCATATGATTTTTCTAGATAAGATATATTTATATACTTGTATATGTGATAAATTATGGGTAATATCAGAAGTAATAATCAGAGGGATGCATTAAAGAGGATTGGCTGTAGAAAAACTGTGAATATGGGCATGCTTAGTAATTACCTCAGAAATCCCTGCAAATGTTGATGTCTTGGAGACGAAAAGGACTGAAAAAAATCATCATAGGAGTCAAATAATGGACTTTTCAGGTGAAGAACATTGGATTTGTAGGTATAATGATCTTTAGATTTTTCTCTTGCTATTCTTCTTGATGTTTAGACATTATTTGGTAAAACTGAGCACCTTCTTATATTGTATGCTCTCTTCTTTCTGGGTTGTGATGACTTTGCCCTCTGTCTCTGTCTCTCTTCCTGTTTCTTTCTGTCTTTCTGTTGCTGTCTATGTCTCTCTAAGGGTGTGTGTGTGTGTGTGTGTGTGTGTGTGTGTGTGTGTGTGTGTGTGTGTGTGTCTTTTTCTCTGTCTCTCTCCCTCTCTCCCTCTCTTGCTCTTTGTGTCACTCTGCGCCCCCTGTCCCGTTTCTTTGTGTCTTCTCTGTTCTTTGTTATTAGCTCTCTGTCACTGTCTCTCTTTCTTTTTCTTTTACACTCCACCTGTCTGTCTTTCATTCCTCCTTTTTCTTGCCTGGATATTCTCACTTTTTTGTTGGATCATCATCCATGCTCCATCTCTTAGCTGTGGTACTTTCTCTACATATCCCTCTTTTGACCAGCACAGATTTTTTAAAAAGATATTCAGCAGATTGGCAATTGTGACAAAAAAGAAAATAAGACACTTTTCCCTTATGGGAAAAGGAGCTAATACACTGTTGTGGAACTGTGTATTATTCTAGTAATTCTGGACTAAACTAGGATATTGTTGTCAAAAAAGAAAAAGAAAAGAGCATCACTAAATTGTTTAAAAGAAAATACACAGAAGGAAGCAGAAGTTCAAAAGAAAACACAGATAAGTAGGATAGCTTTGAAAGTTACAGGTTGAATTGATTATATACTTTTAAAAAAAGCCAATAATTTATTATATACTTTAAAAAGGTCAAAACTTTGTTATGTTTCATAGACAATCATCTTTTTCTGTTTTTCTTTGCATGTAAAAATGCTCATTTGGGGGTTTTGGTTTTTTAAGTACAAAAATTTGAAATGGACAATAACAATAATAACACAAAATAAAAACATAAAAATTGCTGGTTTTGTTCATGTCTTTTTTTCTTGTTATTCTATGAATTCCTTGAGGTCAGAGATCATGAAATACATTTAAATATTTACTTAATTTCCTTTTGCCTTTTCATCAAATTAATTAGAATTTGTGTCCACGGTAAATATTGTTGAGAACATTCCATCTCTCTTGAGCTGTTTTTCCCTATAGAATCCTAAACCAATGGAATCTAAACTTAGCTATTATCTGAATTCTGTGAAATGCTTTTTCATAAAATCTACAGTGCATGTTGGGCTTTGTCAACTTTTCTCTCCTTATCCAACATGAAGTTGAAGATCTCATGATCTTCTCCCCAAGATTCTATTTGTATTTTAGGAGCCAATTCTTTTTCATTGGTAAAAAAACATATCTAGTACAGCAGTTTTCATTGATTCTTATATATTCTGTAGAATGAAATTATCTAGGCAAATTAATAACTGTCTAATTGTTTTGTTCTTTGCAGAGAGAATGCCAGCAGATGTTTAGATGGGTAAAGATCCCCATCACTACTATAGTATTCTTTCATACCAGCTTTGTGACATTCTAAAATTCATTATTCATTTTTTCTGACCTGTTGTTCTGTAAAATAGTCTTACCATGACAGTATTTTTGTTTTTTTTTTCCCAAGTGATCATCACCAATATGTTCTATGCTGAGGTTTTCCTCCTTCTGCTTTATGAATTCACTCACAAGAATATCTTAATGAAGTAAAATATTACTCCATTTTCCCTTTTATCCAGTTAGTTCTTTTTTGGATAGGAATGATATCCTATCTTTTTTCATATTTTAATCATTATCTACATCTCATTGTGTCTCAGTGATATCTACTAAGTCAAATTTACTTTCTTGTATTAATATTTCAGTTTCAAAGGATAGCCCAAATAATCTTATCCTTTGATCCAATAATCTCATTATTGAGAATATATCATAAGTGTCTTCTTCAAGGAAAAAAAACACATTGTTTGAAAAATGTGGCAACATTGTTTATAATTGCAATGACCTAGAAATTACCTAGATGTTTAATAATTGTTGATAACATAATTACATATATATACATATATATATAGGACTATGCTTATGTATGTGTATATACAGAGAGAGTCTATGCCATATTTATTTTATCTAATCCACCATGTTTACTTCCCATTCTTTACACATTTATGAATACACAACTGAGGTTATGAGTTTTATATCTACCTTCTTCCTATATGTTTCCTTGAATGACTTAGTATGTCTCCCCACTGCTATTCTCCCTGTTTTCATTCCTGTTACTTTCTGTTGTATCTGTCTTGGCATCTGTATGTGGGCAATCTTCTTCCTTTCCTTCCATTTCTGGCTCAAAGCCTAAATATCAAATTTACTTGTCTGTGGGGAAATATATCCTTCCTGGACATTGTTAGATATATTCTATCTCGACCAAGAGTTCATAATGTCTACCTCTTAAATCATGATCCTAAGAAAGCAGATTCTGTTTCTAGACACCATCCTCACAGTTACCTGTTCTTTTTCTATATCTTTATTTATGAAACTAAGTACTTCAGTTTCCCATGCTCAGCTTCATGATCTCTAAAGATTCTCTCCAGGTTTCTCCAGATGGCATCATTTGTTCCCAAGCAGTTAAGAGAAATACGTGTTGTTTGGTAGATTTAATGAATCCTGGGAAACTTTCCATCACGACTCAAGTACAAGTCCCAGGAAGGCAGCACGTAACCCATTTTGCCATATTAGTTCACATATGACCACTTACATGCCTTCCACAGGGAGTTCAACAGCCATTATCCTCTGCCTGGACCAACCACAGATTGTCCTGAACCTGCCAGTTACCACAGATTTTCATTATCCTGTGGAATATAAGATATTGTTTCTTTCTCAGAAGATCCAGGTCTATCCTCTGGGACAAATGCTGCATATGCATTTCTTAACTCCAGGTGATCATGTTCTGTTTTATTTTGTTTTTTTCTGTCTTTAGCCTTTATTTTCTTTAGATAATTTGTTTGCCCTGCTTTATCCCTACACATGAAGGCAGGTCCCATCCAGGTTGCTCTGAATTGCAAATTATAGTTTTAAAAGCTGTAAGAAAATAAGCATAGTTAAAACTCTTGTCAGCTGATTTATTTGTTCAGAAGAGTGTGTAAGGTGAAACAACTGCTCCCTAGACAACTGTATGCCCAGTTGTCATCTGATTTTTAAAAATTGAATAATCGAATCATAGTTCATTCAAATCAAGTTTTTCCCTGATCCCTTGTGTTTCAAATGACTGGGTTTTTACTACATTGTGACAATTTAAGTTGATGTTCAGTATTCACAAATTGTCTTACTGGACACTAATTAGATCTTTATTCTTTAAATTCAATTTGACTTCCCCCCCTGTGTTCATTGAATGCCATTTTTCAACATGTTCAGGGCTGTAGTACTAAGAAATACACCTGAGGCTTGTGTCCCTTGTAGTGGCTCACTGCAATCAGAGCATTTCTAGTACAGAATTCTGCCCAGAGGTAATGCTAGATGACTAACAACAGACAATCATTCAAGCACTCAGCCATTACCACCATAAAATGGGAATGCAATACTATTATTTTACCTTGCAAGTTTGTCAAAAAGGATAATAAATGTTGTAAGTAACTTCCGTAAATAGAAAGCCCCATTAATTTGGGCATATTGAAGGAAGAAAGAAATGGTGTTTAGATTTTCCTAAAGAGTGGATAATCTGTAATTTTATTTTTTTGCCTTTAACAAGGATGATGGTAGGTGTTAGCATTAGATTAACTTTTTAATTGTATTTTGTTGAAGCTGATCTTGAAATTAATTTGTATCCTCTTATCAATGCAGTGGTTTGTATCTTCAGCCTCCATTTCTTCACCACTGATTTATCCTTGAAATAGCTATAAACTAGTTTTATCTCCTTATACTTATCAAAGTACTCTCAAAGATCTCTAATGACCCCTTCTTGACAAAGCCAGTAACTTTTTTCTGTTCTACTTCTTCTTAACCTCTCTCCAGGATCTGATAATTTTGTTTAACTTTTGCTTGAAGCTTTCTTATTGTTTTTTTGGTTTTTTTTTTTTTTTTTTGTTTTGTTTTGTTTTGTTTTGGCTGAGGCAATTGGGGTTAAGTGACTTGCCCAGGATCACACAGCTAGGAAGTATAAAGTGTCTGAAATCAGATTTGAACTCAGGTCCTCCTGACTTCAGGGCTGGTGCTCTATCCACTGTGCCACTTAGCTGTCCCTCTCATTGGCTTTTAAGACATTATATTTACTGCTTTGCTTGTTATTGTCCACCTGCCCCTGATTGATGGCACACTTTGATTTCAGACCTTAGCTTCCCTGCTCTTTTTTCCCCCACTACCTTGGGAAGAACTGCATGAATTACAATCACTCCTTAACTTCCATTTAGGATCTATTCTGATGCCCACTGAGCTATTAAGGTGCATTCGAGTTCTAGAAGGTTAGAACAGCAGGGCATAAGATCTGGCAAGTTCAACTGAGGTTCAAGTACAAACTTAGTGAGGGACCTTATGTGTAATTCTGAGGGTGAACCTAGTTGTGTTCACAAATACTTGGCAACAGGATGGCTTCCAACACAACTCTCAAAGATGAGCCATGAAATTGAAGGATTGTGATCTATCTTGTCACTGGAGGGAGTACACTAACAAAATCATAGACTTTTGAAGCATAACTTCTCAGATATGACCTTTAAACCAAGATATATGTACTGATGAACAAGCTCAGTGAATTGTCTTTTGAACCATGTATCATGATCTCTCTAAGCAATGCACATTTTTCATCTATTGATCCCTTTGGAGTAATCCTGAATTTCTTTCAGATGGTTCTATACTGTACTCAAAGGAAGGAAATCAAACTATCAACAGCTATATGAAAAGACATAACAGAAATGCAGGCTAAATAACTCAAATCCTTTACCTTAGATTCATCATATTGGCAAAAATGACAAAAAAGAAAGTGAAAGTTGTAAGAAAATTTGTGGAAGTGCCAGCATATTAGTTTGTTATTGGTAGAGCTATGAATTATTCCAGCCATTTGGAAAGAAACTTGGAATCTTAACTCTTACATCACTAACATGTATATACTCTTTGATCTAGTGACACCATTATTAGACATATACTTTCTTTTTTTTTAATAACTTTTTATTGATAGAACCCATACCAGGGTAATTTTTTACAGCATTATCCCTTGCATTCACTTCTGTTCCAATTTTTCCCCTCCCTTCCTCCACCCCCTCCCCGAGATGGCAAGCAGTCCTTTACATGTTGAATAAGTTACAGTATATCCTAGATACAATATATGTGTGCAGAACCGAACAGTTTTCTTGTTGCACAGGGAGAATTGAATTCAGAAGGTATAAATAACCCGGGAAGAAAAACAAAAATGCAAAAGGTTTATATTCATTTCCCAGTGTTCTTTCTTTGGGTGTAGCTGCTTCTGTCCATCTTTGATCTATTGAAACTGAATTAGCTCTCTTTATTGAAGAGATCCACTTCCATCAGAATACATCCCCCAACAGTATCATTATTGAGGTATATAATGATCTCCTGGTTTTGCTCATTTCACTCAGCATCAGTTCATGTAAGTCTTGCCAGTCCTCTCTGTATTCATCCTGCTGGTCATTCCTTACAGAACAATAATATTCCATAATGTTCATATACCACAATTTACCCAGCCATTCTCCAATTGATGGGCATCCATTCATTTTCCAGCTTCTAGCCACTACAAAGAGGGCTACCACAAACATTTTGGCACATACAGGTCCCTTTCCCTTCTTTAGTATCTCTTTGGGGTATAAGCCCAATACAAACACTGCTGGATCAAAGGGTATGCACAGTTTGATAACTTTTTGAGCATAGTTCCAAATTGCTCTCCAGAATGGCTGGATTAGACATATAATTTCAAAAATATCAAAGAAAGATAAGGATCTACATATCTAAATATACTTATAGCAGTGTGTTTTATTATAGTAAAAAACTGGAAAGTTAAGTGAGCTCCTCCAAATTGAGGTATGACTAAAACATTATAGTATATGAATATAATCAAAAAATTACTGTGCCATGAAAAATGAAAAAAGCAACAATTTCATAGAACCCTAAATAGGTTTGTATGAATTTATTTAAAGTGAAATGAGTAGAAATGGAAGAAAAATTTATGTGGGAGAAATAACAATGTAAAAACAAACAAATTTGAAAGACAATTCATATTGATGTAATAACTAAATACCATTCCAGCGGTCTGATGATGAAACAAATGTTGTTCACCCTATGACACAGAAGTGGGGGGATTGGAATTCAGAAGGAAGATTAAAATATTCACCAGTAGATACGAATGTGTAGGTTTCTTCTGTTTGACTCTGTTGTTACATAGAATTTTAATTTTAATTGAGTAGGATTTGTGAAGAAGAGGGGAATTGGGATATGGGCAGAAGAAGAAGAAAGAAGAAGAAAAAGAAGCAGAAAAAGCAGAAGCAAAAGAAGCAAAGAAGAAGCAGAAGAACAAGAACAAGAAGAAATAGCAACAGTAGTATTTTTTGTTATCTGTTTATTTTTAATAAAATTATAGCTTTTTTATTTTGAAAATATGTACAAATATAGTTTTCAACATTCACTCTTACAAACACTCGTGTTCCAAATTTTTTCTGCTTCCCTTCCCCCCACTCTCTTTAACCAGATCTCCTTTAAACATGTATCACACCCCTCCTTCTAGACAATAAGAGAATCATTGAATCAAATCATTGCTGTGGTTGTTTTTAATACACATGAGAAACACTTTATTAGAGGAGAACTTTTAAAATAGCATTTTGCTCTTCTAAGTCAAATTTGTCACATAATTTAAAAAAATACCAAGATGTATTCTTTATAATTCTAAATCATGTGACTTCTACAGATATATATATTTAGAAGATCATCTGTGAAAACGTATTTTTTCCCTTCTCACAATTTAACTAAATATTTCCTTGATGCATTCTTAGATTACCTTCAAAAAATTTATCAAGATGAAAAAATAGATATGTGATTGGGGGAAGCAGAAAGAACACTGAACTTGAAGCCACTGAACCTAACTTAAGTCCAATTTTTTTCTTTCTTATTGTGTAGCTTTGGACAAGACATTTAATCTCTCTGAGCCTCATTTTAATCAGTTATAAAATGAAGGAATTGAACCACATAACTTCTTTTGAATACAGGATCATATAGTTTGATAAAAATATCATTTATGATTTTCCCATTCTTTTTTAATTTTCTCCCTCTTTAAAATAACTTGAAATTAATATCTAAGTGCCTTTAAAATTATGGCACTTCTAGAAGTATTTTGCATAGTATGTATTTGGTTAAACCTTATTCACTCATGACGTTTCATCAGTGATATTTTCATTTCTATATTGGGCCCTAAGAACTTGTACAAATGTAGTGGTTCCACTTTAATGGGTGACAAGAATGAATTATGTTTCATATCCATTCCTTCTTTCAGTTTAATCTACAAATTTTCTCAAGATGATTTGGCTTAGTTGAGTTGCATATTAAGTTTTCTTTAGGTTCATTTTCCAGAATTTTTTAAAATCATTTTTCTCCATACTGTTCTAGAGATAGGTTTATAAAGAGATCATGTCTATACTGACTAAGGCAGTTTCTAGGTTGTTTTGACTTCTTTATTGTAGATTGCTTTGACCTCTTCATTATAAGCAATTGTTTTCAATTGGTTAACTTTTTTCAAGAATGTGATTATTATTCTGAAGAACAATTTGGAATTATGCATGAAGGGCAATAAAACTGTATGTACTCTTTGACCCAGCAATACCATTATTGTGTCTGTATCCCAGAGTTCAAAGCAAAAGGTAAAGGACTCATATGTACAAAAATATTTATAGCAGCTACATTTGTGGTAGCAACAAACTGGAAATTGTGGGGATCCTTATCAATTAGGGAATAGCTGAACATGTTGTGGCATATGATTGTGATGTAATACCATTGTGCTACATAAGAAATGATAGACAGATGGTTTTAGAAAACCTAAAATACATTAACTGAGTGAAGTAACAGCATTATTGTAAAGATGATCAACATCTGTTCTGATCAATATAATGATCTAAGACAATTCCTAAGGAATCATGATTTACCTTCAGAGAGAGAACTGATAAATTCTGAATGTAGATTGAAGTACAATTTCTTCACTTTTTTCTTTCTTTTTTTTGCAATATGGTTAATATGGAAATATGTTTTATGTGACTTCACACACATATGTGATATATTACTTGCCTTCTTACTGAGATGAAAAAGGGCAGAAAGAAAAGAATTTGAAACTCAAAATATAAAAAAAGAATTAAAAATAAGTAAACAAAAAAGAAAACAGTGATTTTGATGGGATTTCTATACCACTTATTATCTTGAGTCCCCTAAATTTGTGTAATTTTGACCTTTGATTTAATCAGTCAATAAACTCCACAGATATCTGTGTGAAATAATATATACATCTGTAAATAGTCACTTTTTGTCTAGCAAAATACAGTCAATTTCATTTGGCACTTACCATGTCTCAAATTTTCCAACTCTCTTCTAAAGACAAATATTAATTATCTGTTGCTGTGAGGCTTCTCTTAGCCTTTGGTCACTTTGATTTTTCAAAACAAAACCATATTTTTCAAACATATTTTTCATAATGTTCCCTTAGAACTTACCTTTCTATTGATATAGCCATATATCAAGGTAGATGTTGACTTGGTTTGAAGCATCCTGTCAAATTTATGCAGAATATCTCTACTTCTTCACTCTCTGAAACAGATACATAAATTGAAATTATATTCAGGCTGGACCCAATTAGCATTGCTTTTCATGAGTACTACAGAGTGAGCTGATGACTGTCCTATGAACATGATGCTTCTTGTTACCCTTGGATTCATCATGAAACTCACCTTCCTCTAAAAGGCACTTAATAAATATTTGTTGAATTGAATCAATACTTTCTATTTCTACTGTACATTTTTCTCAGAGGAATTTATGAGTCATCCTTCCATTTAGATGGTCTTTTAATCTTCAAGTTTCATTTATATTGCAGTTATTAATATGGATGTTGTTTATTTTTTTAGAATTGTAACAAAATATTGCTCTTTGAACTAGGCTCTCACATTTAGAATAGCATCAATTATTTGAAGATGGTATAAAAATCATGTGCTGGGTTTTTTTAGATGTGCCTTTTTGCCTATAGGAATAGAAGGACATTGATGTGGGGGTAGATGATCACTTTGTGTTTTATTTATTTCATTTGTTTCCATGGCTAAAGAATTCATTACTTAGTAGACAATCATGATGGTGAGCTTTCCTATGATAAGTTGAATTAGTCCTTGGATAGCAAAAAAAGTCTGTCACTACAATATCTGAAAATTTTCCAGATTAGAAAGATATGTCAAAGCTTGTACTTAGCTTATATAACCTATGAGGATCTGGATCACCTCCCCTCACAAAGAGGCATCAGGGGAGGATTTTTGTAATAGTTTTGAGCAATAATATTGAAAAAGACATATGATTTCATGAATTTGGATGTTGTCACTATTATGGCATAAGACTACTTTCTTAGGTCAGATTATTCAAAGTTTTCATTTAAAAAAAAGTTGACCAAGTTGGAAGAACTTTCTGGCCTTTCATGAATTAAATTTGTTTTATATACATTAGGAAAAAAAAAACTAGCAATGACACAAAAAATTGTGCATATCCTTTGACTAGTACTAACAATAGTAGTACTAGATATGGAGCACAAAAGGATCAAAGAAAAAAGTAAATGGTGCATAAGTACAACATTATTTATAGCATTTCTTTTCTTGTGGTGGCAAAACAATTGGAAATTGAGAGGTTATCCATCAAATGGAGAATGGTATGTTCTCCAAAAAGTCTTGGTATATGAATATGATGGAATACTACCGTGATATAAAAAATAATGAAGGAGATAATTTCAAAAAATGTAGGAAGACTTATATGAACTTATGAAAAGTGAAGTGAGCAGAACAAGGAAAACAATGCAAATAATAACAGTAATATTGTAAAGATCATCACCTATGATCTATTTAAAGACTTAATCTGATCTATACAATGACTCACCACAATGACAAAGACACAGGAGAAAAATGCTATTCACTTCCAAAAAAAGAGTCAGAAACAGACAGAAAGATGGAGACACACAGAAACAAAGACACAGAGAGACAGAGACAGAGAAACACAAAGAGAGAACTGATAAATTCTGTGTTTGGGCTGAAGCAATTCCCCCCCCCCACACACACACACACTCTTTCTTTTTATTTGTCATTTAGGACATATGTAATGTAACTAATTTTGGAAGACTTCATATTTGTAATGTGTTTTTTATCTCTTGCTTTCTCAATGGGTGGAAGAAAGATGGGAGGAGGGAGAAAAATCTAGAAATGAAAAAAAAAATGATGGAGAAAGAAAGAAATGGAAGATTTAACAAAAAAGCAAGAAAAAAGAAAAAAATAGCCTTATGTGAAGGGGAATGGGGAGGGATACAGGGAAAAGTCAAGATATCAGTTAGATTCAGATTTTTTTCCACAATGTCTGAATTTAGGCATCCTTTCAAAAAAAAAATAAAGCAGGACTATGCTAAAGAATATTTAACAATGACTTAGGAAAAAACAATGTATCCATGACAGAGGGTCTCTAAAGGGATAGGGCTGCTTGAGGAAAGTAATGCTCATAAGTAAAATACTGGGGAGGAGAGAAAGAGGAAAAGGGAAGAAAAAAGTATTATCTGGGGTTATAAGACGGCAGGAAATACAGAATTAACTGTAAATGTGAATGAACTCTCCCATAAAGCAGAGAAAAGACTGGATTAAAAGCCAGAATTCTACAATATGTTGTTTACAAGAACCACATTTAAAGGAGAGTGATACATACAGAGCAAGGGTAAAAGGCTGGAGCAGAATCTATTATGCTTTAGGTAAAGTTAAAAAAAAAGCAGGGGTAGCCATCCTGATCTCAGATCAAGCAAAAGCAAAAATTCATCTAATCAAAAGAGATAAGAAAGGAAACTATATCTTGCTAACGGGTGCAATAGATAATGAAGCAAAATCAATACTAAACATATATGCACAAAGTGGTATAGCATCTAAATCCCTAAAGAAGAAGTTAAGAGAGTTGCAAGAAGAAATAGACTTCAAAACTGTAACAGTGAGAGATCTCAACCTTGCACTCTCAGAACTAGATAAATCAAACCACAAAATAAATAAGAAAGAAGTTAAAGAGGTAAATAGAATACTAGAAAAGGTAGGTTTAATAGATCTTTGGAGAAAACTAAATGGAGACAGAAAGGAGTACACTTTCTTCTCAGCAGTTCATGGAACCTATATAAAAATTGACCATACATTAGGACATAAAGACCTCAAAATCAAATACAGAAAAGCAGAAATAGTAAATGCATTTTTTTTCAGATCACAATGCAATAAAAATTACATTCAATAAAAGACCAGAGGAAAATAGACCAAAAAGTAATTGGAAACTAAATAATCTCATCCTAAAGAATGAATGGGTGAAACAGCAAATCATAGACACAATAATTTCATTCAAGAGAATGACAATAATGAGACAACATACCAAAATTTGTGGGATGCAGCCAAAGTGGTAATAAGGGGAAATTTTATATTTCTAGATGCTTACTTGCATAAAATAGAGAAAGAGAAGATCAATGAATTGGGTTTGCAACTAAAAAATCTAGAAAAAGAACAGATTTAAAAACCCCAATCAAATATCAAAATTGAAATCCTAAAAATAAAAGGAGAGACCAATAGAATTGAAAATAAAAAAACTATTGAATTAGTAAATAAATTAAGAGTTGGTTTTATGAAAAAAAAACAACAACAAAATAGATAAGCCTTTAGTTAATTTGATTAGAAAAAGGAAAGAGGAAAATCAAATTGTTAATCTCAAAAATGAAAAGGGAGAATTATCCACCAATAAAGAGGAAACCAGAGTAATGATCAGGAGTTACTTTGCCCAACTTTATGCCAATAAATTTGACAACCTAAGTAAAATGAAAAATATAGATTGCCCAGATTAACAGAAGAGGAAATAAATTGCATAAATAGTCCCATTTTAGAAAAAGAAATATAACAAGCTATTAATCAGCTCCCTAAGAAAAAATCCCCAGGACCAGATGGATTTACATGTGAATTCTACCAAACATTTAAAGAATAATTAACTCCAATACTATGTAAACTACTTGAAAAATAGGGAATGAAGGACTCCTACCAATTCCTTTTATGACACAGGCATGGTATTGATACCTAAACCAGGTAGGAGGAAAACAGAGAAAAAAAATTATAGAGCAACCTCCCTAATGACTGTTGATGCAAAAATCTTTAATAAGATATTAGCAAAAAGACTACAGAAAATCATCTCCAGAATAATACAACACAACCAAGTAGGATTTATACCAGAATGCAGGGCTAGTTCAATATTGGGGAAACTATTAGCATAATTGACTATATCAATAACCAAATTAACAAAAACCATATGATTATCTCAATAGATACAAAAAAAGCATTTGATAAAATCCAACACTCATTCCTATTAAAAACACTAGAGAGTATAGAAATAAATGGACTTTTCCTTAAAACAGTCAGCAGCATCTATTTAAAACCATCAGCAAGCATCATATGTAATGGGGATAAACAAGAATCATTCCCAATAAGATCCGAGGTAAAACAAGATTGCCCATATCACCATTATTATTCAATATTGTATTAGAAATGCTGGCTTTGGAAATAAGAGAAGAAAAAGAGATTAAAGGAATTAGAGTAGGAAACCAAATTATCACTCTTTGCAGATGATATGATGGTATACATAGAGAACCCTAGAGAATCAGTTAAAAAACTATTAGAAGCAATCCACATCTTTAGCAAAGTTGCAGGATAAAAAATACATCTACATAAATCATCAGTATTCTTATACATCACTAACAAAATCCAATAGCAAGAGATTCAAAGAGAAATTTCACTTAAGGTAACGGTCGATAGTATAAAATATTTGGGAATCTATCTGCCAAGGGAAAGTCAGCAACTATATAAGCAAACTACAAAACACTTTCCACACAAATAAAGTCAGATCTAAGCAATTGGAAAAATATCAGGTGCTCTTGGATAGGCTGAATGAATATAATAAAGATGACAATACTACTTTAACTAATCTATTTATTTAGTGCTATATCAATCAAACTCCCAAGAAACTATTTTACTGACCTGGAAAAATAACAACAAAATTCCTGTGGAAGAATAAAAGGTCAAGAATTTCAAAGGAATTAATGAAGAGAAAAGCAAATGAAGGTGGCCTAGTTGTACCAGATCTAAAACTATATTATAAAGCAGCAGTCATCAAAACCATTTGGTATTGGCTAAGAAATAGAGAAGTTGATTAGTGGAATAGGTTAGGTTCACAGAATAAAATATTCAATGACTATAGCAATCTAGTATTTGACAAACCCAAAGGTCCCAGCCTTTGAGATTAAAACTCACTATTTGACAAAAACTGCTGGGAAAATTGGAAACTAGTATGGCAGAAAATAGGCATAGAGCCACACTTTTTTTTATATTTTATTTTATTTTATAATAACTTTATATTGACAGAATCCATGCCAGGGGAATTTTTTTTACAACATTATCCCTTGCACTTGGTTCTGTTCCGATTTTTCCCCTCCCTCCCTCCACCACCTCCCCGAGATGGCAAGCAGTCCTATATATGTTAGATATGTTGCAGTATATCCTAGATACAATATATGTTTGCAGAACCGAACAGTTCTCTTGTTGCACAGGGAAAATTGGATTCAGAAGGTAAAAATAACCTGGGAAGAAAAACAAAAATGCAAATAGTTCACATTCGTTTCCCAGTGTTCTTTCTTTGGGTGTAGCTGCTTCTGTCCATCATTTATCAATTGAAACTCAGTTAGGTCTCTTTGTCAAAGAAATCCATTTCTTTTTCTTTTTCTTTTCTTTTCTTTTTTTTTTTTTTTTTTTTTCTTTTTTTTTTTCTTGCTAATAACCTTTTTTTTTTATTTTTTTTAATAATTTTTTATTGGTAGAACACATGCCAGGGTAATTTTTTTACAGCATTATCCCTTGCATTCATTTCTGTTCCGATTTTTCCCCTCCCTCCCTCCACCCCTTCCCCCAGATGGCAAGAGTCCTTTACATGTTGAATGGGTTACAGTATATCCTAGATACAATATATGTGTGCAGAACCAAATAGTTTTCTTGTTGCACAGGGAGAATTGAATTCAGAAGGTATAAATAACCCGGGAGGAAAAACATAAATGCAAGCAGTTTATATTCATTTCCAGTGTTCTTTCTCTGGGTATAGCTGCTTCTGTCCATCTTTGATCAATTAAGGCTCTCTTTATCAAAGAGGTCCACTTCCATCAGAATATATCCTCAAACAGTATCATTGTTGAGGTATCTAATGATCTCCTGGTTCTGATCATTTCACTCAACATCAGTTCATGCAAGTCTCGCCAGTCCTCTCTGTATTCATCCTACTGGTCGTTCCTTACAGAACAATAATATTCCATAACATTCATATACCACAATTTACTCAACCATTCTCCGATTGATGGACATCCTTAAAGAAATCCATTTCCATCAGAATACATCCTCATACAATATTGTTGTCGAAGTGTATAATGATCTCCTGGTTCTGCTCATTTCACTTAGCATCAGTTCATGTAAGTCTCGCCAGTCCTCTCTGTATTCATCCTGCTGGTCATTCCTTACAGAGCAATAATATTCCATAACATTCATATACCACAATTTACCCATCCTTAAGTGTAGAAGCTGCTAAATTCTGTGTTATTCTTACTGTGATTCTAACATACTTAAATTGCTTCTTTCTGGTTGTTTACAATATATTCTCTTTGTCTTGGGAGCTCTGAAATTTGGCTATAATATTACTGAGAGTTTTCACTCTTTCTGCAAACATGAAAGAATAAAAATAATCAACACATGAAAGAAATTGTATGAATCAAGTAAAATTTTGAGCCTTTAAATTCTTTGTTTTCTTTCCTATGCAATTACTGATTTCATTTCTATAGGATACCCTATAATAACAGAGTAAATATTACAGAATACTCTTATATAGCATAATCAACATTATAAGAGATCCTATAATAGCACACTCAGGCAAAACAATTTTTTAATTTTCACACATATACTCAAAAAGTTTAGTGATTGGGAACAAGGGATCAAAATGTTTTTGAACTTTCTGTGTTCCAAGTCTACTCAGAAACTAATTTCCAATTTGGGTCTGAGATTTCATAATGTAGCTTTGGAAGAGTAGTATGGCTGGGAAAAGAGGATGTATCCAAATAATGGAGTTGTACATAGTCACAGAGAGTTTATCTGTTTCCACATATATAAAATGGAGATATTAATACATACAGCAATGTTGTGAGAATAAAATGAGACAATATTTGTAAATCACTTTGAAATTTTCACTCCAGAAATTAATTATTATTCTAGCTTTCCTTTCTACTCCATGCTCTAAGAAGTTCAGAAAACAGCACTCAGTTTCACAGACAGGTTAGTACCTTCTTGTATGACTTGTTGCAAATTCATTTCTTGGTGAGCCGGTTTCTGTTTTGTCAAATGAAACTAACAATACTTGCAACATACCAGTCTCCCAGGGATAATATGAAAACTGGTGGGTTATGGGGAAGGAACTGAGATGCTGAGATAAAAGAACTATTATCAATCATTGTATAGGATAATTTGGTCTAGAATAATGATTCCAGAGAGATTACTAAAGTGCCATTAATACGTTTTACGTATAGTATAGATACTTTTTCAAGTTAAGCTTGTGATCTCAAATTTAACTAATCCAACCTTATTTAATCAGCCCAATTCTAAATTGTCCTGATACCCAATCAAAGTATAATCTTTCTTATAAGGGTAAGATAGTCTGATAATTATCTTACTTTTCTCATCTATTAGTTCTCTAATTATTCAGTCATTCCAAGTAAGACTCTGCATGGACACACTAAAAACAACATCATAATTCACCTTTAATGAAATTAATTTATAGAGCTATATTTTAGGAATTTTTTATGTTTAAACTTGTTAGAAAATGCTAAATTTTAATTTAGTGCAAAAATATGTTAAATTTTCTCTTTGTGAGTGTTTTGTAATGATTAACATGGGAGCTTAAATTGGATAGAATCTAATAAAATCTACAACTTTTTTTGGTAAGGTTTAGCAGAAAAATAATATGGTTTTTTATGTTTAGGAAAATCACAAGTAAAGCTCAGGTGGAAAATGTTAAATACTGTCTATTGCTTTGCTATAATTTTGACATCAGTTTTGTATTCCACATAAAAATTTATACTTGTCAAAAAAAGATTAAAAATAAAAAAGTGTTCCCTTCAATTTTACAGTTTAAATGCAACTAGGACTTAGTTCTATCATGGTGTTTGCAGCTTTTAAAAATATATATATAACTTGGTGCAAATCTTTGCAAGAAGCTATCCTCAAGTTGAATTCTAAATAATTAGTTCTCAATAAATGTAATTTTGTTTGAATCTCTCAGTACATTAAGTTAAAGATAATTTGATTAGAGCAATGGGTAGAGTAGATTTGGAAAGCACAGAGACCAAGTACTTAGTGTCCATTGGAACCTGTACCTTCAATTTAATTATGTTGTTTATTTAGCAAATAAAGTGAATGCAAAAATTAATGTCCTTAGAAAGTCATGTAAATTGTTGACTGATCAATGTCAGCCAATTCATATAATTTAATTGATTATGGTGTCTGCTATTTAAGTACAGTTTGATGGATTTGAAGCTATATTTTTTCAAAATACTTTGTAGAGGATTGATTATTTATATACATGAACTTAGGACAATTATTTAAATGAGTTCATTCTATCAGATAAAAGATAATAGGACAGCACGTTATAGTTTATGGATAATTGTTTTTCATTTTGTTATTCATCACAGTTAAGTTAATCCTTGAATTATTTTGATTTTCAATTGAATGAAATAGGTAATTGCTGAATATCCAAATTCCATTAGTCAATATTAATCATGAAGAATGTTAGTATTACTTTACCTTTATGCCACAGCATTTACTTGAAAATTTCAAAAAGCAACTTACAAACATTAAATTAAAAAAAATAAAAAGATTAACCTTTCTTTGAAAGCCAGAGAAAATGATGTTTGGAAGGTTAAATAATTTCCCAGGGGTCACAAAGAGAATCAAAGTTGGAACTGGATATAATATAAATATTCTTTTACCAACATCACTGAAACTTATTATGTTGCTCTTATAAGCCCGTTTAAACTTAATAGGATTTCTGCTCCATCCTCATGCAAAAAAATTAACATTTCCTTTTTTCATTTTGTACATTTCAAGAAATTTTAGTTTCATGAGCTTTGCTATTTGGAGACTGAAACATCTTCTAATTATATAAAATACCAAATTTAAAATTAATCAAGATTTGATTTTAGGACAAAAAAAAAAATCCCATATTCATAATGGGAGGAAAATCACCAAAACACACCAGAGGTTCTGGTTTTTTTGTTTGTTTGTTTGTTTGTTTGTTTTTTAGTAATTATGTTCATCAAAGAAAATGAAGTAATTTTTTTGATAAATAAGGTTCTGATTCATGCATTATAAAAATAAAGTACTTAGAAAAACAAGGTTATAATGCCATCTGGGGGCTTCTGGTGACATCACAATTGACTAAAATTCTAAAAATATACCCCCCCAAACAACAACCAACCCACAAACCCTACCTTAGTAATTCACATTTTCTTTCCATTGTCCTTTAAGACAATAGGGACTACATCCTTTCTTCTTTTTCATTGATCTTTACAGTAATTATAAGGAAGAATAAAGGCTCAACATATGATTATATATAATTTACATTGTAAGAAATATTGTTTAATGTGACTATATGCACACATCTTTCAGAAAGCAAGGTAAACAAAATATATAGGTGATCTCAAAGTTGCAAATGAAAGGCTTTCTGGGATTGACCAAATCAAAATAACAAATAGATATGAAAAAGCATATATAAGTATATAGTCAGATATTGGTGTAAGTAGATAATATTTGAGATGACTTTCAGGGGCCACAGATGGTTCAACTTTTTGAGCATTTGTGAAGTAGAACAATTTTGTGGCTTTGCTTTTATTAGCAATACCATGGAACAGTGTTGTACCACATGAGAATGACATGGTACTACCTTTGATGTGAAGGAATTTACGGTCATATCTGGGAAATGACATATACATATATAACCGGAGGAATCTACTACTCTGTCTTGGTTGAGAGCTAATAGATCAGTAGATTAGCTGTAAGATATCTAACACAAATACAAAAGGCAAATAGTGAGCTCCTAAACCCCAAGATAACACAGGACTGGGCTAAGCCTACTCAGAACTGACCAGTGCAGCCACTGTCACTTGTAGAGGAAGCTTGGACAATCTCCCCTTTGCCCTAAAAGCAGACCTCCACCTTTTAAAAAATGAGCAAAAAAGCAAAAAGAACTTTGACCATAGATAGTTTTTAATGCAGAAAGAGAACAACAGATTTCAAACCCTGAGGATACTACAAGCAGATCTTCTCCAGATGAAATCCCAAAGTGATATGAATTGGTCCCCTCTCACAAGGTTCTCTTGGAAAAATTCAAAAAGGACCTTAAAGAGAGTTAGAAAAAATGAGGAAAGGGAATGAGAGCTTTGCATGAGAGAAACATAGAAATTATCTGAAGAAAATTCCTTAAAAAACTTAGTGAAATGGAAAAAGCAAATAATTCCATACAAAATAAACTTGATGAAATGATAAAAGCATTTAATACCTTACAAAATAGATGTGACAAAATGGAAAAAATAAAACAACTTCTTGAAAATATGTTGTCTTAACCCAAATAACCCAGATGTTGGGATAAGAACTCACTATTTGGCAAAAACTGCTGGGAAAAATTGGAAATTAGTATGACAGAAACTAGGTATTGACTCACATCTAATACCATATACCAAAATAAGGTTGAAATGGGTTCATGATTTAGACATAAAAAATTATGTTATAAGCAAATTAGAAGAACACAGAATAGTTTATCTCTCAGATCTGTGGAGAAGGAAGGAATTTGTAGCCAAAGAAAAACTGGAGTATATTATTGAATACAAAATGGATAATTTTTATTATATTAAGTTAATTTTTTTTACACAAACAAAACCAATACAGACAATATTAGAAGGGAACTAATCAACAGGGAAAAACTTTTTACATCCAAGGGTTCTAATAAAGGCCTCATTTCTAAAACAAATACAGAACTGACTCAAATTCATAAAAATCCAAGCCATTCTCCAATTGATAGTCAAAAGATATGAACAGACAATTTTCAGGTGAAGAAATTAAAACCATTTCTAATCCTATGATAAGGTCCTCTAAATTACTATTGATTAGAGAAATGCAAATTAAGAGAACTCTGAAGTACCACTATATACTTCTCAGATTGTTTTTTATAAACAACAAATGGTTTTGGTTTTTTTTTTTTTTTTTTTTTGGTGATTCCTCCCATTATGCCTTACTCTTTGAAATTAAAATTCATTTTCCTTGTGATTCTTCCTTCCTCTATTCTACTTTCTTTCTTATCCCCCCTCTTTCCTTCTCTTTCCTCATCTATCTCCTTGTTGAGATTTTTTTTTATATATTTCCAGACTCTGCCCCCTTTGCCCTCTCTCTCTCTGTGTGGTGCCTGTGTGTGTGTGTGTGTGTGTGTGTGTGTGTGTGTGTGTGTGTGTATGTGTGTGTTTAAGGTTTCTTGGTCTGATTCAGATTAGAGGGAAATTAATGTGATTCTTGCTCCATGTTTGTTAGGTCTTCTTCTGGTAAACCCCATGTATGAGAAACAGTAGAACTTCTTTCCTTATTCTTTAGTGTATTTTTTATTTCTTTCCTATACACTGTGGGGGGGCCTTAATCTGTTTTTGCAATAGATCCCTTTAGCAATCTGATGAAGTCTAAGAATCCCTTTTTAGGACATTGTTTCTAAATATGGAAAATAAAACATAGGATCACAAAGGAAATCAACAATATTGCATTCTATCTATACATCCATCTATCTCTAAAAATCTGTTCACTTGTTTGTCTGTATGTTTCTCTCTCCCTCTCCTTCTTCCCTCTCTCCCTTGTGCGCTCTCTCTCTCTCTCTCTCTCTCTCTCTCTTTCTCTGTCTGTCTTTTTCTCTCACCCTGCAGATTAAGTATCCCTACTTTGAATTAATTAGTGAAAATAGATCTAAACCAGCCTCAGATTTTTTTTTCTTTATTTGTGATCTTTGATGAGACTCTGAAAAGACAACTGACTTTTCTCTCTATTAAAACATGCTTGTATTTAACCACTTATGGTTACTTATATTTTTAGGTTTCCTAGGTTTGTTTCAAGGATTCTATCCAGCTTTCCTCAATATAATTAAGAATTATTATTATTTTTTTCTTTCTAAAATTGTACTTAATTTTTTATAGGCTCCATTATTCTTGATCCTAAGTCTTTTTCTTTTTGGCAAATCATATCCCAAGATTTCCTCTCCATTAAAGAAATTATAGCAAAGTTTTTTATGATCCTGACCATAGTTCCTTTGCACTTGAACTTTTCTTTGATAGCAGTATTTTTTTATTTGCTCTGGAAGCCCTGGATTTTGACATAAGTTTTTTCAATTTGGAGTTTCCTTCAAGAGTTGACCAATGAATTTTTTCCTATTTTCACTTTGCCTATGAGTTTCATAGATTTTGGCAATTTTCTTTTAAGATTTATTGAAGTATACTATCTAGGGTTTTGTTCATGATTTACACAGAGACTGATGATTCTTAAATTTGATCTCCTTGATTTGTTTTCAAAGTCAATTGTAATCCATCTATCTATCCATTCATCCATTTTGTAGTAGATACTTCATATGTTCTAATTTTTCAGTCTTTTAACTTTTTAGAGTATGGTTTGTAGTTTCATTAAACCATTGAATTTTGTTATTTTCAGGGAGCCCAATACTTGAATCATGCTTTCCACCTTCTATTCTAAGTTATTTATTATCCTTCCAATTTTTTCCTTAGGAGCTCAAATTTCATTTTAAAAATCTTGCTTCATTTCTTCCATCTGGGATACTTGTTGCCAAGGTATTCTTTTTTTTTTTCTTCTTCTTCCAAGGATCTACTTACACTAATTGTGGAATTATACTCTTTTTCTAGGTTTACTTTTTGGATTTTTCTTAACTTATAGTATTCTTTCATGACATCCAGAGTTTTCTTCTGTTTAATGAAAACGTCATGAGTTTCTGGATAAGTTCCCATTCCTCCATACTCTTGGATGATGTGCTTTTCTTCTTCAAGCCCCAATGGAATCATGCATCTCAGAGATTGTGAAGCATGCACTGCCCACTCTGAGCTGCCTTGGTCTCCTTTCAAGCTGGAATACTTCTAAGAGATAGTTTGTTTGTCTCCTACTAAAGCACTGACAAACGAGGGCCAAGATTTTGTTTACTTCAAGTCCTTCTTATTAGATTTTGACTGCCTTCAGGATTCCTTCTGCATCCACATTCAAACTGTGCACAGACTTCTGGCCATCTTATTATGTAGCCCTGGATTGAGTGTAAAAATTAACTGCCGTTTTTCCTTTTGGTTTTGTTGATCATTGCTTCTTCTGATGCCCTTTTAAACCTTTACTGAGGAATTTTATATTGGAACTTCTATATTGTCACTTTTCCTTCTCTTTCCTTTATTCCCACATTCAGTTAATTCCCAAGTCCCATCAATTCTGCTTCTGTAATAGTTCTCACAAACCCAACTTTCTATTCTTGTAGGAACCTCTCTAGTTCAGACTTATTTCTTCTTGTCTAGATTACTGCCTCACTGATCTTCTTTTATTCTATACCATCTCCTATTCATCCTTCATATCATTAGCTGAGTAATCTTTGCCTGTGTATCCTCCTACTCATAAATGTTTCATAGCTCTCCAAGGCCTTCTAAAAAAAAAAAAAACACATAAACTCTCAGGCTTGTATTTAGCAGAAGAACGGGATGGAGGACATTCTAAGAATGACATGGGTTTCCAGTCATGTCTGGGACATTTTATTTAGTATTGAATACATGATACGACTCCTGATTGATGGAGAGAATGCTGACAGGACACTTATGGATCTGCATGAGTGAGGAGTTGGTTCCAGACATTCTTCAAGTCAGAGCTTTAAGGAGAGACATTCTTTATGACTAATTCTAGGGAAAAAACAGAAAGATTTTGGAAGCTGCAGACATGTAGAAGAAGCTAGCTTCTTGACATGTCCCTGATTTCCAGTTTGCTTTCCTATATAGTTTGAGGAATTTCCCTGGCTTTATATTGAGGTCTTTCTTGGTTCAAGCTGACATCTTATCTTGTTTCCATCAGAAGAATTAATTCACTCTTGTGGAAAATTATAGAAAAATTTCTTTTCTAGGAAAAGCTCATTAGAATTATACATGAATTTCATAACAGCATGCTTTTCCAGGTTCAGGGAAACCACACTTTCCCAGTCACCAAAGAAGTGAAGCAGGGCTGTGTTCTTGCTCCCATGTTTATTAGTACGATGATCTCAGCATTGTTGTCAGACACCTTAAATCAGGATGAAAACAGTATCAAAGTCAGACACCCTACTGATGCCACACAAATTATTTAAGATAAAATGGCTATAAACCAAGACTGAAGTGGAAGGAGAGTTGATGGGAGACATTTTGTTCATAGATGCACTAACTGCAGCTTCTGAATCTGAAATGCAACGGAGTATGGATAGATGAATATACAGAGTATGGAAAATCTGCTGTTTGTGCTAATTTTGGCCTTACAATTAATACACCATACATAACCTCCCCCTGCAAAAAAATCAGAGGCTCTTCATACCATCCATATGTGGAGCCATTGGTTATAACAAATGGAGAAATACTGAATGCTATATATAAGTTCACTTACCTTGGAAGTATACTTTTCAGGAATGTGCACATAGATCGATGAGGTTGATGATGGCATTGCCAGAGCTAACTCAGTGCTTTAAGGAGAGACATTCTTTATGACTAATTCTAGGGAAAAAACAGAAAGATTTTGGAAGCTGCAGACATGTAGAAGAAGCTAGCTTCTTGACATGTCCCTGATTTCCAGTTTGCTTTCCTATATAGTTTGAGGAATTTCCCTGGCTTTATATTGAGGTCTTTCTTGGTTCAAGCTGACATCTTATCTTGTTTCCATCAGAAGAATTAATTCACTCTTGTGGAAAATTATAGAAAAATTTCTTTTCTAGGAAAAGCTCATTAGAATTATACATGAATTTCATAACAGCATGCTTTTCCAGGTTCAGGGAAACCACACTTTCCCAGTCACCAAAGAAGTGAAGCAGGGCTGTGTTCTTGCTCCCATGTTTATTAGTACGATGATCTCAGCATTGTTGTCAGACACCTTAAATCAGGATGAAAACAGTATCAAAGTCAGACACCCTACTGATGCCACACAAATTATTTAAGATAAAATGGCTATAAACCAAGACTGAAGTGGAAGGAGAGTTGATGGGAGACATTTTGTTCATAGATGCACTAACTGCAGCTTCTGAATCTGAAATGCAACGGAGTATGGATAGATGAATATACAGAGTATGGAAAATCTGCTGTTTGTGCTAATTTTGGCCTTACAATTAATACACCATACATAACCTCCCCCTGCAAAAAAATCAGAGGCTCTTCATACCATCCATATGTGGAGCCATTGGTTATAACAAATGGAGAAATACTGAATGCTATATATAAGTTCACTTACCTTGGAAGTATACTTTTCAGGAATGTGCACATAGATCGATGAGGTTGATGATGGCATTGCCAGAGCTAACTCAGTGCTTGTGTGGGAAGAGAGAGGTATAAGATTTTCTACCTAACTGAAGGTCTACAGAGCCACTGGGCTGAACTCAATATTGTATGCCGATGAAATTTGGACAATCTACTAGTGCCATTCCAAGAAGCTGAATTACTTCCATCTGAATTATCTTTAGAAGGTTCTGAAGATTACCTGGCAAGATCATATATCAAACACTGAGTTCCCTACTTGAACGGAACTTCCAGGCACTCAAACTTTATTGCAGAGAATGCAATTCCCACAGGCTGGCCATATTCTTCAAATGTCAAATATACATTTTTCTAAAAGATTATACTATAAAGAATTCACACAAGGCTAACATTCACTTGGAGGTCAGAAGAAGCAATAAAAGGACACTCTCAAGGTCTCTCTGTAGAAGAGAATTAATTGGGATATGGGAGACAGTGGCACAGGATTGCCCAGCATGGTGTGCCCACATCAGAGAAGGTTCTGTGCTCTGTGAAATAGGATTACAGTATATCAAAAGAAATATAAGATGTGTGAATATAGAGACATTTTTACTTCAAATGTTCATATGAACTATTTGAACCCAACATGTGGTAGAGCTTTCTGAGTTCACACTCGTCTGATCAGGCATGGGCAGATACAATATATTTTGACCCCAACATAGTGATGCCATTTTGTTTGGTCCTCTTTGAAAATGAAGGACAACTATCAACAAAATTTTCCCGTTGATTTTAATCTGTATAATTTTCTTACTTCCTGTTTTCTGTTTTGCTAGGATAAATAGTTTTACTCTATAATGCTATTTGTGATAGTCTTTTGTATAACAGAATTTAATGGGAAGGGGCCAAGCTAGAAGGGTAAACTTGGAGCTCGCATCTCCCTTATGTGTTAGTTACCAGGGAAGTGAGTTTTGTTTTGAACCTATCGTATTCCATGGCCAACAATATTTAGGAAAGCAAATAGATATAATTCTGGCCTAGTTTACTCCTCAAAAACTAGAAGAAAGAGTTCCCAGCCTTGTAGCCTTTTTTTGCTGTCCTTAAGGTAAGGTGAGTAATATTCCTGAGAGAATTAGCATGCTTCTCCTAAGACATATTTGGACAACACGTGTAGACATAAACATCTTACATGGAAACACAGTCTGATACGAGCATTGGAAGTAGCTTGCACAAAAAAAAAGTAGGTGTGAGAGTACAGGAAGCAGAAAAATACCTAGTTTTACTGACAAGGAGAAGAGTAATATAAGAACAAGACTCAAGAGGAAAGATGATGCCAGATATAAAGGGTCATGAATGTCAAGCAAAAGAGTTTCAACTTAACTTAATAGGTACATTTTTCCTCTTCTGGCAAGTCATTATATGAGAGGGTAAAGGAGAGGAGAGAGTCAAAGATGAACAGGGTGCCACTGCAGATTTCTTAATAAAGGAGGGATAAGATCAGATCTATAAGTAAAAGATTATTCTGGCAGAGATATGAAGGATGGATTGGAGTAAGATGGAGAACATGGGGGTGGGAAGCCCTTAAAGGAGACTATTATGATTAAAAATAGATTTAATATTTCAAAAGTTTTATGTACCAGAATTCTAAGCAGTCCCCATGATAGTAATCGTAAACCATTTAAGCTCATCTATTCTTGCAAGTTTCTAGGTTCTGACAGTAAGCTAACCTAAGTCGACCTTTACTAATAGAATTGTAGATGTAATAGAACTGTAGATGGATGTATGAACAGATTCATATCGTTAAAGACTGCTCCATGGATAACATGAGGAGAAAATAAAAATGCCTTGCTTGTGTTGTTCAGAGCTTTAATAAGATACACTATTGACTGACTGTGGTTGATTAATAAGCTATTAAATAAAAGTCTGCAGCTAATTCAGACAATGGAATATGTTATGGTGGATTTCTGTCACCACCAATGCACTCATTACAAATACCATAATTATGAATGAAAAGCCATTAGATAGAGAGACAGGAAACTCAATTTAAAATTCTACTACATTATGCCCAGTTCCATGAAATGTAGTCTAAACTCTTTATTCAGAATGCAAAATCTTCAGTTGAACAAAAATCATTTATGGAAGAGACCCTCATGAAATGTTGGTGGAATAGGTTATGTCTGAGATGTTGGTCAGAGAGAAAGTACTTGTGCATTTCTTGAGGAAAGAAATAAGAGATACCTTAAAATAGAAACTGTGATTATAGAAAACCTTTCAATAAATAGTTTCTGAGTTATAGTATGATAAGGTATTGTTTATACATATCCTGCTTAGATGGGGGAATGTGTGTTTTTAATTCTAATTTTTATGAAGTAAATGTGCTTACCTATGAGACTGTGTTAAAATACCTTTACTGAGACTGTGGGGAATACAAAGAATATACCACAGCCCTCATCCTTCAAAAATGTTACATGTTACCTGGGAAGATAAGAGATACATATACTCTCCTCATCTCTACCTCCTATCTTCCCTGGATTATTTCATATCTCAGTTAAAATTCTATTTTCTATAGGAAAGTTTTTTCTATCTTTTTAAATTCTTGGTGTATCTTCTCTGTTGATAACTTCCAATGTCTCCCAAATATAGTTTATTTGTGTGTAGTTACTTATATGTTTTCTCTTCATTAGATTGTGAACTCATTGAGAGCAAGGATTGATTTTGCCTTCCTTTGACCCCCCAACATCTAGCAGCAAAAATGAACAAATTGTTTGGGCCCTCATTGACTCAGGTTGAATGTAAATACCAGTCATTTCTGCTTTGGCCAGAAACCCTGAGGGTCTTTCCCTTTTAGATTCATTTATTCAATTGTTTTATTTATTTAGATTTTTTTTTTTTTTTGGATTAAGCTAAAGAGGAGATTTTTGCCTCAACTGCTACCTAGCCTAAATCACTGAATGAGTGCCATTTCAGTCAAACTGAGTATTCAAACCTATTGAAGACCTTAGCTTAAAAAGACTTAGGTCTTGTACTCCATCCAGGACCATCTCCAGTCATCCTGATGTATGTCTGGCCATTGAACCCAGATGGCTCTGGAGGAGAGAGTGAGTCAGAAGACCTTGCACAGCCCTCCCTCACGTAAATCCAATTTAATTGCATGTCATGGCATCTCCTCCCCGATATCATGGTCCTCTTTGAGAAGAGGGACAAACAACAACTTAGCAGCAATTAGCACAGGATAAAGTACTTAAAAATGCTTGTTGACTGACAGATACTTACAGTAAAAACAAAATACCAAATGAATGTTAAAGGTAGTATGGCTAAGAAATCCTGAACAGGGAGGGCTTCACAGAAGACATGAGCTTGGAAGTGGGATTGGTTAAGGATAGGTAGGATTTCAAAAGACAAAGTAGGTGCTATAAGATATGGTATAGTTTTGTAGATTTAGAATTAGAACAGATCACAGAACTTTTTTATAGATGAGGAAACTGAGGCACAGAGTAGTTGAGTACCTTGACTAAAATCATAGACAATAAACAACAGAGTGGAGATTAAAAGCCAGATACTCTGATTAAGTTCAAATGTTTGGTAGAGGACTATGACATCACCAGCCTCATCTTCTCCAGAACCACTGGATCCAGTGGCAAGATATAGATCAGAGTGACTGGAGATATTGTACAGTAGAAAAAGGGGGTCCAGTGGCAAGATGTTGATAAGAATGACTGGAGATATAGTACAGTGGAAAGAGAAGGTGGCTCTAGAGCAAGAGGAAATTAGTTCAAGTCATCCCTGTGATGCTTATATGACTTCGAATAGATCCTTTTATTTCCTGAGCCTCAGTTTCCTAATTTGTAAAATTTAGAGGTTGATTTAGATCTCTGAAATCTCTGAAATCCTTTCCACTTCTATCTAGAACTATGGTTTTATAAAGCAAGACATGCTTGCATGATAAGACTAGTTTGGCTGGGAGATTCTTACATGAGAATTATGGAAGATGAAGCTGCAAAAGTAGTTTGGAGCAAGACTTTGGTAGGCTTTGAATAATAGGTTTGGAATTTTTTTCCCCCAAAGGTAATGTGAAGTAGTGCAAGAAGTGGTTTAGAAAGAAAATTCTAGCATCAGTGTTCAGAATAGATTGGAGGGGAAAAAACTGGAGATTATTTGGATGGAGATTAGCTAATTTTCATAACATTGACTTCTATGATTCATTTTTGATACTTTATGTTAAATGGGGCCATGTGTGTTCGGCAGATGAAACAAATTTAACAACTAATAGTCATTTAGGTAGTAGGTAGGGGGTGGAGTGCAAGACTTGCAGTCAGGAAGACCCGAGTTCAAATCCTAACATACTCTCTGTGTGATCCTAGAAAAGTTACCTAAACTTTCAGAGTCTCATCTGTAAGTAGCATCATAATGACACCTGCCTCACAAGATTATTGTGAAGATCAAATTAAGATTGCATATGTAATTATATATGCAATATATATGTACATATATAATTATATTTATGCATGAATGTATATGTATATATACATTTGTAATCTTAAATTTTTATTTGTAAATATTAAAACACCATATAAATTCTGATTATCATTTATCTTTTTAAAAACAATAAGATTGTTATTGATATCTTGTTTTTATTTTGCTTAGATTTCCTCTAAATCTCTTTTTCTTCCCCTTCCAGAGATCTAACAACAACAACAACAACAAAAATTAAGGAAAAAGCAGAAGAGAAAAAATTAACAAAACAAATTAACATAAAGAAAAAAATGGACATTATATGCAATATTCCATACATGTGGACCATGACTCTCTGCAAAAGATGGAAGTATCTTCTTATACCTCTACTTTGGAGCCAAGCTCAGTCTTTATAATTTCATAAATCAGTTTAGACTATTTTGTGGATCAAATGAGATAATCTTTGTTTGGAGCCTTGCAAATCTTAAAGCTTACTTTATACACATTACCTATTATTATTGGGATTGTACTTTCCATTTACATTATTAGTAGTCACTATATTTATTGTCTTCTGGTCTCTACTTACTTCTTTTTTCATCAGTTTATGCAAGTCTTTCCATGCTTTTCTATGTTTATCATCTTAACTATTTTTATAGCCCAATAATGTTCCATTATCTTCATGTACCATAATGTTTAACATCTATTTAACTAATTAATGGGCATTTATTTTGTTTCCAGTTTTTTGCTAGCTATCATTATTATATTAAGATATTTGTTAGTACTAAGAACAATAGTCACAATACATGGTAGTCTGGATGATGTTACTGCTTTATGCACATTTAGGTCATATTGATGTCATCCAATGACTCATTTTCTAAATACACTAAATTTCTTTCTTGCATTTTTCTATTTCTTTTTTAAACATCATGCTGTTGGACAATATGCTACTATAGCAGCAGAATGGCATAATGCTGGACTGAGTGAAATATTTAAATGCTCATATTGATAAATATAGATTGGTAAATGACTTCCATATTAATTTCTAATTCATGGTGTTATATAGCCTCTGTAAAAGACTAATTAGTGAAATTTTTGGCTTTTGAAATTTATAAAAATTGTCTACAAAGACTTTCAGGGCAGCTTGATGGCACAGTAGGTAGAACACTGGGCTCAGAATCAGGAAGACCTGAATTCAAACCCAGGTTCAGACATTTACTAGATGTATGATGCTGGGCAAGTCACTTAACCCTATTTGCCTCAGTTTCCTCACCAGTGGCCAAGAAAAGTTCAAGTGGGATCACAAAGAGTTAGATATGACTGAACAACAACAAAGACTTTGGAAATCCTTTTACCATAGGCCAAGGTACAGGTGTCAAACATGTAGCCTGTGGATTGCATGCAGCCCACAATATTACTAAATGTGCCAGAACCAGATTAAAGCATAATTGAGAAAAAAAATTAACAAAATAAAAATACAATAAAATACAGACATTATTAATATGTAGTTTTCTAAGTTAATATGAATCCTTATGTACAGGTTAGTGACTCCATTTCTATTTGAATTTGATACCACTGGGTTAAGGTATAGAGGGATTATGATCTGCATTGGTGAAGGAAGTACCAATACCTGTTTTATCAAAAACATTTAGAAATTATTGAAATTGCTTCACAACAACGATATTAGGAGATATTAATAATAACAGGTGATATTTTACAAAAAACCTTAACATTAATTATTTATATTGACCCTCACATCCACTTTGCAATGTAGATAGTGAATATACTACTCATTTCATAGATGAGAAAACTGAGACCCAGAGAAATTGGTTCTCTAAGGTGACAAGTAGTGCCTGGCACACAATAAGTACTTAATAAATGCATGGAGAATGAATATTAAGTTGATTTAATATTATTTTATTGTTTGATAATCACTTTGTGATAGTTTTTACAGTTTAGAATCTACCTCACTGAAATTGAGGTATAGGTCAAGGTTTTTTTTTTTTTTTTTTTGGTGTCCCTCTAAATTCCTTTTTTACTTTCTCCTTGATTTTAGGCTCTAGTCCCCTACTTGAGGGTGTCTCAATAAATTCTAGATAGAATATTAACTAATAATGGCTGAAGATATTTCCCTTCCCAAGAATTTTAAAAGGTAATTCTGATACTTAAAAAATCTTCAAAATGTGAAAACACTTACATGAACTGACTCAAACTAAAGTGAGCAGAACCAGTGGTCTGTATACAGTATACACTGTATACTGTATACAGTAGCATCAATATTTTATGATGACTGTCTGTGAATGACTTAGCTTTTCTCAGGAATTTAGTGATCTAAGATAATTCCAAAAGACTCATGACAAAAAATGCTATTCACCTCCAGAGAGAGAACTGATGGAGTCTGAGTATAGATTGAAGCATATTGTTTTTGCTTTATTTTTCTTCTTGATTTTATTTGGGAAGGGGAAAGTTTGTATTTTCTTTTATATTGTGAAAGAATGAAAATATGTTTTGTATGACTGCACATGTATAAACTATATCAAATTGCTTGCTTTCTCAAGGAAGGGAGGGGGAGAGAATTTAGAACTTTTAAAAAATGAATGCTAAAAATTGGGAGAAAAAATAAAAGACTTAAAAAACCCTTCAAGGTTTCAATCACTATTAGGACAATAAAGATGCGATTTTAGAGCAGAAAGATCTTTCTTGGGCTCCTCAGGAAGCAATTGTCTGATTATAACATAACTTGTTCTGCTAATTCTTACCCAAATAGATTCATTCATTCATTTATTCAGTAAATATTTATTAAGTTCATACTATGTGCAAGGCCATTGATTTCCAGAAAGGAATTATACATTATTTTTCTGTTGGCTGTCCTTTGTTCAAAGTGTATATGTATAATTTGCCTGCTGATATTCACCTTTGTACATTTTGCATCAGATTTGTATTACTTCTTTGATGATATGGAAGAAGTATAGAAATTTGGTACAGATGGTCATATATGGTAGCTGTAAGTTTTTAATGACTTTTTCTTGGCAATTGGATCTAATAATAGTAACAAGAATAAGAATTGTTATACCACAAATGAAAAACAATGACAGCAAATGCATCTTGTGTCAGAGATGTTGATAACATTGGATATAGGTAGCACTTGGCTTCCAAAAGGTACTTTACTTTGCAAGTAGTATCTTATCAATTTTTCTTTAATTTTTGTAAGGTTGAAGCAAGGCATGTATAATTAACTGCTTTACAACTGAAAACAGACCTTTAGATCAAGCTGGCAGCCCTCTGAAATGTGGAAAAGACACATTAAGATTGAACTTTTGTTCTATAAGTCTGTTGAATGTCCCTCCATCATCTTAAACTCAAGTTTTTATAGGCTAAACTTCATATCTTCTCCCAAGACTTAATTTCTTCCCAAACTTTCGTCTATTAATGATATCATAATTCTTAATTACCTGGGCATGAAATCATACAATCATCCTTGTACATCCTACAAAGGATCCTACAATGCATCCTTCTTCTCCCTTGGCCCCAGTCAGCTCCATATACAATCAACTAAGTCTTCTTTCAAAATGCTATTGATAATATACTTTTCTCTCTATCCCCATCCCTATCCCACTTTATGTCCAAACTATGGGGAACCAAGTTGTGTTCCTTCCTTCAATCTTTCTCAAACCCTGGTGATATTTTGTAAATTACATTAGCATCATTATCTTTTCAATGAGAAGCTTCTTAGCCTGGCTTTGGGCCCTTCACTGTCCAACTTTAACCTGTCTTTCCAACTTTATCAGTGAAGAAACCATGTGCCTTTGATCATATCTTTCCTCCCTTCCCATCTAAACTGAATTCTACCAGTCATTTAAGACCCAACTTTGGAAAGTCTTCCCTGGCTATTCCAGTGGATAATGATTTTCTTCCTTCCCAGAACTTTTATCTTTGCCATTTATTTGGTGCTTCTCTATATATTTTAGTTGTCTTTTTATATACATCTATTATCTCTACAACTAGACTATAAACTCGGGGAAGGCTGGGATTGTGGTTTATATTCCTTTGCAATGGACATACTACCTTGCAGTACTCTGTATTTAGTAGGAACATAACAAATGTTCTTTTGTCAATTAACTGTTCTAAAAGCCTGTAAGGAAGCAGAGTGTTGGAGGTGAAATGTTTCTGATCTTTACTGATCTATGAAAAGTAGGTTTCAGAGAATTAGCCCTGGACTCCTTCTCTTGCTTAGTACCTGGGTATCATGCTATTTAAATCTCAGGAAGTTTGTTACAAATGGGGAAGGAAAAGACTGAAGCAATTTGGAGAATTGTTCTGACGCTGGAATTTGAATGGACTATCTCCTATGAGTTCCTGAATGTATGTAAGTATTGTATTGCTAAATTCTCTCCACTTCTATAGCTCAGGGGGCCATATTCTTTTAAAGTAGTTCTCTAATCCTTGACCTTTTTCTTGTGCTCCAGGCTTGAATGTCCAACCATACTCTGAATTATCTTCATTTAGATGTCCTAATAACAGTCTCATATAACAACTCATTATCTTCTTTCTAAAAACCAATCTTTTTAAAAACTTCCTTATATATTAGTCTGCCAGGTCTAGGTCTGGATTTAATTCAGGCTGGTAGAGCTTGCTCTTCCTCTAGGATAGCCATGGTGGACATTTACACTGAGACCTATTATCCTTTTCCCCACTGCCCAAGGCCACCTGAACACCCTATCCCCCAATCCTACTCCCTCCACTGCCTAACCACAAACACATTTTGCCCAACGCCTGTTTCAACATCCTTTGAAGACTTTTAGCTTCATTATTCACTTGCTACCTACTATTAGGACTTTTCATATTTTTCTCCTTGTTCCTGTAAGAATCAATCCCCAAAGCCCTTCTCCCACTCTTACATTCCCATTCTTCTCAATTCTATTCTACCCCTTTCATTATCCCTTCTGAAATTCTAATTACATAGTAACTAAACTCTTCTTTATTCTGGATCTTTTTTACTCACACTTCTATTTGGAACCTAATTGGATTCCATTTTAAAACATTGTCTCCCTGGAGATCTTCTCTAGTACTGGATGTGCTTTTCCTCTCACTCTATTTCATTTGCAACCTTAGTCCTAGAGGAGAAACCTTGTTCTCTAATGATTCTTTAAGATTCCTCTATCACTTGGCAAGTCTTGCAATCCATTCAATCAAAATTTTCTCTTAATCCAAATTATGAAAGCTGTAATACATGGATTTCTGAGTCAATATCTTCTCTTTTCTCAAGGAGTTTAGCATTTGGTTCATCTTCCTCTCCTCCCCAATTTTTGCCCTTGTACTTGGATACTTTAACATTCACATAGATGCTCTCTTAAATTCTATAACCTTTTTAATTCTTCAGCTGCCTTTAATCTTGTGATCTACTTCTACTACATCTAAGAATGGCATGTGCTAGATAGATCTCATCATAATTCACAAGTATTCAGTTTCCCTGGTTAGAAATCCTATCTGAACTATGCCCAAAGGACCATCAAACTGTGCATACTCTTTGATCCAGCAGTGTCTCTACTGGGCCTATATTCCAAAGAGATCTCAAAGGAGAAAAAAGGGACCCACATGTGCAAAAATATTTGTGGCAGGTCTTTTTGTAGTGGCAAGAAACTAGAAACTGAGTGGATGCCCATCAGTTGGAGAATGGCTGAATAAGTTATGATATCTGAATATTATGGAATATTACTGTTTTATAAGAACCGATCAGCAGAATGATTTTAGATAGACCTGGAGAGACTTACATGAACTGATGCTGAGTGAAGTGAATAGAAGCAAGAGGACAAGACTATACAATGATCAATTTTGATGGACGTGGATCTTTTCAACAGTGAGGGGATTCAGGACAGTTTTAATGATCTGTGATGGAGAGAGCCACTTGCTCCCAGAGAGAGGACTGTAAGAACTAAATGTGGATCACAACATAGTATTTTCACTCTTTTTGTTGTTGTTTGCTTGCATTTTGTTTTCTTTCTCATTGATTTCCTTTTTGATATGATTTTTCACTCAGCATGATAATTGTGGAAGTATGTATAGAAGAACTGCACATATATTGGATTACTTGTCATTTAGGGGAGGGGATGGGAGGAAGGAAGGAAGAAAAACAATTTGGAACACAAGGTTTTGCAAGGGTGAATGCTGAAAATTGCATGTGTTTTGAAAATAAAAGCTTTATAAAATTAATTTTAAAAAGAAAAATAAATAAATGCATTTTATCCACAAAAAAGAAAGAAATCCTATCTGATCATAATCTCCTACGATCATACCTCTTCTTATTACTCATCCAACCTACAACTAGTTCCTACAATCATTCTAATCCTTCCATCTTTCAGTACTTTTTCAGGCTCAGAATCTTACTCTAATATTTTTCCTTCTTTTCCAATCTCAACCTGATAGCCATTTCAATTCTATTCAGTTTTGGGGTGGGTCATGACCATTTAAAAATTGTGACTTTAATCATTATGTCTTCTGCCCTTAGTCATTATGTCTCCTTTCCCCTTTTGTCCCGTGGCCACTCATCTTTTGGTTTACTCCCACCATCTGTTTTTTCTGTCACTACTCACTGCTGGATGTAGTTAGGAGGAGTTCACTGGCTACATTACAAATCAGTGTTACCCAACCTTAACTGGGCCTTCACTGAAGCAAGGCAGGCCTTTTATTCCTCCCTAATTGATTTTTTATCTTACTCCCCTAAGAAACTATTCCAAACGTTTTCTTCCACCCTAAACTTCCAATATTCCCAACTGACTGCATAATCCTCTGAGCTGAGGATCAGACTCTTAAACTTTACTGAGAAAGCTGAGATGATTTCTCCCATTCTCTTTACCTCAAAATCTCTTGATATCACCTCTCATTATTTCCTCTTATCTCTGATGAAGAGATGGTTTTTCACCTTGCCAAGCTCAATCTTTCTGCATGTACTCTTGATTTATAAACCTTTAAAAACCTTCACTAGGCTCTATTATCCTCTCAATACTGTCATACATGTATAAGTTTTCCTTTCTTAATCCAACTCCTGAAAAAGTTATGTTAGCTACTTCTATAATAGAAGTAGCTATTTTTTTGTTCTTTCAAATATTTCCCAGCCTTTTGGTTCTGAGGATTATGACCTAACCATTCAGCTGGAAATGCCCTCTCCAAAGTTACCAATGAGCTCTTTTTTTTTTCCATTTTCTTTTCTTTTTTTTTTTTTTTAAATTATATATACAACAGAACATAAAGAAATGATTCAATATATATAAAACCATACTATACATACTTCTAATTATGAGTTCTTTTTCTGGAGGTAGATAACATTTTCCTTCAAAGATCCAATTCTTTACATGTTTTTCTAAAATCAACCAGCTCATCATTTCTTCTGGTGCAGTAATAAATCACAATCCACAACTTGTTCAGCTTTTCCCCAATTGAAGAGCATCTATCATTTTAGCCAATCTGATAAGTGTAAAATGATATCTCAAAGTTATATTAATTTGCATTTTTCTCATCAACAATGATTTAGAGCATTTTTATATGACCTTAGATAGTTTTGATATCATCAAAAAACTTCCTGTTTTTATATTTTGAGCAATGATCTCTTAATTACCATATGTGAAGGTCATTACTTAGTCTTCATCCTTCTCAAGCCAACTGCTACATTTGACACTGTTGGCCATTTTCTCCTCCTGAATATTCTTTCCTCTCTGGTTTTTTGCAACACCACTATTTTCTGGTTCTCTTCCTCTCTCTCTGATCATCTTCTTTTCAGCTTCGTTTATGAATTCATCATGCATAACATCTCTTAACTATGGGTATCCCAAAGGTACTGTCCTGATCCCTCTTCTCTTCTCTCTAGGTAAACTTCCTCAGATGCCATGAATTTAAATAGTTCTATGCAAGTGACTTGGATGTATACTAGTTTCCCAACCCATTTTTAAGTTTAATCTGCATTATCAACATTTATTTCATCATTTTTTAAAAATAGCTTTTAAAATTTTTTTCCAAATACATGCAAAGATAGTTTTCAACATTCACTTTTGCAAAACCTAGTGTTCCAAATTTTTCTCCCTCCCTTCCTCCATAGACAGCAAGCAATAGATTAAATATATGCGATTCTTCTAAACATATTTCCATATCTGCCATGTAGTGTGAGAAAAATCAGAGCAAAAGATGAAAGAAAAAAAAAAACCAAGCAAACAAACAATAACAACAAAAAGGTGAAAATACTATCTTTGCTTTGAATTACCTCATTATTGAAATGAACTAAGTCCATCAGAATTGATCATCATACAGTCTTGTTACTGCGTACAATGTTCTCTTGGTTCTACTCACTTCATTCAGCATCAGTTAATGTAAATCTTTCCAGTCTTTTTTGAAGTCAATCTACTTATCATTTCTTGTAGAATAATAATATATCATTACATTCATATATCAAAACTTATTCAGCCATTCCCCAACTGATGGACATCTGCTTAATTTCCAGTTCCTTGCCACTACAAACATTTTTGCACAAGTGGGTCCTTTTTCCTTTTTATGATCTTTTGGGGATACAGGCCCAGTAGAGGATCAAAGATTATGCATAGTTTGATAGCCCTTTGGGCACAGATCCAAAATGCTCTCCAGAATGGTTTCTCTATCACTCTCTTAAGTCTAGACCATCACCAAAACAATAAAGCAGACTCTGATTTGTCGTGTTTCCCCATTTCTGGGATATATTCACCCTGAAAATTTAACAATCAGCTCTTCTGTGTGAACTGGCTCCAGCAGATTCCTGTAAAAATATATTTATGTGTATATTACACATAACACTATGTATATATCCAGCCTTAGTATGTTATTATTATATGTTCAATCTAATAATGAACATAGTACAATTAAATTATATACCTTATATGTATACTATATTATATAATTGTATTAATATCATGCAATATTATATATTAAATTATGTATAAAATATATGATATACTGAGACTGGATATGCAACATATATATTATAATTTGGTATATAATATGCATGTTATATAATATATATTATAATATGATTATCAATATATTGTGTATATATTTGTATTACATTATGTAACAGTGAATAGAGCAGGTCTCCCTTATTAGCCACATGACCCTGGATCAGTCACTTAACTTGGTTTGCCTCTGTTTCCTCATCTGTTAAATGAGCTGGAGAAGGAAATGGCAAACCACTCCCGGGGTTTTGCCAAGAAAACCCCCATATGGGGTCACGTAGAACTGTACAGAACTGAAATGACTGAACAGCAATATATGATTGTTATAATAGGTATATGATTATTATACTATTATTTTGTAATATGTTATTATAGCATAATGTGTGAATATATCCTACACAGATTATTACCTAGAACATATATAATATATAGGTAACTAATGTATGGGTTATACCTGATATCAGGAATTATACACACATACATACGTAAATACATACATACAGGCGTGTGGCTGTTCCCATACAAGAGCCGATTGTTAAATTTTTCAGTGTAAACATGTAATGTGAATGTGAGTATATATAAATATATATAATCACGTATGTTTTATGTATATAACCAGCCTCGGTTACGGCGCATGCGAAATGCCATGTGCCGCTTCTCTATTCCCTAGCAGGCTATTAAAAAAGCAGCGCTCTGGGGAAAGCTGTGGGATCTCTAGGAAAGTGAGCTCTTTGGGCGGAGGGGAGCAGCCTTCTGCCCTCCCTGGCTCCTCCCTCCCCCCCATGACCCCGCCCAGCCCCCGGCGGCTGCTCCACTTGCAACCACTAGAGGTCGCAAGAACTACTTCCTCTCCCCTTAAGCTCGCGTGCACGCTGCGCGCTCCCGGGGTTCTCTGCGCGCGACCCAAGACTGCTTGCTGGGTTCGCCGCTTGATTCCAGCTCTGAGTTCAGCTGCTGGCTCCTCGAGACAGGCGCTACGGGGCCTACTTAGGGACAAAAATCCTCTCTCCTCGTTTCTCTTCCGCCTGTTTGCTTTTCTTCTGTATCCCAGGAGGTGGGTGTGAGCCCCGGGATCAGATTCCTCCCCTCTGGCCGGCGAGGCCCCGGCTGCAGCTCCTCGCAGTTCTCTTCCTCCTCCTCCGCCCGGATGCTGCGATGGTTGATCGGTGGAGGCCGAGAGCCCCAGGGATTGGCCGAGGTAAAGGCCCCCTGGGTCTGGCGGGAGAAGGCGGTCCTCGGACGCGGGGGCTCTCTTTAATCCTGTCCAGCCCAGACTTCCGGCCCCCTGTCCCGGCGAGCTGGGTGCATCGCCAGCGGGTGTCATTGTTTGTAGTTCTGACCGATGCTGAGGCTGACGGGGTGGAAGTGTGTTTGGAGGGCTGGGAATCGACCCTAGAACGGCTGGAACTTTCCTGGCCTTTGTACACCTTCCAGGCACCGAGCACTTGGAACGGGGGAGCGTGGAGTTTACAAAGTGCAGATACACCTGCCCCGAGTGCTGGCCCTCCGCAGTTAGCATTTATTAAGTGTCTACTGTGTGCCTCCTGCCAAGTTCTCGAAGGAATGCCACTTTTGCAGGAAGCCTTTCCCATCATCTTTAATGCTAGTGCCTCTCCACTGTAATTATCCACAATTTAAGGGAGGAAGGGAGAGGCCAAGCATTTATTAAGCGTCTGCTATGTGTCTGGCACTGTATTAAGCACCTGTAGAGAAGAAGAGGGGGACGAGGAGGGAACAAGCCTTTATTAAATGCTAAGTGTTTTACAAGCGTCATCGAATTTGACCTCAACCATCTTATTAGGGAGGCGCTTTCATCATCCACATTTGGCGGAGGAAACTGAGGCAGACTTGCTCAGGGTCACGTTGCTAGGATATGTCTGAGGTGGGATTTGAACTCAGGCCCTGCTGATTCCAGCCTCACCTCTCCACCACGTGGTATTTAGCTCTCTATATAGCTTGTTTATTTATAATTTCAGCTCCCTGAGAGCAGGGACTTTTTTTTTTTTGCCTTTAAATTTAGAACAAAAGGTTTTGTAAAGGTAAATGTCAAACATTTATCTTTGCATATATTTGGAAAAATAAGATACTATTAAAAATTTAATCTCTACTTAATACATTACCTGACACTTTATGCATGTTTGTTCTGTTGATTAAGACTAAGACTCCATGAGCCTATAAATAATGTCAACCCCAATCAACTTGAATATTATTTTAAAAATTCATCACTATTTCATACACTAAAAACTTTAGAAAAAGTATTTAATTATTTTTATTATTCCTATTTTTTCCTATTTTCCTATAATTCCTATTATTTATTAATTAATTTATTATTATTTTATTATTCTAAAGTTTTTGTTTCTTTTTTAGTTGCACTATACCTTTATGATTCAACATTTCTGCTCATTTCCTTAATTTGTTCAAATCTTTTCAGTTGGAATTTTAAGTGTGTTTAAAAATAAATTTGAGGTTATGTTCAACATTCTGGGCGATTAAAAAATCCACATATAAGTCTTATGACAATTCTCACTTAACCAGACTGTCTTATTTTTTGCTGGTGGTGCTTAATAATAGAGTCATTCAATATTTGTAATGGCAGATAACCTGGACAAAGCCATCATTGATTTGGTTGGAAGATCAAAAGTTGGACTAGTCCTGAGAAATTAGCCTTGCGTCTATCTTATGGTTTTTTTGTCTTTCATTTTCAAAGAGGACCATGACATTAGGAGTGATACCATGATATGCAAGTGAATTGGATTTAAGGGAGGGAGAGCTTTTCAAGGTCACCTACTTTTCCCCTCTAGAGCCATCTGACAGTGGGCAGATGTAGATCAGGACAACTGGAGATGGCCCTTTTCCTATATATTATTTCTTCCTGAACTTCCTAGTGGGTCGAGCTACCAGAATTCCCTAACATGAATCAGTTGGTTAAACAAAGTCCCTGCTCTCAAGGAACTTACATTCTATCATGTGAGACAACATATACATATATTATAAAGAACAAATGAATACATTAAAATTAAATATAAAGCAGTTAGAGCACTAGCAATTGAAAGTCTTGGGAAAGGCTTAATTGAGAAATTATTGCTTGAATTAGATCTTAAAGTGAGTGATTTTGTGAAATAAAGAGAGAGTGTGTTCCATTCATAGGTGATAGGTAAGGAACAGAGAATGTAATTGGGCTGATCTGTGGAATTGAGAGAAATGGAATAATGTGGGATTGGATATATAGGTTGGAGCCAAGTTATGAAGGGATTTTAAAGCCAAACAGAAAAGTTGATTTGTGAATCTAAAGGCAGCAAGAAACTGTTGGAGTTTGTTGAAGCTTATTTATATTTTAGGAATATTATATTGGCAGCTATGTGGAGAATGGTTTTTAGTGGGGAAAGACCTGAGGCAAGAAGACCAATTAGAAGGTTTTTGCAGTTAAGAGTTGATTAAGGGCCAATACTTGCCAATAAATCATAATTTCATGTCCCCCATATTCATTTATAAGCCCGCATGTGGGGTTGTGACCTACAGATTAAGAAACTGGGATATATATATATATAGTTATATACATATATAATTTTATATATATGTAACTATATTATATGCATATATATACAAATGTGTATATATAACTATATTATATAAGTATATAATATATATATCCCACACATATAAGTATGACTCATCAATTCATAAAAATGATTCATTTCTTCACAGTCTCAAAAGAGAGTTTGTCAACTCTTATTTTTAGGAGTAGAGAAGAAAATGTTTCTACATTGCTTTGATTTTTGGTCATTTCATTATTTCATCAGTACTAGAATAGAGGATTTGTAAAGAAAAAAAGAACTAAACCTCAGAAATACTGATTCTGGATTTTGATTTCTGAGTTTCTTCTTAGCTTTGCTACCATGATTACTTACTATGTCTATTTAGTGACCCATTTGAATCAAAAAATAGTTATTTCTGCTGTAATTTCTAGTGTATAGCAATTGCAATTTCTAAATTTTGGGGAAAATAATTTATGTATATTTTGAGTGAATTATAGACATGTGTTATTAATATGTATAGATTTTGGATGTTATGCTAACAATTTTTCCTCTTACCTGAATTGAGTTGGAATAAATAGTTGTTGATAAGATGTTGAGTATATAAAGCCCTAATTCTTACTGATGTATTTTAATTTTTCATCTCTGGCCACAAGAAGTTTAAGCAGCTCTATATGGCATTTATTAATACAACTTAAATGCATATATTTGCTATTAGATGGGGAAAAATGCATTCTTTAAAGTCAGCAATCCTTCAGTTGAAATTAGAGAGAGTGATGTAACATATTAGAACATGATTTCCTGTGATTTTTTTAAACTTTATATTCTGAATGTCAGTATTTAGGCTATACATAGTATTCACCATTGATTCTTAAATCATAAATCATCCTTTTTCTTTTTTGGGGGGGTTCCAAGAAGTCTCCAGTACAGACAATAAATGAGGAGCAAACCCAGAATCCCTACACTGAACTGCTAGTATTGAAAGCACATCATGACATTGTACGGTTTCTAGTACAATTAGATGACTACAGGTAAGAAACTTTCTCTTATGTATTGTTTACAAAGAGCTTTCAAGGAGCCTAACAAGAAGTGCTGCAGAAACTAACCCAGCTTTTTCTAAATCTCTCTTATGATGATAACATTTGGAAATAGAATCAGACTGTTATGTACATTTTACCATCTAGTTTCTTCTATATAATTATAATATTTGATTCAACAAGCATTTGTAAAGTAGCTATAGCCAAATTATATATAATACTTACCAAGAGATTATATGTTATAAAGGTATAACTTTGTTTTTCTAATATATGTAGTGGCAAGATAATTAAGAATCTATATCCTCTCAGTTATATGTAAATCATTATTTAATATAGATCATCTTTACTTTGTAAATTTTTCTGATGTCTCTGCAGGCTTCTCCAGAGGCCTCTAAGAAGTTCTAACAGAGTTTCTGTTTCATAATTGAAATAAGTTTCAAAAGTGCAATGGACTTAAAATGGGTGATAATTTGTAATTTGGCTAATGGATATGACAAAGTCAATGACATTTAGCCCCTAGTTAATTGATTTATTGAATATTTATTAAGAGCCTACCAATTGTAGGATACTATTATAGGTGCTGGAGAGATAAATACAAAGTTTAAATAAGACATGTTTTTGGAACTTATAATGTCATAGCATCAGGTATATAATGTAATAGCAATTGGGACAAGGGGGTTTCTGACATATTAGATGGTGAACTGCATCAAAGTAAGGATGGCTTTTTTGCTTTTATTTGTATATCCTGTAGTTTATTAGCAAGTTGAACACACATAATAGGTGCTTCAGAAATGCTAGGTGATTGACATATCAGATCTTAGTATAGAGAGAACTACCTACTTTATCATTGTATAGGGCCAGCCCTCCCTTTTTCTTTTTCCAACAATAGCAAACATTGGGAACCTTAGCCACAGATCATCCATGGCTCAATTAGATATTGATCTCTTTAAAAGAGAAATTTTTTTTACTTTATATTGAAATTTGAGAAGTTGGAAATATTAGTAAACCTAGGTTTCTAGACTGCCACAGTTCACATTACCTAGAGGGAAACATTGTCACAGTAAGATGCAGTAAGAATGGAGTTCCCATCCTGGTAGGTATTCCGAAGCCTTCTGTGTTATTTTTATGTTTGTTAATAAAATTTCTGAAAATGAAGTAAGTCTTATAACATGGCTTCTCTTATCTTGAAAATTAGCCTTATTTATATATCAACTATCTTTATGATAAAGGTCACCTAAATGATCTGAATGCTTAGGAAGAAACTTGTTTTCTGATATTTGTAGTACTAGAGTTAATCCTATCTTATCCACATAAAAATCTCTATTAAGTGGTTGTCTAATATAGCGATAAAAATTATTTATGATGATGATCCTGAGAGACTAGAACGATTTTGAAGTATACTCTGAATCATCCAAGAATATTTTATTCAAGAGGACTTTAGTACTATATCTTATTGTTCTCATTAGTTATTTTCTCTTTTTCCTCCTTTTTTTATAATAGCTTTTTATTTTTCAAAATATCTGCAAAGATAGTTTTCAACATTCACCCTTGAAAAGGCTTGTGTTCCATATTTTTCTTCCTCCCTCCTCTTCTTCCTTCTCCCCTAGACAGCAAATAATCTAATATAGGTTAAATGTGCAATTTGTCTACATATATTTCCATGTTTATCATGCTGCACAAGAAATTCTTCATTCTCCAACTGATGGGCATCCACTGTTTCAGTTCCCTGCCACAACAAAAAGAGCTGCTACAATCATTTTTGCACATGTGGGTCATTTTCTCTTTTTTATAATTTCTTTGGGATTTAGACCCAGTAGAGACACGGCTGGATCAAAGTTTTATAGCCTTTTGGGTATAGTTAGAAATTGCTCTCCAGAATGGTTGGATCCATTCACAATTCCACCAACAGTGTATCAGTGTCCCAGTTTTCCCACATCCCCTCCAACATTCATCATTATCTTTTCCTGTCATCTGAGAGGTTCAGGTAGTACCTCAGAGTTGTTTTAATTTGCATTTCTCTGATCAGTAGTGATTTGGAACATTTTTTCAATTCCCATCTCCCCTCCTTTCTTAACTAAGTTCCTTGAAAATACAAATTATACTCAATGTCTCATTAATTTCCTCTCCATCAGGGAATGGTCTGTGTCATATCTATCTTTGTATCTCCAGGGCCTATATCCTGGCATATAGTAGGGGCTTACTAAATTTTGGTTGATTATACAATGGAATTTATAGCATTTTAATTTTCCTTTTAAGGCAGCAAGTTTAATATTGTGTCTTTCTCTATGAGCACTTAGGCAGAAATCTTGTTCTGAAAGAAGGCAAGAGATGCGAAGCAGCTTTTTTGATGTACTTTAGGCATTCTTTGCCCCATAGTGTAATGTTTTCTCCATAGTATGGAGTTATGGAAGTCATAGATTCCTATGACTGGGGTTGAACATTGTCTTAACCTTTTGTTAAGATTTTGCTGTCCTTGATACTTTTATTGGAAGATAGAATGGGTTCACATTCCAAACCAAAATGCACTTTTATCATGCTTTACCAAAGAATCCTTTGAGAACTATTTTAAATGGAAATATGAGAAGGTAACAAGACATCTTTTAGTTAACGATTCTCTATTGCAGATTATATTTTTACAGTCACAATTGTCTGAAAGACATTGTTTAATTACAAAAAGTATTTGGCACAGTAGAGCAAAACACATTTCTAATAACTGTCTGTCTTCTAGCAAGGATTCTATCATGATTTGTTCTACAAGATTCCATGATAAATGCAGTTACATAAATAACATTGCTTGATGATTCTTTGGCATAAAACAAGATGTATGGTTGCTAAAGGCTTCCTTCCACTATAATGGAAGATATCATGTTCAGGATCTATGTAGAAGTAGATCTTCCTTCCCTTTAGTTGGTAGGAGACTCTAAATATGAATGTCATTGTGCTGATTTAATCAAGTTCCAGAACATTATAGGATTTCTTCAGTGAAATCCATGATTACATATAAGAGATTGGTCCAGGAATCCATATAGGAAGAACTTAATAGAAGAAAAATACCAATTTCCCATGTTATGTCACATTGTATGGTTCTGGTAACAGATTAATAAGTACATCAGAAATAATTGAGACAGAAGCTGTGTGTGGAGTTGGACCTTGAGTTGGACCCAGAATTGGAGAAGTGAAAGAGAGTGGACTAGATTGAAACCGAGAACCTGTGCCATGTCCATAACAACACCACATTGTTTCCTTGTAGAAAGATCTACATTTTCTGCACCAAGTACCCTGATTTCTGAAGAGTCAAACATTATAAGTAGTCAGAGGGAAGGAGAGAGAGATATATAGCAGATACAAAATGGTTGATGCAGATGTTCAGTGCCGAAGTGGCCTTTGTCCAGGGGAGTACCAACAGTGTCTTGACAGCTGCCTCTGAGGTCTCTCCAGTTTTTTCAAGTTCAACTCTTGAACATCCTCAGTAATCTGGCTACACCACTGGCCCCCTTCCTATTCCTCTCCCATTATGCTCTGTCTCCCAAATTTGTGCTTTTACTCTGGTTGCTCTTATTCCCAGGGTTATCCGCTCTCCTACTTCCAGCTCTTATTTTCCCTGGCTTCCTTTAACACAGCTTAAATTTTGTCTTTGGTAGGAGGCCTCCTTATCCCTTACCTCTACCAGTGCTTTCCCTCTGATACTACCTTCTTCTATCTACTCCACATTTATCTTGTATATACTAGTTATTTGCATTTTCCCCTGTTATATATATCTAGTTATTTGCACATTTTCTTCCCTATTATGATGTGAGTTTCTTGAGAATAGATATTATGTTTTTACCTTTCTTTATATCATCGATACATAAACCTGGTACATTTGAATAAGGGATTAATAAATGTTTCTTGACTCTTAACTAGCAAAGTACAGCCCTATCTTCTCAGCAGCCACAGCTACTGAAGGATTAGGAAAAGAAAATTCTCACAATGAGAGACAAATTAGGGTTAAGTTTCCACAGAACAGTTAAAATTCAGTTCCTCAGGAACTGTGAGCAGACAATGAGAAATACTGAAAAGCTCAGTTTCCAGAGTGTTATAAGCCTCAAGGTAAAGTAAGATAATAAGTATCTCTGACCAATGAGTTTTCAGTAGAAGAGATTCACTTGGCTCCAAATTTTTGATTAAAGAAGTCTAGGCTAGAAACTGGTTTAAACTGATCAGATTCAAAGACCAGGAAAAGACTTTTCTTTATTTCACTTGCTTAATTAAATCTTATGCATATAAGTTGACACACCCCAATTAGAATTAGAACCTCATTAACAGAGCATGGGGGGAAGGAAGGGGGAACATCTTTAGGAGTAGCATGTAAAAAATGACATAACTCTAAGGGGAACTGAATTGCAGCCAACTAACAGCATAAAGCTTGTCTGCTTCTGACCTAGTGCTCCCTCTTCCCATCAGAGAGGTGGAGCCCACTTCTGGCCAGAAACATCCAATTCCCCTGGACTTTCTCTCAATAACATTTCTATGTTTACCTGACTTTCGGGGTCAGCTTGTTTGTAACGTCACCATCACGGTCCTTGAAATTACCACATGATTCAAATTCATAAATGGACATGGTTTTGTCAATCAAAACGATACTTAAGATGTTTTGAAACAAACTTTTTCTCCTTTCTGCATTCCTGTCGAGTCGGATTACTTACTTTCTACACCAGTGGGCCATTTGTTTGTCCTGCTGTTTTTGTCCCAAGAACAGGGGTGGGGGTGGGGAGGTGGCATTTCCCTCTGCCCTGCACTGAAATCTCTTTCTATTAGCATAAGAGCTTCTTGAGAGTAAAGGCAATCTTGCTTCTCAATTTGTATCTCCAGTATTTACTTTTTGGTGGTTGTTATTCAGTTGTATTTGACTCTCTGACCCCATTTGGCGTTTTCTTGTCGAAGATACTGGGAGTGGTTTGCCATTTCCTTCTCCAGATCATTTTATAGATGAGGAAACTGAGGCAAACAGAGTTAAGTGACTTGCCCAGGGTCACACAGCTAGTACGTGTCTGAAGCCATTTGAAGAGGCAAGGATGATTGATGATCTGCACTGTTGGAGGGAATATCCACTTCAGAGGTCACAGGATTGTTGAATTTATAAACTATATATTGGATGTAGAAGCCTGAAGGTTTTAGATGATGAATAGCTGATGTGTTGTTATAGTGTCCTTTTGTCATGATTTGACTTAATTGAAGTAATCAGGAATCTTTGATCATATTAATATTTAAGTTGTATGGAATTCGGTTCATTTTTATTTCCTAGTATTGTGAAGTTAAACAGGGGGATGGGATTATACAACCTTCATGATCATTGTAGGCCTGGGCTTGTGGACATTTTTGTAATTCATAATCAAAAGAAGGATTGGTAATTAGGCTGACACAGAGGATGGTTGTCATTGGGTATTTACTATAATCTATGCTTGCAGTTCAATGAGATAGTAGCCTTTTACAGAAATAATATGAGGACATTAGTGTCAGGCTTTCTTGCTCCAAGCCAGAACTATTTACCTTTAGTTCATAATGTTTATCATCAGAGGCAGGGCACTGGACTTGTAATCAACTGAGAACGGGGTTTCAGGCTCATTCTAGTCAGCACTCATTAAATACTTATTGACTCTGTGACTGGGCAGGGCACTTCATCTTCCTTAGCTTCACTTCCCTCATTTGTGACAAGGAAATCATAATTACAACATACACTCATGGAGTTGTGAGGGTCAGATGAGACAACCCTAAAAAAATTAAGAGTATTATGTAAATATTGGCCATAAAAAATAAGTGAATGTCTTTTTTTCCCACCACAGTTATGAAGTATGGAATAAATATAAACTTTCAAAATCTGAACTCAAATTTATAAGATAGGAAGTATTATTATAAAGTGGCATTACTAATACTTAGAAATTTAATTTATTATAGACATTTTTATCTGAGAGATCCTATTTGCCCAGGAAATTACTTCATTAAATTATATATGTAATTAAGTGTGAAATTTTCTTGACAATCATTTGTTACTATAGAATATTATGTTACTATAATTATATTTTGAACAAAGGACAATTTTTAGGGCTTTGCTGATGTGCAAAGGGTAGCTATTGCAAAAGTCTCAAATTTATGATAGGGAAACAATAATAATTTCAGTCTACTTTCTAATTTCTGTTAAAATTAATTTCTGCAAGGCTCTAAAAGTAGACTCACGAAGTCATGCTTTGCAGTAAGACATAGGAAAATGTGTAGACGTACAAATGTATAATACAAGTTGCATTAAGAACTCAGTGTTGTTAATCTCAGTTTAATCAAATGTTTTAGAACTGTCATTTACTATCTGCACTTATTCTAGTCTCTGTATCAAGGATGTAGTTTATGCATTGTCAAACTGCAGAAAATATCTTTTGTTTGATTTTCTCAATAAAATTAATATTGTTACACTTTTTATGTTTTTATTTAGTTTTTGTCGGCATTCGATTCTAGATTTTGTCAGCTGTTGTAATCCAGGTTTCACGCTTCAGGTCTTTAGATAATATCATTTTATTGAGAATTTTGCAGAAGGATTTTCTTGTTTTCTCGGTGGCTCAGCTAAAATCAGTGAGTGGAAAATTTTCTCAGATTGGTTTTTGAAGATACTAAATAAATCCTGTATCAACCTAACAGACAGCTGCCTTTTTCTTCACTTCTTTTGTATTTTTGAACATGAAGTGAGGGTCATATTGATTGGAAGATCACTAAAGAAGGCTAAGCCTCAGCAAGAGTCTTCCAAAAAATGGACTGTGCTAAAATTGCATGTAATACTCCAGCATTTGACACATTAAACTAAACTGAGTTCATAACACATTTTAAGAATAGCTTTCTTTGTTGCTCATTTGACCATTCCTTGCTCCTCCAGGAAACAGACAAGGTTATGGAGGATGGTGATCATAACTGGAAAAGAATCAGGTGACCCATGAAACATTAGAGTGAAAAACAAAATGTGCCTCTAGGATGGCTAGTGATTCTGTCCATTTTGGGGGGAAACTTGATAATATTGAATGCAATATAGTAATTCCTTTATAACAATCCTGTTTCTGTCTTATAGGATAGTCTCACTGTCAGGCTAGTAATAAATGACCTGGTTATAGTGGACTGGCAAAAAAGACTGGCTAGAGGATTATGTTAAAAGAGTAACAACAAATAGACTACTGTAGTCTGGGTTTATATAGTGCTCTAAATTTGGAGAGTGTCAAAAGACTTCTCTAGTTGTGAATTAGACTTTGAAGGAAATTGCATAAACTCTGTTAGGGCCCTGTAGTATATGTAGTATATGATATTTGGGTTCTTTATTCTATGGTGGATCATGTTCCCATCAGTGTGATTTTCTCTTTGATCTAATGCAGACACAATACTTTAGGTTATCTTGTTGATTTTAATAAGATCCATGCCAGAGAAATATTATTTTTAATTTGTGATAAATGCTTGCCCAACATCCTTTTCTGCTTATATGTAAACTTGCTGAGATCCTATATACTATTATTTATACATAATAGAGACTGACTACTTAATATTCTCTTTGGATTATTTATAATTTCAGTGCTAATACAGACATTCTGATTAGCAATCATCAGTAAGGTAATGTTGTTATTAACGCGATAAGAATTTATGACAGAATCCATGAAAGAGGAGGATCTTTGAAAGCACAAAGGTTTCCATATTGATCCATCCCAATCCCATCGATTCTGATCCAGGCTCATTTGTCCATGATGAAGTAATAATATATGTGAAAATGTAAAACATTTTGCATATATATATGTATAAAAGATCACAGGATTGTACCGGACCATAAGTTCCTCTGGGGTGGTTGCCTCATTTTACAGAGAAGACTAAAGTCTCAGAGTTGAAGTGGGATTTTTATTCTACAAATTCTTGGCTCTTTCCACTCTCTGGTGCTGCCTCTGATGAAAATCTTGAGGACAATCTGAAGGCATAATTTAAGTTGTAGAGCAGAGTAAGAGAAATAATATTGGTTTTGGGAGAAGACCTGAGATCCAGTCTTATTGCTTACTCTCTGTGACCATATTACCTCAATCATTCTTCCAGAAGGGTCTTGAACACATTGCTTACATATTTTTTAACCAGTGTCTTTTCCTTGCTAGTGTGTGATGTTGTTTGATACTCTCTTTTCCTTTTTTGATTCCTAGGTTGAGAATTTAGGGTGGTGGTTTTTGGTGGTTGTGATTATTTAAATTGGGAGCAGGTGACGGGAATTGAAGGGTAATTGCTATTTCATAAAAGGACAAAAATCAAGAGTTTAGTTTTCCTTTACTACTTATTAGAAAACAGCATATACTCAAACTCTTTTTAGAGAGTAATTGAAAGGAATGACTTACAAAGCAACTGACATTTAGAACTATTTATCATGTTTACTTCATTTTAATTGGATTAGGAAAATGTTATTTCACTTGATCCTTCATTGGAACATAGAAATAGCTTTGTTATACAGAATCCTTTCCCCACCCCCTTCTTTTTCTTTTCTTTTCTTTCTTTTTTTTTGTGAGGCAATTGGGGTTAAGTGACTTGTCCAGGGAAACACAGCTAGGAAGTATTAAGTGTTTTTGGCTATATTAGAACTCAGGTTCTCCTGACTGTAAGGGATGGTGTAACTGTGCCAACTAGCTGCCCCCCTGTTTTAGAGAATCCTTTACCATACTACTATTTTATATATTTTTTCTTGATTTAATCTCAGTGATAGTATTTAATTTCTTTTATGATATGAATAAAGACTAAAGCTCTTTCCCTAAGTATGAATATCATGTAAAGTTGGCTGAGTTAGTAGGGCTTATGAATGAAGAAAACAATTCAGAATGACCTTAATTAATATAAGCGGTTTTAAAGAGAAAATCAATCATTATTAATCTAAAACCCTTATAATCCTGAAAACATCTTAATATTGTTAGGGCCCTGCTCTTACTTTAGTTAAGTACTTATATAATTGCCTTATTTGCTCAGTAAACAAAGTTTAACTGTCTAGCTTTGGGTACATTTTTAAAAAATTATATTTATTTGCTTATTTTCTGAATTTGTGATTACAATATAGATACATCTCCATTGTGAAATGAAGTGATTAGATTATATGATTTGGAAAGTCTCTTTTCTCCAAAGTTCTTATTCTATAATTCTAATAATTTTCCTCTGACAGATGGAAAGTTAAGGGAGAAAGAGAATTTCACTATCACATTTTATCATAATTTCAAAATTTTGAATCTTAATATTGGTATTTCATGATCTTTAAAACGTATCCCATTTTACTGAAAAATCTTCCCAATAGGCACATAGAAATTTCTAAATAGAACTTCATAAAAATGCAGCTTTAAAAATTAATCTATATTACTTTTTAAACAAAGAAAGTGGAAAGTGTTAATTGTAAAATAATATGAAAGTATTTCTATAATAAAGATATTTAAATGTGTTTAAATTTCTCTTTTTTTAATCAGTAAATTTCCATTTGTGAGGAGACATTATCAATTATTATAAACAGACTATTTCTCTTTACAAATAAAAATTGATTATTATCAACACTATGGGAAGCATGGTGTAATGGATAGAATGTGGACTTTGGAGAAGAAAAACCTGGATGCAGGCCTGGTTTGTAAGTGCACTGAGTAACCACCAAGAAAATCAGTTAGCTTCTACGTGTCTAAGGCATTAAAACTCTAAATTACAGGTGAAAGTTCTGGAATAATAGCAGCAAAAATTATAAATGCACTATGTGGGATGATTTTTTTATTCATAAAATAACTTATAAAATTAAACATAAATATTAGTAAGTGTACTTGAATTCTAGGTCTAAGTGATTAACCACAACAGAACTTTAAATAAATCAAAAGTTTATAGGAGAGAAAAAAGCAAATGGCAAGAGAACATACTTATCAGGGATTTATCTTAAAACTTCCAGGACATGTTTTGGCAGGATCAGTATACAGTGGTTCCATAGCATGTCACGTATAAACTTTTCTGCTCAGCTTCAAAAGCTCTGTATAATTTTGCTTCATTCTATCCGGCTCTTATTTCCCACTCTGTTCTTCAATAGATGGGCTCTGAAGCCCAGAAAATGTGGGTTCAGCTTCTGCTCCAGCACATACTGACTGCTGGCTCTCAGCAAGTCATTTAGCTGCTTAGTGCTCTAAGCAAGTAGTGTCCAAAGAGAACTGGCAGTCACTAACTCATCTTTTTGAGATAGAGTGCTCGCCTGGAGTCAGGGAAACCCATCTTCCTGAGCTCAGCTCTGGCTCAGCCACTTAGCAACTTTGTGACCCTTAACAAGTCACATAACCTCTCTGCCTCAGTTTCCTCCTCTGTAAAAATGAGCTGAACAAGGAAATGGCAAACCAGGCCAGTCTCTTTTTCAAGAAAACCCTAAATGGGTTCATGTAGAGCTGGACATGACTGGAAATAACTGAACAACAATCTTTATATGTAAGAATCTATGTGGCTATGTAATAGTTTAGTTTTAAAATGTAATATTATGTTTTATTGTACATTTATTTGGCTAACTATTTGATTTTTTAAAAAATCTTTTAATCTGGTTCTGGACATACTTGGGGATGTTGCCACCTGTGTGACACTTTTGCTTTTGGCAACTCTCTTTAAGATTGTATATTGTAGAAAAGGCATCTGCCCATATTGGTAGGAGTTTCCTCTTCTAGTTGTTGTCTGTCTCCCTCTAACGCATTATCTTCTTCAGCTTCCTCACTATTCTCCTAACAATCTACGCTTTTCACTTTCATCATGCTTTGGCTTATTCTATAGAACTAATGGAATGCTCTCCCCTCATCTTTTTATTTGTCAGAATCCTATCCTTCTTCAAAGCTCCCTGAAATCCTATCTGTTCTGTGACCTTTCTCCATCTGTGTTGACATCTCTTTGTTTAGAACTCTTGTTCTGTATATAATTAATATTATATGGTTTAGCCTGGAATGTGCCTCTCTTCTCTTGCCTAAAAGCGTCCTCCTTCAAGATGAAGTATAGTTACCTACTTCTACATGAAGCCTTCCTTGATATCCCCAACTGTTAGTGCCTTTCCTCTCATACTACTCTGTAATGAACCACTTTGTTTTTATTTGCAATTTCTTCATTTTTTCCCCCTGTAGCTCCTTTTATATAAAGATCAGTCTTTTCATTATTAGAATGTTAGCTCCTTGAGAGTAGGAACTGTTTGATTCTTTGTGTTCATATCTCCAGCATAGTACCTGGCACATATTAAGAGTTTAATAAATGTTTTTTTCTTATTGCTAGAATTTAATTTCTATTTGTTTCATTTATATTTGTGGAAGCTAAAGTTTAGGGTAGCTGCAGGCTAGTGCCTCTTATATCCCCTATAACTTGGAATGCATTGGGCACTCAAATTGCAAATCAACATTGCCTGATTTCCTTCCAACCATTTATACTTTCTATGTCTTTAGCTCTGTACAGTGGAAATTGCTCATGGTGATGGACCTTGAGGTATACAATAAGCTTCTCAGTTAAAGTGTTTTCTGATTAACCCCAAGTTAAACAGAAAATTATCTGAAATACTTCAGTAAGAATTTCAGCTTCTTGAGTCTTTTCTACATTTTTACGTTAAGTGCTATAGTCACAGTCATGATAGTTAACATCTAGTTATGTGGAGGGAAAAAATGAGAATGCAGGAGAAATTAGGTAATTGAACTGTTTTTAAAATTTGTTAGAGTTTCTTATCTTGAAGGATAATTTCACATAAATGAAATACTTATCTAGAATTCAAGCTATGTTGATTTGGAAAGTCTACTTTTGGTGGCCAAATGACTGATTGTGTCTTTATTTAGCTCTCAATTTCTGTATAAGCTCAAGTGCCCCCCTTTTTTTTAGCTAACTGTTTTATACCATTTTGAAAATATCTTCTTCATGTATGTTAGCCTTCTTAATTTCAAATGATCTGTTTTCCAGATCATTACTTTGGAAAAATAATGCAAGAAACTGAATAAATTTGAAAATGTCACAGGCAGAATATAATTAAAATGAACATCATAGGTGTACCATTTGTCTTATTAGTGTGAGTTTTATTATTGTGGTTATGCTATTAGAAATCTCATTCATAGCCTATTGGACCTAGGTAGAAGACCAAGCTAGTGCTTAGTATCTTTGTAATTGGTGTCAATAAATAAAAGTTATTTTGAACTTAGAAGTAGTGGAAAGAAGTATTTACTTACTGTTTTCTACTTTTTCTCTTTCTCTTAGCTCCTAGTGGTAAGATTAGAGTGTTAAATGAATTTTTCTCTGTATCAGTTTGAAGAAAAACTCTACTTCCCCCTTTCATTGTGCTCCTCAGCCCAAGCTTTTGACACAGTAACCAGAAGTATTGGAGACAAGGATAAACCCAAAAAGGGGCTCATAGGTTAATTTATGATTAAATTATAGTTTAGATGAAAAAAAAAAGTTAGTCCTAAAGCATATGGTGTATGAGAAAGGGGAAAACCCTATATTATGCAATTAGACCTAATAAATTAAAAACCAGCGCTATCCATCCACTCATGTAAGTAATCCAATTCACATCTCCTGTTTCTAACCTTCTAACCTGTTTCCACTCAAACACACTTAGAAGATAAAAAACTTAAAAGGATTTTTATTGGTTTTTCAAATTATTTAACAAGATTTTTTTTTTTTTTACATTTTTCTTTTCATTTTAAGTATATCATATTTCAGCTGTAGTGTGAGTCAAGTAGACTTGAGAGTTGGATTGGGAAACTAGTCATTGCTTTTATAACATTGTTTCACTGGGAAAATTGATTCTCAATCCTAAATAATTTGCATATTTTAAAAGACTGTGTGTGTGTGTGTGTGTGTGTGGGTGGGTGTGGGTGTGTGTTTACAAACTTAATAAAAACTTAGGGGGAAAGCCCAAATAAAATCCAATGAATCCATATAATTAGACCTATTTACATTAAAAAGAACACAGATTTAAAAACAATAATAATAACTTTTTTGTGTTCCTTTCAAATTTCTTTTATTTCTATACTCCTCTATAGCTTTATTAGATTCAAAAATATAGTCTACTGTTTTTCCAGTTCTGCTTTTATGAACTTTGTGTTAGTGTTAGTTTGTACTATACTAGTTAAATTTAGGTTATGTCATAAATGTGAGGGTTTTTTTGTATTATTCTTTCTACATCTTCCAGTAGAGATCTGTCCCATATACTGAAAATCTTCCTCTAAGTCTTTTCATGTTATATTGGCACTGGTACAGCATGGGTCTAGCCATTTTTAATTTCTTATTCTCATCATTGACCTACCTCCTTTTATGGCCACATATCTCTTAGATGGCATTTTCTGCATGACAGAAGATTTAGAGTTTTATGTACTACATCCTGATGTTCTAAATTATTTGTGAAATAATTTTTAAGCTGAGGGAATGATTTGAATGTTTATTTGATGATTAAGATCTGAATAGAGATGAATAAATAAAATGTATTGTTTTTTGTTGTTTGAGGAATAATACAGATAAAAATGATAACTTAAAACCATAATTTTATCAGTAAATTTCAATTTTTCTTCTGCTAATTATGTAGTATTCCTAATATTAAACAGAATTGTACAGATTTTTTTTCACCTCTCTCTTCTTTTAGTAACTTCTCTGAAAGAGATAAGAAGCAGCAGGGTAGCCAAAAGGCAGCAATTGGCTCAAAGGAGAAGACTGCAGAATCTTGAATAATCTAGCTAGCTGGATTACTGACCTTTGAATAATTAAAAAATTGCCTTAAATACCATGCATTATTTTTGAGTATAATTTAAATTTACTTTTTGTTCACTATTAAAAGAATTAAAGGGTAACATATTTTAAAATTCTAAATCATTCAGTCATCCCTTTTTCTTCAGAAATTTAGAGAGTGTGGAACAATAACAAGAATTTTCAATTCAAGATTGGAAAAAATGTGGGCATCTTTTAAAACTCTGGCTTTTGAAAGGGAGAAAAGAAGTTATAAAAGTTTAAAGAATCAGTGGCAATGAAAAAAAAAATTAGGGCTCTAGAGGCTTGCCTTCCTCCTTATTACTATATAAATAAAAATCAGTAAATTCAGAAACAGTTAAGGATTCACTTTAGTATTTCTAAAAAAGTGCCCAAAGTATCACTTAACAGTTCTTTTCCCACAAAATATGAGTCATAGAATAGTCTAGAGTCAGAATTTTAGAACAGAAAGTGACCTTGAAGCACTTCTGTCTAGATTTGTTATTTTTAAGCTCCATGAGGTTAGAAACCATAACTTTTTTTAAAAAAATTTTTATTTAATAATTACTTTATATTGACAGAATCCATGCCAGGGTAATTTTTTTTACAACATTATCCCTTGCACTCATTTCTGTTCCGATTTTTTTCCCCTCCCTCCTTCCACCCCCTCCCCTAGATGGCAAGCAGTCCTTTATATGTTGGATATGTTGCAGTATATCCTAGATACAATATATGTTTGCAGAACCGAACAGTTCTCTTGTTGCATAGGGAGAATTGGATTCAGAAGGTATAAATAACCCGGGAAGAAAAACAAAAATGCAGATAGTTCACATTCGTTTCCCAGTGTTCTTTCTTTGGGTGTAGCTGCTTTTGTCCGTCATTTATCAATTGAAACTCAGGTCTCTTTGTCAAAGAAATCCACTTCCATCAAAATATGTCCTCATACAATATCGTTGTCGAAGTGTATAATGATCTCCTGGTTCTGCTCATTTCACTTAGCATCAGTTCATGTAAGTCTCGCCAGTCCTCTCTATATTCATCCTGCTGGTCATTTCTTACAGAACAATAATATTCCATAACATTCATATACCACAATTTACCCAGCCATTCTCCAATTGATGGGCATCCATTCATTTTCCAGTTTCTAGCCACTACAAATAGGGCTGCTACAAACATTTTGGCACATACAGGTCCCTTCCCCTTCTTTAGTATTTCTTTGAGATATAAGCCCAATAGAAATACTGCTGGATCAAAGGGGATAATTTTTTGGGCATAATTCCAGATTGCTCTCCAGAATAGTTGGATTCGTTCACAACTCCACCAACAATGCATTAGTGTCCCAGTTTTCCCGCATCCCCTCCAACATTCATCATTATTTTTTCCTGTCATCTTAGCCAATCTGACAGGTGTGTAGTGGTATCTCAGAGTTGTCTTAATTTGCATTTCTCTGATCAATAATGATTTGGAACACTCTTTCATATGAGTGGTAATAGTTTCAATTTCATCCTCTGAAAATTGTCTGTTCATATCCTTTGACCATTTATCAGTTGGAGAATGGCTTGATTTCTTATAAATTTGAGTCAGTTCTCTATATATTTTGGAAATGAGGCCTTTATCAGAACCTTTAACTGTGAAGATGTTTTCCCAGTTTGTTGCTTCCCTTCTAATCTTGTTTGCATTAGTTTTGTTTGTACAAAGGCTTTTTAATTTGATGTAATCAAAATTTTCTATTTTGTGATCAGTAATGGTCTCTAGTTCATCTTTGGTCACAAATTTCTTTCTCCTCCACAAGTCTGAGAGATAAACTATTCTATGTTCCACTAATTTTTTTATAATCTCGTTCTTTATGCCTAGGTCATGGACCCATTTTGATCTTATCTTGGTATATGGTGTTAAGTGTGGGTCCATGCCTAATTTCTGCCATACTAATTTCCAATTATCCCAGCAGTTTTTATCAAATAATGAATTCTTTTCCCAGAAGTTAGGGGCTTTGGGTTTGTCAAACACTAGATTGCTATAGTTGACTATTCTGTCTTGTGAACTTAACCTTTTCCACTGATCCACTAATCTATTTCTCAGCCAATACCAAATGGTTTTGGTGACTGCTGCTTTATAATATAATTTTAGATCAGATACAGCTAGGCCACCTTCATTTGATTTTTTTTTTCATTAATTCCCTTGAGATTATCGACTTTTTATTGTTCCACATGAATTTTGTTGTTATTTTTTCTATATCATTAAAATATTTTCTTGGAAGTCTGATTGGTATAGCACTAAATAAATAGATTAGTTTAGGGAGTATTGTCATCTTTATTATGTTCGCTTGGCCGATCCAAGAGCACTTAATATTTTTCCAATTATTTAAGTCTGACTTTATTTGTGTGGAGACTTTTTTATAATTTTGCTCATATAATTCCTGACTTTCCTTTGGTAGATAGATTCCCAAATATTTTATGATATCAACAGTTATTCTGAATGGAATTTCTCTTTGTATCTCTTGCTGTTGGGTTTTGTTGGTGATGTATAAAAATGCTGAGAATTTATGGGGATTTATTTTGTAGCCAGCTACTTTGCTAAAATTATGAATTATTTCTAATAGTTTTTTAGTAGAATCTCTGGGGTTCTCTAGGTATACCATCATATCATCTGCAAAGAGTGATAGTTTGGAAACCATAACTTTTCTAAAAATTTATTCATCCTCTCCACCTCCCTGTAGCACAGTGACTTGGGACACTCCATTCATATTTACTATATTGCATTTAATAGTTCGTCTTCTGCATATCATTAATCACAGGCTCTGGCCATTAGTGGGACTAATCATGAGCTTTGTTCATTTGGATTTGTAACTTTCCCATTTCCCTTTAGCCATGATTCCCATTCATATTTCCCCCCCCACCACCCATATATGCTCTTTGAGAAGAGGTACAATGATCAGATATTTCTTTTTGTATTAATATTAGAAATACAAATCCCTTAATATTATATAAAGAAACATGCTCAAGTAGTAAAACTAATTGTGGCAATAGTTCCATGCAGAACTATAATTCACTTAAGAAATAATTTAAAAACATTTACTATGAGCAGATCTTTGCACTGAATGTTGGAGGAAACAAAGTTAGCTAAGACACAGCCTCTACTGAGGCAGTATAGACTCAGATACCCAAGTTTAAGTGTTAGCTCATCTACTTACTTTCTGTGTTATCTTGGAGCAGGTCATTTCACTATTTGGTGACTTTATTTTCTGATATGTAAATATGATGGAGTTGACATATGTCTAAGGTATCTTCTAAATAAAGCTGATGATTCTATATTCCCTCATGAAACTTAAAATCTAGTCAAATATTTTAAAATGCAAGTAACTGTCATGCAAAATAATACATTTAAGTTCCTAAGAGAGCTATAACATCCAATATTATGTGAGCCCGAGGGGAGAGAGGCTATTGTTAATAAACTTAGTAGATTTTCAGTTCCTTCTGAGTAAGTCTTGTGTCAGATCTTTTTATTTCCAACAATTGGCACAGAGTCTTGCACATTTTAATAACTTGTCAAGATCTTTCAATTTTAAAAATCTTTTTGGACCTTAACTTTTATTCAATTTGTTAGCTGTCCTTTCCAACTTTGTGTCACTTGTGAATTTGATAAATAGGCCTTCTCTGGCAAATCCTTGATAAACATATTAAACTCTACAGAATACTGTTTTTGATGAAGCTAAGCTGGCTCTTTGTGATTGCTTATTTTTTTTAGATGTCCATTAATCATCCCTTTAATAATATACTCTTTAATTTTTGCTGAGAATTTAAATCTAGCTTATGAATTCCAGCTTTAAATTCCACTCTTCTGTTAATTTTCTTGAAAAAATGGAACAATACTCATCCTTTGCTAACTCTGTGCCATCTTTCCCTTTGTGTAGACCATCTTTCAGAGATCACTGATGGTGGTTTAACAATCTGCATTAATTACCATGTGGATTGTCTGGGCCTAATGACTTGAGCTCCTTAAGGACAGCTAGACACTCCCTGTCATTCTCCCTAATTTTCTTGGTTTTCCTTTTCCTGTTAGTCACTTTTGTACTGCAAAAATAAGTATTGAACTTGATTGAATTTCTGAGTTGTAGAATTATAAATTTTCTGGAGGAGATAATTTTTTTTAAATTAAATTTTTTTCAATCGATAAAAACCCACCATTTCTCTTCCTTTCCCCAACCAGTTGTGAATGAAAGAAAAGCAAAATTTCCTTTGCAAAACATGTATCATCAAGCGACACATCTTTTTGCATTTACTGTTTTATTTTTTTTATTTTTATTTTATTTTTATTTTTATTTTTATTTTTTTTTAATTTTTTTTTTAGGCTGCTTTCTTTGGGGGAGGGGCAGGGTATTTGTGAGGCACGGGTCCTACTGTGCTATGGCGCCTGCGCTCTGAGACACTGTGGGGGAGGGGTGGCCAGGTCCCGAGAGACTCCAGCTGTTTGGGGCTGTATTCTTCACCCTCGGTGTTTTTAGCTTCTCTGCTGGGCTGCTGACTTGCTGCCGGAGCAAAGTATCTAATCCTGTAGCAAAGCTCTCCCCGCAGAGCCGGCTGCGATCACGCCCCACCCCCTCTCCACTCTACTCGGCTCTGAGCTGCTATCTGTGCTCTCGCTGCAGCTGCTGCCCGCAGACTGCTTCCGATTTAAATACCGTCCCGCCCTCGCGCAAAAACAGACCTTTCTTGACGAGTCTCAAGGATGGTTTCTCTTGGTAAGTAATTGTATGTTTTTTTTCAGTCGAGCATTAATTCAGAGGCATGAAATGAAATAGATAGTGAGAGAAAAACACGGAGGTTACACAGCACTGTATTTCCTCTCCACCATCTTGGCCGGAAGTCCCCCCGCATTTACTGTTTTAAAGAAAAATTTTAAGTGTACATGTATGTGTCTTAACGTGTGTGTGTATGTCTTATTCTCCATCCTGAATCACTTCTCTCAGAAAGTAGGTAGTATATTTCAGCAGTTGTCCTATGGAATCACTGTGCTGATCAGAGTTCCTAATTAAATCTCTCAAAGTTGTCCTTACAATATTGTTGTCATTGTATCAGTTATTCTCCAAGTTCTGTTCATTTCACTCTGCATTACTTCATACAAATCTTCCCAGGTTTCTCTTAAATCATTCCTTTCACTATTCCTTGTAGCACAATAGTATTCCGTCACATTTATATATAATAACTTGCTGAACTATTCTCCAGAATGACTGCTATCCCTTCAGATTCCCATTCTTTGCTTCTTCAAAAAGAATTATACTTTTTATAAATCTTGAGTTCGTTTGTTTTGCTTAAAACTTATCCCTTAATCTACATTCTTTCTAATTCTCTCTCCTCCCCTTTCCCTCCCTTTTCCTTCTTGAATAAAAATATATTTCTGCATCTTAACTGTGTGTGGATTCTTCCTGAGGAGGTAATGTTTAGAGTTGAGCTTTAAAGGAAAGATAGGAAATCAGTGGAAAAAGGAGTAATATAATGTATGGGCTTAGATGTAGAGGAAGAAAATTGTGATGCATGGTATGAAAGGTGAAGAGGAGTCCAGTTTAGCTGAAGCATAGAGTATGGAGAGGGAAAATAGCTTACAATATGAAAATTTGGGCCAGTGATAGATTTTGGAAGGCTTTGAATGGCATGTTGAAAAAATCCAACTTCATTCAGGAAGTAATAGGGAGCTCTCAAACTGAAATGTCATAGCCAGCTCTCGCACCAGTTTAACGGTTAGATTTGTGGGGAGAAAGCTTATATGGGAACACCTATTACTAGTCTATGTGATGCCTGTTAGTAGCAGTGAGAACTGAGAAAAGACAGATGTGGTGATACTGCTGAAATAAGAATACTAGGACTTACCAACTCATTGGATTTTTCAAAAGCAGGAATAGTTATTGGAAGAAAAAGCTGAAGATAACAGTAAGGTTTTGAACATGAGAGATTACGTAGTTCTATTGCCAGAAATAATGTCAAAAGAAGGGGAAGGCTTTAGTAAAAATACAAGTTCAGTTTTGGTCATATTAAATTTGAGATGTGAATAGGTGGTTGGGTGTGGTGTTCTTCTTTGGTTTTCTTGAAAGTCTTTGGGGCAGCCTTCTTTTCAGGAGAATAATCACCATGAAAATAGCCAGGTGGTAAAGTCCAAATACTTTATTATCTCCTTCTAATTTCCTGGCTTGGGTCTGGGCTAGCTTTCTTGAGGCCTTCCAAGTCTTGAGTCTTGGTTTCAGTGGAGAAGCTAAGGAGGAGAGCCTGCCACCACCGGTGGTGGTGTGAGATGAAGTGAATGAATCTCTCTGAATCTGAGGGCAGAAATATGCAGAAATAAGATGCAGCCACCACAAAGGTGGACGATGAAATGAATCTGTCTCTCTTTGACTCCAAGGGCTTGAGCTCCTGCCTCCAGTCCGCTTGTCTGCTCTGGCTCTGACTCTGACTGAGTTTGTCCGAGCTTATATGCTCCCTTATAATTACATTATCATAGGTGTGAATCTTGTAGAACTATATAAAGTACTAGTACTGAACTAGCAAACTATTAATCACCATGCTAAACTAGATAACCTTGTCTTATCAGTTTCACTAACTTAGCAGCTTGTAAGAAGCCTAATGATGTCACATATATGCTACATGTTGGTTTTGTTTATGTAAGTAAAAATACTATTGTAAAAAAGATTCTACATTGTCATCAACTCATATTTGTTAATTACTTACTGTGTGGCAGGCACTGTTCTAAGCTCTGGGTATAAAGAAAGGCAACCATAATCCCTGCCCTCATATTCTAACATGTCTGTCAGCATTAGTGGTTCATGGCTAATTAATAAGATTGTGCCTTATTGACTGGTTTAAAAGCAGATATTGTATGATTAAATTTAACCTTTTCATGGCCTAAACTATCTTTTTTTAAAATAAAGCTTTTTATTTATTTTTATGGATAATTTTTTCAGCATTGACCCTTGCAAAACCTTATGTTCCACATTTCCTCCCCTTTCCCACACCCCTTCACCTAGATGGCAAGTAATCCAATATATGTTAAATATGTTAAAATATATGTTAAATCAGATATATATATATGTATGTATATATATACACATACATATATACACATATTTATACAATTATCTTGCTGCACAAGAAAAATCAGATCAAAAAGGAAAAAAGTGAGAAAGAAAACAAAATGCAAGTAAACAACAAGAAAAGTGAAAATGATTTGTTGTGATCCACAATCTATCCCCACAGTCCTCTCTTTGGGTGCAGGTAGCTCTCATCACATTGAACTGGCCTGAATCATTTCAATGATGAAGAGAGCCACATCCATCAAAGTTGATCATCATGTAATTTTGTTGTCTTGTGTATAATGATCTCCTGGTTCTGCTCATTTCACTTATCAGTTCTTCTAAATCTCTCCAGGCCTCTCTGAAATCATCCTGCTGATTGTTTCTTACAGAACAATAATATTCCATAACATTCATATATCATAATTTATTCAGCTATTCTCCATTTGATGGGCATTCACTCAGTTTCCACTTTCTAGCTACTACAAGAAGGACTGCCACAAACACTTTTGTACATATGGGTCCCATTCCCTTCTTTAAGATCTCTTTGGGATATAAGCCTAGTAGAGATACTGCTGAATCAAAGGGTATGCACAGTTTGGTAGGCCTTTGGGCATCATTCCAGATTGCTCTCCAGAATGGCTGGATCCGTTCACAGGTCCAACAATATATCAGTGTCCCAGTTTTCCCACATCTCTTCCAACATTCACCATTATCTTTTCCTGTCATCCTAGCCAATCTGAGAGGTGTGTAGTGGTATTTCAGAGTTGTCTTAATTTGCATTTTTCTGATCAATAGTGATTTGGAATATCTTTTAATATGACTAGAAATATTTTCAATTTCTTCATCTGAAAATTGTCTATCATATGCTTTGGCCATATGTCAATTGGAGAATGGCTTGAATTTTTATAAATTTGAGTCAGTTCTCTATAAATTTTAGAAATGAGCCCTTTTTCAGAACCCTTGAATGTAAAATTTTTTCCCCCAGTTTATTGCTTCCCCTCTAATCTTCTTTGCATCGTAAACTCTCAGTCTTGAGATGCACTCTTCTGATTGGTGTTTCACATTGTCCTTTAGTCAAAACATGTTCTCAGCTTGCTCTGCAATTTATTAAACCATAACTTGCTTAATTCTTCCTTTGCTATGCTCCTGACTTGTTTTCTTCCATTCGTATATGCTCAGCAAAAGGACACAAAGCCGATTCTTTTTATATCAGTATTGGAAAATGCAATAAATCTTATCATGTTAATGGTTCAGTTGAAGAAATTATTTTAAACACCTGTGAACAGAGTATTTTGCCAACTGTTGGGAGAGATGGGTTTAGATAAGGCAACTCCCCTTCCTCCTGTCCTATTCTAGAGTCCCATTTAAATAAATCCAAATTAATAATTCATTGGTACTTGAAAAACAAGTATTAAGTACTTAAATACTTTTTTCATTCATTCTATAACTAATAATCCTATAAAGCAGATCATTTGTCTAGACTATACTTACCAGATATTTGTTGTCATTGAAAGAAAAGATTGAATCCTTTATGGAGCATGTTGGTTGGAGGAGGAGAATTGAACACTGAATAACTAACTGAGGACTTTTCGTTTTTTTATAATTACTCACTTTCCTTAATATCTAAATTCCCCAATTATTCAAGAAAGTAGCAATATCCCAAAAGATTTAGGAGCTAGTTGGAGTAAAGGAATAGAAATGGCTTTAAACAATTAGATTTTTAAAATCTTTGCATAAAATTAATAGAAATGATGAATTTACCGAGACACTACTTCTTTCCCCTATTGGGAAATTAATTCCTAACAGAAGAACTGGGCATTGGCTCAGCTTCATTTCAGATTCCATAGAATAATAGAATTCTAGAGCACAAAGTGACCTTAGAATAACCTTTTGTTTCATATTTTTAGCAATGTATTCATTATATTTATTCTATAGTTAGCTATAATGGAATTTTATTTTTTGAGAACATTAGTGAATCAAAATATCATTAATAGGAGTTGAAGAGACTTAGCAACTCTAGCAATTATGTGATAATCGATGCACCCTTTATATCTATCACTTATGACCCTTTCTTTGCTTTTTCTCTTCCCTCCACAGATTTGCATCTGCTGGAGATGATGGAATTGTGTTTTTATGGAATGCTCAGGTATGTGCTGGTTTTAAATGAATTTTATAATAGCAATGGAACTAAATATATAACTTAAATTATATGCAATATATGCTTTTTTTACATTCAAACATTAAATGGTTGATGTTTTATACTTATGACAAATTTTGATAAAAATATAAAAGAAAAACATCTCAAACTTTCTCCACATTGGTTTAGGTTTGTTAATTGTATTAATGTGAAAAACTCTCCAGGAACAAATATTATTCTTTTGTCTTAAAATCTTGAAGAGTTTTCAACATAGTTTTTAAGTACCTTGCTTATGATCAAACAGCCAATGTATCAAACAGAGGCAGATCTTTTTGACTCTATTAAGGTTCTCTATTCACTAACCATGCGTCTCAATTTATTCCTTTTCCTAATAAAAAAATTATGAAAAATAAAAGAAATCAAACTTTGTCTTACTGTTTGAAGCAATGAAATATAAGCTCTTGGAATGTTTTACATTTGACTTTTTGGAAACTGTAAAACGAAATGGACAAATGTTTTGAAAAGCAGGAGAGAATAATATAAAATAATGAAAAGTATAGGGATTTTGCAAGTATATACATTACCTTTTATAAGCAAGATTTATCATGACTTGTAATAATATGGCACCATATAATATTTTTAGTACAAGGTTGATCTCTTAATCTTTTATCTGATTTATTCTAACGTATGAAACTTTTTCTAGCAGAATTATAATTGTAAAATATTGAAATTTAGAAGTGGTTTCCTTTATTTTAGTCATGATGATAGTTTTTCTCCCATCCTGTAAAACTGCTTCTCCAGTATGTTGATTTCCAAAGAAAGAGTGGTACTATTTCTGATGACACTGAGTTTTACTAGTTTAACAAAGTTGAGTGTTATTATTAGCAGTTCTGTTAATTGAAATCCTTTCTGACCCTAGTCTTTCAGACCACTGATTTGAAGTTAATTGTGTGATTGTTTTTTCTACCAAGCATTTGAACACATTTTATGGCAAAAAGTCACCTTTTTTTTTTATCTTGGAGAAGTTATATATTTCCTATAAGTGCTTCCCAGGTGTTCAAACTGAGAGGAAACAATTTAAGCTTATTGGGTAAGTTCTTAAACTAGAATGACATTAGTGACAAATATTAATCCTGTTTTGGCCTTTTTAAAAACAATATTAAAGTGTTTTCAATGTACTATTTAGATTTCTCTGCATTCTTGAAAGCTGTACCTTAGGAGCTTCCTGTGACATTGTTGTACATAGTTGGAAAAGCTGTGACAGGTGACAGATGAAACAACTGAGGAAATAAAGATTTGATCTTCTGACATGTTGATTTATGATTTATTAAGCAATACATGGTGACAAAATATGTCTTTATTGACCATCATCACTAGGTTTGCCAAATTGTATTGTGCTTTTGAGCCCTACCAGCTTTTGACAATCATGTACTCAGTTGTGTAGGAGTTACAGTATGTCTCAGGTGAGAAGTATCAGTGAAATCACAGGTACTTGAAGTTTTTTGATAAAATTTAGTCACAAGATTTTGAAATATATCAGTAAGTACATAGAAGTTTAGGTTAATTTGAACATTATGTTAGTGGTGGTGAAAAGGGGGGATTTAAAAAGTTGTATATAACTCATGTCCCTGTTCCATGAGACTGGAGATAAATTGTAGATAACATAAGATTCACAAATGATTCATAGTTATAACACTATTTTTACATCTGTCGAACAAGCATGTAAAAATGCAGTATTAATCCATTAGCGAATGGCTAAGAGTTGCTGATAGCTATTCTTAATTATTATTTTTATTACTTGGTAAATTTCTGTTATATTGTAGAAAATTGAAACGTGTTATAATTTTGAAATAGAATTTATGGATGCTTTGTATGTGATGATTCTTCTTAGTATTGTCATTTAAAATTATTTAATGTATGAAATCAGAACTTATTAACATTATTTTTTTTCAGACTGGAGAAAAGATTTTTGAATTCCATGGACATACACAAAAAATAACAGCTATAACTGCATTTCCTTCCTTGGATTCTTGTGAAGATAAAAGTCAATTGATCTTAACAGCATCTGCTGATAGGACTGTTATTGTATCCTTAAATCTGAAGGAAAAGGAATGTTTTGCTGGGAATGGAAAGTATGGGGAGACCAAAGAGATAATGAATTAGCTTTGAAATACTAGAGACCAGAATTTAAACCTTTGGTATGCGAAGAAGGATTATATTTTCATTTTTGCAGAAAGTAATAATAGTTTGCTTTCCTATAGTTTTAATGATCATATGTAAACTATTTCATTATCTTATGCATATTATCTCTCAATAGTTCTGCAATTTAAAAAGGATAAATAAGTCTTGTTATCTACATTTTATGGCTATGAAAAATGAGACTCGAAATAGGGAAACATTTTGTACACATTTTGTATAACTGAAGACCCAGGGACAGAGTTTGAATCCAGGTCATGTGATTCTCCAGACTGATGTTGCTTCTACTGCACTGGTCTTTCAAAAAGCATCAAAAATCCACATGATTAAGTTGTCTTGTGAAGTGTAAAATAGAACTAGTTAAGTTGTCTTTTTGCAAAATACTTTTCCAAAGATGATCTATTTCGCTTAAACTCTTTTACTTAAATAAAGGAAAATGAGATTTTCTTTCAAGACTTTTGTGCTGGCATTTTCGGTATTGTTGGTTTTGTTTTCTTTTAACTTCAAGGAAATAAAGATAAATTAAATGGAAATCAAATTAAATTTTTGATATTATTTTCAAAAATAGAGACTTATCATTAATAGGCCAGAGCAGGTATTGCTTCATGAAAGATATCTCTTTGGTGAGGAAAATAAGAGATGCTATCCCCAAGGTCAAAGACTTAATTATCTCAAATTAGTGCTAGAAGGGACCTTTGGAGTCATCTAAGACCAGAAGGTAAGCTCCTTGAGGACAGGGACTGCTGCTTTTTTATCTGTTTCCCATTGCCTTGCCAAGAATAGGCACTTAATAAATGGCTATAGATGGTGCATATGTCTAGCTCAGCCTTTGCTCTTTACAGATAAGGAAACTGAGGCCACAGATGGAGGAAGAAGTGAAGCCAAAACCCCACTTCTAGTCTTTTAACTTCAACTGCACATTATCACCAATATCCCCACCTGGCTCTCTACTGCTGTAGGGTTTTTTCCTTGGAAAAGATAAAAATACATCCAGCAACACTTAACATTTTAGATTTTTAAAAATTGTGTTAATGCTTTTAAAATACAGAATCTGATCATATTTACTTTTTTCTAATCTTGAGGGTAGAAATTTTTCAAAGAATGGTAGCCTGTAATATAACCGAACCTCATTGATTCAGCCTAAGATGGTCAACTGAGTTAAAAAATAATTTGAAAGAAATATATTATTACATTTAGAAAAAAAATTTCACATGTATCTAATGTGTATTTCCATATGTATGTATATATATAAATCTTGCCACTTGAATTAATTATGGTATTAGATTTCTATATATCAGTCTGATTTGACCTTTTTAATGAATAAATAAGTCATTTAGAAACAAGAGGATCAATTCCTTTTTTTAAAATAGAAGTACTATTCAAAGTACTTCTGAGTAGGTTAAACATCTGTTGCAGTCTCTTTATAGTATTAATTTAATTCAGGAATAGTGCAGAATTAAATGTTAAATTTCTTTAGGCTGAATTATCGCAAGCAACTAAGAGGTTAAGTATTTAAAATTTCTTTTTTTTTTAATTCAGTTTTTTCTCTTTCCATATATACATATGGACACGTGTGTCTGTCTCTCTCTAGCTATGTATTTATCTGTTTACTTGCGTGTGTGTGTGTGTGTGTGTGTGTGTGTGTGTGTGTGTGTGTGTTCCATTTTGGAGTAGAGAAAGAAAAAACAAAAATTAATCTGGCAAAAACACTAAAGGAAGGATTTGCATTTTTCGCCATAATAAGAAGACCTTTTGTGTAATGAAAAAACAGGGATATAAGGATTAAATCTGGTCCTATGATTTTTTTGGTTTGGTGAACTTATGGATAATGAAACATCCACTACCTACTTTTTCTGCTTATTTGCTTATTAAAATATTCCTTTTTCCAACTGCAGATCTCTTTGTTGCTACATCTTCTCTGTATACTGCTACTACAACAACAACAAAATACAACAAATTGATTGTAGAATCAGATATGAAAATCCAATTGTCTAATAAAGCCAGACATTAAAGAAATTTGCAAATTAAACTAAAAGTGATATTTTCACTTTATTGTTGTTGAAAATATAGGGTTTTAAAAAATAAAATAGATTAATAGCATGTAATGAGTTTATTATTGTCATTTTAATGAATCAGCAAGTTTTTAAAAAAACTATCAGTTTTAATTTTTTTAATACGATAAAGTCTTTTGGAATCCTCAGTGATTTTTAAGAGTGTAACAGGTTCCTGAGACGAGAAAGTTTGAGAATCTCTGGCTTAAAGCACTAAGAAATTATGTGACTATAGCTCATACAGCTAGTTTATGTTAGAGATAGCACTTGTGTCTTTGTATGTTGGTTTGGTTTTCTTTTAACTTCAAGGAAATAAAGAATAATTAAGTAGAAATCAAATTTAAATTTTTGCTATTATTTTAAAAAATAGAGACTATCATTAATAGGCCAGACATAATCTGTGTATCATAATGCATCTTGCTTAATTAATGATCATTTATTAGTATAGAGATATTCTTGATTTTTTATAGTGAAAAAGAAGTGAATTTGGAGTCCAAAGATGTGAATTCAAATTTTGGCTCTGCTATTTATTACCTATGTGACCTAGGCATTTATTTTATTTCTCTTGGCCTCCATTTCCTAGTCTATAAAATGAAGGAATAGGTAGTTCTGGAGGATGTTAAAATCCTTTCTGGCTACAAATCTACAATTGTGTTCTAAACATACAAAACATTCTTTTGGCTGTTCCAAGTAATCTGGTAATAATATCTCTTGGATATAAGCTGTAGAATGAAAGATATGTTTTTGAATGGAGCTGATATGGGGACTCTCCATATATACATATGAATACATATGTCTGTCTCTGTCTAGCTATGTATTTATCTGTATACTTGCTTGTTCTTGTATATGTGTGTGTATGTGTATGTGTGTAGTTAGAGAAAGAAAAAAACAAATCCTGCCTTGTTTTTCTTACTAGTGTGTTTCTTCCAGAGGTTTTGTTTTGTTTTTCACCTGTCAGAGGGAAGTCAGAAGAAGAGAATGTAAATTCTTGTTAATTGAAATACAACTTTAATAAATGATATCTCTAAATATATACATTGTTGTAGATAATACTCCTTTTCCTCTCCTAAGTGAATTGATGTTTGTGAGGTTACTTTTATAATATTAAAAACACTAGAGTTTTAAAAAAAATTATAGCAAAGAGGAGAAGCCTTTAGTATTTAAAACAATTACAAGATAGATATCTCATAATAAAGACAAAAATGTGTTCAGAAACTATTTTGCATTTCCTTAACATTCAGATTTGGGATTGTGATACTGGCAGACAAGTTCAGAAAGTGTCATGCTTTCATTCCACAGTCAAGGTAAATGTTGGGGTTTGTAATAATTTGCTTTTATTGCTTTGTCTGAGAAATCTTAAATCATGAAACAGATAAAGGGAAAATTCTTACATTAGCACATTGCCTTATATAAACCTACAGTTCTTTGAAGATTATGTGTATAGGTTTCATCTATTTCTCCAAGACTCAAAGGTGAAAGTGTTTACTGCTGAAAGACATAGGGTTTTACCCAGGCTTTTACCCAGGGAAGTCCTAGCCCTGTGTGAGTACCATTTATTGAAAAAGAATACCCAGGTGACTCTGCTGCCAAAAAGCATATTGTTTCCTCAAAGAAGTAAATGCTTAGGTTCCATTTTATCTCACCCCAGATGGTGAGTGAGGGATATAGGAACAGGCAAGAAGAGAAAGGAATGGGTAAATATAAATTCTTGGGAAAACATTCCAGTTTAATTATGGTACTCATTTCTAAGGTAAAAATATGAGAAAATCCTGGAAACCTTCTCTGATGAACACAGGTGGACTTATGCTTTGGATTCTTCATGAATCTAGAAGTGGGTACAACCTCTTGAGTCCTTGCTCCTCATTTTGAAGTACATTTGCAGTTGCTCAGGATTGGATTTGTGAGTAGCATGGAGCGGCCTGATGTTTACTATTTACTATAGTTATGAGTAAGAAGAGTTGGTTTTCTTTCCCTTGATCATTGTCATCCACATATATAGTTAGGAGATTTGGAATTAGAGCAAAAGAGAATGACTGGAAGGAGGTACAATACTTGGCACCAGTCTCAGTGCTACTTCTGGACATCCATCACATGCTAATAGTCATGGTATATGACTATACAGAATTAAATGACTGCCTTTTAATTTTTTTCCCTTTAAATGAATATTATTGATCCCTCTCTCACTTTCCATTTGGCCTCGTTTCAGGAGAGGAGGAACCAACTAGACACCTAGCTTATCAATTAATGGACAATAAGTCTTTTCTGTGCTTTGTTGCTACTGTTATTAGTAGCAGAAAACAAAAACAAAACAAAAGTTGTCTGGGAACATTTTAGTTACTGGATCTAATTAGGAAGTTTGGGAAAACATGTTTCTTGATAAAGCCACATGAGATTTACTGTTGTCTAACAGCTTGCATGGCAGTTGGCACATAATGTTTATCTTGTTCAATCTTTCCAGTCGTGTCTTAACTTTGTGATCCCATTTGGAGTTTTCTTGGCAATGATACTAAAGAAGCTTGCCATTTTCTTTTCTAGATTATTTTGCACTTGAGGAAATGGTAGCAAACAGGGTATAGTGACTTGCCCAGGGTCATATAATTAATAAATGTCTCAGGCTGAATTTGAACTTATAAAGGTCAGTCTTCCTGATGCCAAGTTCAGTATTTTATCCCTGTGCCACGTAGTTATTTTTAACATATGATAAATTAAGCACATAATAGGTGCTTAATAAATGTTGATTTAATTGAATGAATTTATCATTTTAAAGAAAACTAAGTGGGAAAATATAGCCAACAATTCTTCAAAAGAAAAAAAAAGAATTTGTATATACCAGAAATCAATATTACTTTCCTAAAAAAAAAACCCTCATAATTTTCTTTGAAGAAAAAAAGTTATATTTACTAAAACATCAGTGATTTATAATATAGATTCTTAAATCTTTTCAACTTTAAACTCCTTTTCCACCCGAGAAATTTTATGTGAGCCCAGAAATATAGATAGGTGAAATAGGTATGCAAATCAAACATTTACTGATAATAAATCATAATTTTATGACCCCCACATTCAGTTACAAGACCCCTTATGGGGTCATGAACCACAGTTTAAGATGCTGGCTGGGATCTATAATAGTAACAGAATTTTCTTTGAAATTAAAGCATTTCACATCTCTTGGTTTGTCTAAAATGATTCCAATTCAAAATATCTTTTACTTTTAAACTCCTGAAAAGATAACTACTATTTCAACCCCCCCAAATTATTCAAATTTCAAATGTTAATAATAAAAATGATGTGTTTAAAGTGCTAAGGCATAAGGGAAGATAAATGTCTGCTTATGTGTTTAAAGATGGTAAGAAAACATATTTTTTCTCCACTTTCATCTACTATGGAAAAAAATTCTAGAAACAAGTTCAACTAAAAGTATGTTTAATTAAGTAAACACTTATGAAACCCCTTACTGGATTTTCTGGAAGTTAAAAATTAGATGAGACACCTGTTAGAGCTTACAGCCTTATTTTAATGTCACTGCATGGACTGTGAATCAGAGTGATTTCCTTAAAAGATTTTTAGAAACATTTTCCTTACTATATCTATTTTGAATTCATCTGCGATTGGCATATTATAAAAGGTCCAACACAAGCAACATGATTTAGTCAAAAAGACTTTGCATTGGAGTCAGGAGAGAACTGGAAATAAATCCTTCCTTTGATACTTACGATCATAGGATTTAGAGTTGAAAGGGACTTTAGTGGACATCCGATTCAACACTGTTATTTCCCTGGTAAGGAACAATTTGCCAAAGCAGCCCTGCAGAGAGAACCTGAGAGTAAAAACGCATAGGACTGAGATTCTTTTCTAGAAAGAATGAGAAACAAGAAATTTTGCAGTAATCTGCGTAGAATGTGCAATGTTTGTGTTTTTGTCACAACCAGGGTGACTTTTATCTGGGTTTAAAAGGTAGGCTACTTTCTCTCTTAGGATAGAAGGTAAAGGGATTGAGGAATACATCCCTATTCTCCAGGTCACCAAGGAAGTGTTCCTTCTCCTCCTCCCCTTTTTTAATGATAAAAGCTTTCAATGTGAATAAGAGAAAGGATCTGAAAAAAGAAAGGGAAGGACCATGGGAGATTTTGAGCAATAAAAATGAGACTTTCTTTTCCATGGAGGGCACTGGAAACTTACTGTGTAATAGCTCTGTGGCCTCCAAAGAATGATGCACTAAATCTACAGGAGATTGGGAAGGAAAGGTCATCTAATTAATAAGGTTAGAGGAAGAAGAGATAAGAAGTAGTGGTCACTTAATCAGTATGATAATAACAAAAAAGAGATTATTTGTTTTTCTGGGGTGTGTAGATAAATTGTAACAGAAAACTTCTCAACATTTGTCATAGAAATAGCAGCCAATGCTGATTAAAACAACTCTGTGTTAAGTCCGCAGTCACAGTGTTGGAAGGAGAGTAACTTTGGACAGCTAGAAATTCACAGGATGTAACTAACATATTCAAGAAAGGAGCCAGCAATTAAATCCATGGTCTCAAATATCCATACAGAAATTATGGATGACAAGTTAAGGAATCAGAAACTCTAAAGAAATCCACAAACTAGAGAGTTTCACAAATTCACAAAAATGAACAAACTGGAAACATATGACCATGGATGGGAGAATAGCGAAACAGATGGTGGCACATGAATGCAATGGAATAGTACTGTATTATACCAAGTATGGAATATTATTGTACTGTATTAAGGGCACAACAAAAAATGCAAAGAAACATGAGAAGATATATTAGGTTAGATAATATGTAAAACATTTTGCAAATCCCAAAGTATACTAAGAACAATAACAGAATGAACTAAGCAGAATTAGGAAAACAATATGAATGAATATACTTATGTAAATGAAAAAACAATAAAACAAAGAAATTGAAATCTGTGAAATTGTAATAACCAAAGTTAGTCCTACAGAAGATATATAAAATATGATATCTCTTCCATTTCTTTGGAGAGATGAGGGACTGACAATGAAAGCAAAACATTGCATATGAATGTCAGTTGTTTTTGCTATGTTGGTTAGTTTTGCCAAATTGTTTTTCTTTTTTATTTGTTGTAAATTACTTTCTTGGAGAGGTATAGGGAGAAGTACAATAGAAAATGTAGGTGGTATACAATTTAAAAAATTTCAATAATTTTTTTAAAGGAATAATATTTAGGACTAGGTAGATGGATTATATAATAGAGAATTATGTCATAAATCTGTTTGAAAGCTAGGAGGCAAAATTTAACTCATGATGTTACTATTTGCTTATATGTCATCTACTTTATGGATTTTACATTTTCTCTATAAAGAAACATACTCTATCTAAATAAGTACATGATTTGACCCTCAATGTAACTGAATCAATGACTAAATACATTAAATGGGGGTTTTGTGTAAAACTACCTAGTAATATTTGTTTACTAAGCACTGCAACTTCACATAGGAGATTGCTAAGACTATCACAGGACTCAATTTATAGCTAAAATTTAGTGTTGGTTCACTTAAGCAGCAGGAGAAATATAAAATATTTTAATAACATTTTTTAAAGCTTTAGTTGCAAGTGTTCCAAAAGTATTGTCTTTCCCATAGAGATCCTGAGAGACTTTATCTACCTCTAATTGCATTTTATCCATTTCTTGGTCTTAGGAAGAGAAATCATTGGGAAGATAGAGGAAGAAGAAAAAAATGTTATGATGTGAATGATTGGGTGGATAGCTGAGCTGGAACGCTTATATTTTGTAAACATTCATCATCATTTCCCAAAACATTACCTTGTTCATAGAAATGTTGTGATTTATTTAAAGGTTCCTGAAAATTTTAATTTTATTTTTCAGATTTATACATAATGTAATTTATTTTAGCATTGTGTTAATGTTTTTTGCCTTCAGTGCATTTCAAATCTTTGTTTCTTCAGTGTTTGACAGTCCTTCAGAGACTGGATGTTTGGCTCTCTGGTGGTAGTGATCTTTGTGTTTGGAACCGAGAATTAGATCTCCTGTGTAAGACCAGTCACCTCTTTGATACAGGTAAAAATAAATTTCAATTAATAGTGAACTAGTACATACTGACATTTGAAAGCAATATTTTTCTTCCTAAAAATTTTCCATCATTATAATTTGCCTATTTATTTGTCTGTCAGTTGTAGAAAGGAAAAACTGGATGGTCTCTTCAATTCTTCTTGCCCCCCCCCCCTTCATCCCGTTCTTAAAAATGAAAGGAACCCTCATTTGAGCAGTGGATGAGAAAAGTTTTATTCACATGCTGCTTTTCAGCATTTAATACCTGCGGCCTATAAAGGTGGTAAAGATGTTACTCCATTGGGTTTCATGACCATATGAGGGAGGGTTTGAAGGCTTACCTCCCATAAGGAGAATGGCTTCAATATTGACTCTGTCAAAAATTTCAGCTTTAAAAATTGCACTTATTTTGAAATTCTTCTATTAAAAAGGTAGCCAACAAATCTGGTTCTAGATTCTGAATTGCCTATGATTAAGTATTTTTACTTTTACCTATTAGCTATATGACCCTAAGCATGACTCTGGAGTCAGAAAATCAGGACTTCTATCTAGTTTCTAATGGTTACTACCAATGGGCAAGTGATTTCACCTCTGGGTGTCATCCTTTTCATCTGTAAAGAAAAAGATGTTGAACCATGTAGTCTCTTGAGTACCTTTTAGCTCCAGAATGAGGATTTTGTGAGCCTGAGTCATTTAACCTTTTTTTCATTTGTAAATTGTAAAAACTTCCCTTCCCTTGCTATAATATTGTGAGGCTAAAGTGAAATGGCACACATAAAATACTTTGAAAGCCTTAAAATATTACATGAATAAATTATTCACTTTTTTCCTAGTAAGGATAAAGTTTCTTTAAATAAAATTCATTTTTACAAGATAAACATTTAGATGAAAATCAGTACATTTAGATGACAACTTGAAAATGTTGTGTTGTATTGTTAAAAATAAACTTTGCTAAAGTAATCCAAAGAGCTTATAGGCACACTGGGAAGAATAATATTATACACCATGTTGAAGTTGTATAGGCAGCATGAGTACTGTGAATCACATTTACAGCTCACAGTTGGCACTAGCCCTTCCTACACATAGATATTATAAAATAGCAGAAAGATAATGAGATGGCTTAGCACATGTATATACACAAACACTACCAGGTATTGCAATTTAACCTCCTGCCTCAAGCTTTTGTTACTAACAACCTCGTTTGAATCTAGAGCATACCTCTCTACTGTCTGCTATTATCGTAAGATATGTATCTTCGTTTACATCCAAATTTTCCTTTCTGTTTCTCACACAGGCTTGTGGTTCTCTCTGCATCTTTTCTAGCAAATTATTGGTAGCTATATTGTGAAATAATGTTTAAGAAAATGTCACATGTTGCTAATGGAAAAATCAGATACCATGCCATTCTTCCTTTCATCAGTGAGCTGGGGTCTGGGCCTTAGCCATTATGTGATCACAGTATGGGTCAGCTTATCAGAGATCCCAAGGGGTAACAAAAACCTTTAAATAAGGGCTATTTCATACAAAAGTGGAATCTATTAGAAAGCTTTGAAAAGACTCCAGGCCAGTGAATCCTGATGTTACCATCTCTGGTTTTCCTGTTGCCAGAAGGCCAGGATTTTGCTATTAAACTTTCTGTCTCATTACACTACTTTTATAGCTCTTACTCTATTTATAGTGCAGTTGTTTTTAAAATTGTAGTTATTCTGTTTAGACAGAAAAAAAAGAGGACAGTTGTTGACCAATGGGTACAATAAGCTTACTTTTTCATTAGGTATTCTTACAGTACAATAAAGATTAAACTTGAAGTAGCATTCACTATCATTTCTTTCTCTGAGTTGTAGCATACTGAAAATTTTAAAATGTCTGGGGAGTTCTACCATACTGACTCCATTTTTGGAAGTGGATTTAGGATCTGTGTTGTTGCATGACCTGGGAGTTGTAAATATTTGAGCCAGAATTCTTATGGATTACAGTACTTTGTCCAAGATGGTGGAACCTAATAATCACCTTGACATCCATTTACAATTAGAAGAGTGACAGCAACGTATCCTATTACTTTAAGGATCTGTGATTTCTTCAGTGTGAGATTGCAGACATTATGTAACCTAGTAGTTGGTCTTTAGAGCAGCTAGTTGACTGAGAATAGAGTTCTAGGCCTGGAGTCAGGGAAACTCATCTTCCTCACCCAAAGTACAAATTCCTTCTGCCTCAGTTCTTCATATATAAATTGAGCGGCAGAGAGAAATAGCAAATCCCTCTAGTTTCTTTTTTAAAAATTTTATTTATTTTTAAAATTAATTTATTTATTTACAAAGCATATGCATGGGTGATTTTTCCAACATTGACGCTTGCAAAACTTTTTGTTTTAAATTTTCCCTTCCTTCCCCCCACTCCCTCCCCTAGCTGGCAGGTAGTTCAATACATATTAAATCTGTTAAAATACATGTTGAATCCAATATATGTATTGGATCAGGAAGGAAGAAATCAGGAAGGAAGGAAGAAAAAGAAAAATGAGAAAGAAAACAAAATGCAAGCAAATAATAACAGAGAGAGTGAGAATGCTATGTTGTGTTCCATACTCTGTTCCCAGGATTCTCTCTGGATGTAGATGGCTCTCTTCCTCCTGAACATATACAATTAGTATTAGTAAAGGATTGGCTGTTCAGCTGAATATATACATTTTCCAAAAAAAATTTCAGAAATTTATTCACATACAACTCTCTGCGAAGTACTTAAGGCTAAGAGGAACTTCACATTTTTCCTTTTTCTGCTAGAGGGAAAAAATTTCCAAATCCAAAAATTTGGCCATTTCTTAATGGTTCAAAGTAGGACTTCTATTGTTCTTGTGCCCAACCCTTAGGGACCTCATTTTGTTTTCTTGGCAAAGATATTGAAGAGGTTTGCCATTTTTTTTCTCCAGCTCATTTTACAGATTGAAGTAACAGGGTAAAGTGCTTTGCCCAGGGTCACATAGCTGGTAAGTGTCTGAGGCCAGATTTGAACTCAGGCCTTTCTGACTCCAGCCCCAATGTTGTGTCCCTTGTGCCTCCTATACTGCAGGTAGGACTTGGAGGTGTCTGAGTCACCAAACTGGAAAGACTAAGGCCAAGATAGGCGGTAAGAATCACATATTCTAAATGGATTCTAAATTCAATTTTTCCCTTCAACCCCTAAATCATCAACTTCTCTCTGTCTGCTGATCTCTTCCATCAAGATATTGGGAGACACCCTGTTTTCTAGAGCCTTAGCTGTTTCCTGAGCGTGGCATAACAACAATCCTGTGTATGCATCCTCTAGGTGGACTCTGCTACAGTGAAATCGCAGAGTTGTTTTTGGTTGTGAAGCTGTGCTGTGAATCAAACTTATTGTATTGTTGCTTTTACCCCTCCTTGTCAGGGCTACTGCTCACTGGATAGTCATTGGTAGAAGGATTGAGATCTCCACACTAAAGCCAGCAGGGGAAGGGCTCTGGCACATGTCTCCTTGATTGCAAACCACTTCCTTCAGTTTGAAACAAAACCTCTGTTTGATTCCTGACTCCTGTCTCTAGCTTGCTCTCTTTAATGCCAGCCACCCATAGGTTTATACTTTCTTACTGTCTTCAAACATCTTTTAAGTCATTTCTATTTTTTTTTCCTGAGGCAGTTGCATTAAGGGATCATACAGCTGGTGTCAAGTGCTGAGGTCAGATTTGAACTCAAGGCCTGACTTCAGGCCTGGTGCTTTATCCACTGCACCACCTAACTGCTCCTAAGTCTTTCCTATCCTTAAAAGACCTCCATTACTCTGCTTAACAAACTTTTATTCTATATATCTTTTCTCTTTTGCAGCTAGACTTCTTAAGAAAACTGTTTTGCTGCCTCCATTTCACCACCTCTCACTCCTTAATTGCAGGAAGAGGTTGGAAACAATCTGGCTTCCATCCTCATCCCACAATTGAAACTGTTGTCTCCAAAGTTACCAGTGATCTCATTACTAGACCTGGTGGTCTTTTTTTAGTCTTCATCTTTTTCAGCCAATCTACTGCATCTGGCAATGTTGACATGCACTCTGGAATACTCTTAACTTTCCGGGTTTTCCTACTCTTCTCCCATTTTTCAGCACCATTTCCCTTGCTGGGTCATTGTTCACCTCACATTCCCTTACCATGAGCATACCCCAAGATTCCATCTCAGACCCTCTACTCCATGTGTTTTAATTTTGTGTGTGTGTGTGTGTGTGTGTGTGTGTGTGTGTGTGTCGGTTTTTCTCTGTCTCTGTCTCTTGGTCTTTCTCTTTCTCGGTCTCTCTTTTTCTGTCTGTGTGTCTGTCTCTCTCTGAGTCTCTTTCTCTGGCTCTGTCTCTATCTCTCTGTCTGCCTCTGTCTCTTTTTCTCTTTCCCTTCCTCTCCCTTGCTGTCTCCCCTTTCTCTCTGTCTCTCTCTCTGTGTGTCTCTGTCTGTCTGTCTGTCTCTCGTGCATGTGCACTTGAGTCTTATTAACAATTGTTTACTGAAAATTTTAAACTGAATGCCTTGGAGACATTTCAAAATCAACATATCTCAAACTAGAATCCTGATTTTTATTCCTAAACCTCTTCTCTTCTAAATGTTTTTAGTTTTGTCAAAGGCACCCCTATCCAGGTTTGTAATATTGGTGTTACTACTTATCACCACCTCTTATCTCACATGCCAATCTATTGTTACATCTTGCCCTTTCTACCTCCTCAACTATTAGACAAGCAAGCCACAGCAAAGACCAAGAGCTGAGTCAAGAAGTGATGAGGTACTGAATTAGGGTGATGACTGTGTAGATGGAGAGGAGAGATGAATGTAAGAGATATTGTGATAGGCCAGAAGAGAAACAAGAGAAAGAAAACTGTTCACAAAATTTCAGCCTGAGGAGTGAAAAAAGGCCATTGTCATGAAGCCATATAGACAACTAATAGAAATAAATAAGCCCCAAAACATGTGGTCAACAGATATCAACAAACATTTCTAAAAAAAAAAGAATTGTGAACTATTCATAAACATATGAAAAAATGCTCCAAATCGCTAAGAAGAGAAGTACAAATCAAAACAATGAAATTTCATCTTAAATTGTCAAGAATAACAAAAATTTGTGTAGAAGAGCTTGTAGAAAGATGGCTGTGCATTGTTGGTAAAATTGTGAATTGGTCTAACCATTCTGGAAAACAATTGGGAATAATATCAAGAAAGTGACTAAAATGTCCAATTTTTTTTTTGTTCCAGAGATTTCCTTAGTAGGCATAGTCCCCAAGGAGGTCAGAATCAAAAAGAATGGCCTTATTTACATTAAAATATCACAGCAGTAATATGTGGTAAAGACATGGAAATAAAGTTTATTGATTGGAGAATAGCTGTAAAATAAAAATTGTGGTACATTAGGGCAATGGAATAGCATTATGTTACAAGAAAGATTAAGCATGATGACTACTACAAAGATATATGAACTGATGCAAAGTAAAAGCAGAAGAAGCAAGAAAATAATAAAGACTATAACAATATAAACGAAAAGAGTAGCAACAAAACAATTTAAACTGAAAACAACAAAAGTAGAATGACCAATGTAGGAAAGTACCTAGAAGTATGTAGAATTTAGTATAATTTTTAAAAAGACTTGTCCTTGCTCAGACAATTAGAATCTATAACACAAGATTTGAATTCAAGTTATTATGACTTATCATTCTGTTTACTATGCCATACAGTCTCTCTTTTCAATATATACTTTAAAAATATTTTAAGAAAATGGATTATTGGGGGGTGGAGCTAAGATGGCCTGAGAGGCCACACATTTCTCTCTGATCCTTTTCTACAACCCTCACACTAATTATGAAATCCAGCCACTGAATTAGCTCTGGACCAGCAAAATCCACAAATATTAGGAGTGCAACAAATTATCAGCAGAAAATAATTTCAAATATTCCCAGAAAAGATCTGTTTCGAACAGAAATGGAAGGGAGGCAGGAAAGCACAAGCTGCTGAATACAAATGACATTGCAGAGTCAATGGGGTAGTACAGACTCTGCTGATGGTGCGGACTCCATGTGGCAGAGCATCTATAAGGAGGAATCTACAGTACGGTTGACCACTCTGCCCTGATTGTAAGCCGGTAGATCAGCAGAGAAGTTAGAAAACATCCAACACAAACACAGAAGATCAGTGGTAAACCCCAAAATGCCAGAATCTCATGGGACCTGGTCACGTCTACTCAGCACCCGAAATGAATCAGTACTGACCCAGCACTGCTTGGAAAACCTCTCTCACCCTAAAGGCAGACCTTGATTTTTAAAAAAAAAATGAGTAAAAAAATAAAGAGGATTCTGATGATAGACAGCTTTTATGGTAAAAGAGAAGAACACTTTGATCCAGCAGTGCTACTACTGGGCTTATACCCCAAAGAGATACTAAAGAAGGGAAAGGGACCTGTATGTGCCACAATGTTTATGGCAGCCCCATTTGTAGTGGCTAGAAACTGGAAAATGAATGGATGCCCATCAATTGGAGAATGGTTGGGTAAGTTGTGGTATATGAATGTTATGCAACATTATTGTTCTTTAAGAAATGACCAGCAGGATGAATACAGAGAGGATTGATGAGACTTACATGAACTGATGGTGAGTGAAATGAGCAGAACCAGGAGATCATTATATACTTCAACAACGATACTGTATGAGGATGTATTCTGATGGAAATGGATTTCTTCGACAAAGAGAAGATCTAACTCAAGTTTCAATTGATCAATGATGGATAGAAGCAGCTACACCCAAAGAAAGAACACTGGGAAATGAATGTAAACTATTTGCATTTTTGTTTTTCTTCCTGGGTTATTTTTACCTTCTGAATCCAGTTCTTCCTGTGCAACAAGAGAACTGTTCAGTTCTACCCACATATATTGTATCTAGGACATACTGCAACCTATTTAACATGTATAAGACTGCTTGCCATCTGGGGGAGGGGGTGGAGAGAGGGAGGGGAAAAATCGGAATAGAAATGAGTACAAGGGATAATGTTGTAAAAAATTACTCTGGCATGGGTTCTATCAATAAAAAGTTACTTAAAAAAAAAAAGAACATATTTCAAACATCCAACACAAACACAAAAGATCAATGCTGAACCCCAAAATGCCAGAATCTTATGGGACCAGGCCACATCTACTCAGTACCGGAAGTGAATCAGTACTGACCCAGCACTGCTTGAAAACCTCTCTCACCCTAAAAGCAGACCTTAATTTTTTTTTTTAATGAGTAAAAAAATAAAGAGGACTCTGATGATAGACAGTTTTTATGGTGAAAGAGAAGAACAGATTTCAAACCCTGAGGAGACTAAGGCAGATTGTCTCCAAATAAAGCCCCAAAAGGCATTATAAACCAGTCCCCATTACACAAGTCTCTCCTAGAAGAAATTTAAAAGGATCTTAAAAGAGAGAAGAAAAATGGGGAAAGGAAAGGAAAAATTTGCAAGAGAGTTTACAAAAGGCAACAGAAACTATCTGAAGAAAATTCACTACAAAATAGACTTAGTGAAAAGGAAAAAAGCATGTATTTCATTAAAAGATAGATTTGATAAAATCTAAAAAGGAAGCAACTCCCAGAAAAACAGAATTTGTAAAATGGAAAAAGAAAATAATTCCTCTAAAAACCAGAATTTGTGAAATGGAAAAAGATTCCATAGAACAAAACAGCTCATTTAAAAATTCAATTGGACAAATGCAAAAAGAAATAAAAAAAGTAAATGAAAATAATTCACTAAAATTCAGAATTGAACAAATGGAAATGAATGACTCAATGAAACAAGAATCAGTCAAGCAAAACCAAAAAAAAAAAAAAAAAGAAAAATAGAAAAAAATGTAAAATACCTAATTGGGAAAATAATCGATCTGGAAAGCAGATTTAGAAGAGACAATCTAAGGATTATTGGACTCCCTGAAATACATGATGAAAAAAAGAGCTTAGACACTATCTTTCAGGAAATCATCAAAGAGAACTGCCTGGAGATCATAGAAACAAGGTTAAATGACCATTGAAAGAATTTACTGAATGCCTCCTGAAAGAGACCCCAAAATTAAAACCCCAAGGAATATTGTGGCTAAATTGGAAAACTATTGGACCAAGGAAAAAAATATTACAAGCAGCCAGAAAGAAATGATTCAAATACTGAGGAGCCACAATAAGGATTACTCAGGACCTAGCAGCTTCTACTTTAAAGGATCGAAGGGCCTGGAATCTGATATTCCGAAAGGCAAAGGAACTTCGAATGCACCCAAGAATAAATTACCCTGCTAAACTGAGCATTTTCTTTCAGGGAAGAAGATGGACATTCAATGAAACTGGTGAATTCTGTTTATTTTTGATGAAAAGACCAGAGCTAAACAAAAAATTTAACCTCCAAATATAGAACTCAAGAGAAGCATAAAAAGGTAAAAAAGAAAAAAAAAAAAGCTCTTGAGAACTGCATTTCTATTATGGGTATACATTGAGAGTACATGTATAATCTGATTTTACTGTTATAATATAAAAAAGAAACTAGAGAGTGGAAAGAGGATTGCAACAGAAAAGGGGGAAAGTAGAGGTAAAATGAGGGAAATTACATCTCAGGAAGAGGCAAAGAAAACATATCATAATTGAGGGAAAGAAAGGAAAGTGACGAATATTGTGTGAATCTCACTCTCATCAGATTTGGCCCAAAGAATATTAGAATATTTGGTTTCACTGAAAAACTTCTCTCCCTTATAGAAAAGTGGGAGGGGAAAAGGAGAAACGGGAAGGGGTAGACTACATAGAAAGGAAAAGGGGAGGCAAGTAATGCTCATAAGTAAAATACTGGGGAGGAGGAAAAGGAAAAAGAAAAGTATAATTTGGGGTTAATAAGATGGCAGGAAATACAGAATTAGTATTCTTAACTGTAAATGTGAATGGGGTACACTCTTGCCTAAATCAGAAGCGGATAGCAGACTGAATTAAAAGCCAGAATCCTACAATATGTTGTTTATAAAAAAAACATTTAAAGCAGAACAACACATACAGAATAAAGGTAAAAGGCTGGAACAGAATCTGTTATGCTTCAGGTGAAATAAAAAAAAAGCAGGAGTATCCATCCTTGTCTCAGATCAAGCAAAAGCAAAAATTGATCTAATTAAAAGAGATAAGGAAGGAAGCTGTATCATGCTAAAGTGTACCATAGATAATGAAATAATATCCATATTAAACATATGCACAAAGTGGTGTAGCATCTAAATTCCTAAAGGAGAGCTTAACAGAGTTGGAAGAAGAAATAGACAGCAAAACTATAATATGGGAGATCTCAATCTTGCTCTCTGAGAACTAGATAAATCAAACCACAAAATAAATAAGAAGTTAAAAGGGGTAAAAATAAAATACTAGAAAAACTAGATATGATAGATCTTGGGAGAAAATTAAATGGAGACAGAAAGGAGTAAAAATAAAATTTTTTTCTTGGCAATTCATGGAACCTATACACAAATTGACCATATATTAGATCATAAAGACCTCAAAATCAAAGGCAGAAAGGCAAAAATCATAAATGCATTTTTCTTCAGATCATGATGCAATAAAAATTTCATTCACTAAAGGGCCAGAGGAAAATAGACAAAAAGAAACTGGAAACTAAATAATCTTATCCTAAAGAATGAATGGGTGAAATGGCAAATCTGAATCAATCAATAATTTCATCCAAAAGAATGACAATAATGAGACAAGAAAGAGAAGATCAATAAATTGGGCTTGCAACTAAAAAAGCTAGGGAAAAAATTTTTTAAAACCCCAATCAAATACCAAATTCTAAAAATTCTAAAATTCTAAAATTTCCAAATTCTAAAAATAAAAGATCAATAAAATTGAAACTAAAAAAAAATTATTGAATTAATAAATAAAAGTAAGACTTGGTTTTATGAAAAAAATAAACCTTTACTTAATTGATTAGATTTTTCTTGATCTGATTTTTCTTGTGCAACTAGATAACTGTATAAGTATATATACATATATTGGACCTAACATGTGTTTCAACCTATTTAATATGTATGGGACTACTTGCCAGCTAGGAGAGGGGGTGGGGGAAAGGAGGGAAAAATTTGGAACAAAAGGTTATGCAAGGGTCAATGTTGTAAAAATTACCCATGTATATGCTTTGTAAACAAAAAGTTTTAATAAAAAAAATAGCAAGGCAAGCTACCAAATTAGAAATAAGGGAGAGTTAGCAATTATAAGAAACTAGATATATACAAACACCATTACAGTAATCAGGACTAGAATTTGTAGGGGAAAAAAAAAAACTAAGGTAGTAATCATTGATTTCAAAGTCAAAGTTTAAAAAAATTCAATTGAAAGAGAGAAATATACATTATATTTCAGCCATATTTATATTGCTTTAGATGTGTGTATATGTATGTGTATGTAAACATATGTGTGTATGATACATACATACACACATAAATATATCCATGCTTAACTATAGTCTGCTTAGAAGAAATGTAGAGGAAGGAAAAAAAGAATAAAGTAAAAAATGCACAACAGAGGGCAAAAGAAAACCTACAAGAAAGCAAAAGAAAAATGTTTTCTATTATGAATGCTTTCTTGAAATGGAAATTTATTGTTACTTATTTTAAATCCTCTCATGTTTTGCTGTGCACATGACAATTTTTTTTCTTTTTTCTGTCTTTTTTTTCTATTTTGTATTTACATCTTAAATAAATACATTTAAAAGAAGAAAAAAAAACAAAAAAATGGATTGTTGCCTACAGCTTTGGGTGTTCCAACCCCAATATGTCAAGTCTTTCTTCTTTGCTGAAAACAATAATCACTGTAACATTTTCCAAGTGAGTTGAGCCTCAGCAGTTAGCCTAAAATTGTACCAAAAAAAAAAAATCCATATGCTAGTTATTTATTCCTAGAAAGTCAAAATTATAGTATTTAAATTAATTTTTACAATGTGGCACAATGTTGTACTTCATTCTTTCAGGATTTGAAGTTTACAAATTAACTTACTAATCTTTAAAACCATTAGTTCAGGGTGGGGAGCTCAATTACTTAGTAGGAGGTATCACTCAGGCTAAAGTTGGGAGTATATAAAGACACAACCGGAAAAAACTCTAGTTTTTAATAATTATACGCTGTACCCCCAGTCCCAGCCTTCCTTTGAAATGGTGGTTGTTGAACTTGAGGAATACCAGAAAAATAATGTCATCTTTGTGACATTTTGTGAAGGTGGGCACAACTGAAGAATTCCTTTTTTATGGGGAAAATAGGTAAATATTCTTGTAGCATATTGTTGAAAAGCTTCTTAATTTATGTTATTATGCTTATTGTTTTGTGAGTGTGGAGGATTGTTTTTATCCTTATCTCTGATTTTATTGGCATAGGAAACTTTTAGTGAAGAAATTCCCTTTACTAATGAAGATCTGCTGCAACTTTCTTTTCAAATTACGCTCTTGCAGAGCTTCCTAGAGTGCTAAGGTTTAGTGACTTGCTCAGGATCACTCAGCCAGTTTGTGTCAAGGCAAGATGTGTATCCAGATGGTCTTGTCTTCAAGGCCACCCACCTACAGTGTCATGCTGCCTCTTCTATTTTCTTTATGTGAAATTTGGAAGTAAGGATTTGTGTTGTTTCTCTTTTAATTTGTGGAGAAAATAATTGTCTACCCATTTTCTTTTGATGCTTTTGAAGGGATCAGCGCTTTGATTGAGTTACCTAAGAACTGTGTCGCAGCAGCGGTTGGCAAAGAACTGAGTGAGTATTTGGCCAGGCCCTGTTGTTGTTGTCACTGTAGCTTTGGCTGTTTGGACCAGGCTTAACGCTTCCCCTCTGGCATGAGTGGGAGGGTGAACTCAGATGTCTCCTAGGATCATCCAGAAATTCTCTCCACCAACAATTGGTATCTTGCTAAAGTGGAAATCAGGGAGCTTCCTTTATAAGAAAGTGAGTGAGGGATTCTAATCTTCTGGGCATGGAGGGGAGAGCACTGAGTTTCTCTGTTCAGGGTGGCTGTGAAATAAAACAGGGAACTCCCTCTTCCAGCTTAACTTTGGGCCCCAGAAGTGACAGATATTCTTTGTGGTTACTCTTGTCCTCTTTTCTCTCTGTAGGGTCTGGGCTGAAAGTAGTGTTAGTATTTCTGTTTCTTATAAGATGCAGGAGCCATCTTCATGTTTCCAAGTAGCAGCTTTTAGACTGAAATTAGAGATAATAGGCTGAAAATGTTCATTTTGGAAGTAAAAGCATAATATATTTGTAATTATTTTATTTAAAATACATTTGTCCATATAGGGGAAATTATAGTGAATTATAGCAAAATTATTTTAAAAATTATATCATTGGGCCTTCTGTATTAAACACACCCACTCCATTACCCAGATCACATATTCTTTTAAAAATATACACCTGTATTGGTGGAGGGAATCCTTTTCCTTTGAGAGTTCCCTATATCAATTAAATCATAAGTTCAATCCTATGCCTTATTGGTATGCATGCATGTATAGATATATACCTATATACATAAAGAAAGAATGAGTAAAAAAGGAGAGAGAAAAAGAGAGAGAGTAAATGTGTGTGTTACTCTCAGATTTGATTCTGTTTCTCTCTAAGAATATCTTACTGAATTGTTTTAAGTCCATGAATCAGCACACAATAATGTGATATAGACATTTGCTTTATTTGACATTATATTCAACTTGCTATCCACAATTCTTAGTTTTGCAATAACACTTGCCTGTGTCCTTTTAATCAGACATTCTTCAACTTATCTAATAATCTCTGGAGAGTATTTTTCTAGGTTCCCACACCACTTTTGTTTTTCATTACTCAGAGTAGAGTTAGAAGGTTAGACTATTCTAGTTTTCTTACTTTATTGAAATGATATTAACACAAATTCTGGTGATCTGGCGAGAAATGAGGCTATTGTGGCTTGCAGAAGAAATGGGAGAGTTACTTTTATTTAGTAAACACTTTAATAAACATATTCATTCCTTTTTAAAAATTTTTTTTTTACAAGGCAGTTGGTGTTAAGTGACTTATCCAGGGTCACACAGCTATTAAGTGTTAAGTGTCTGATGTTGGCTTTGAACTCAGGTCCTCCTGACTCCAGGGCTGGTCCTCTATTCACTGTGGGCCCCCAAACATATTGATTATTAAACATATGTTTTCTTAGCTATTTCAAAATGAGAATAGAGTTCATTTTCTCTTAAATAAATTTTTTAGTTTCTTTTTCATTTAGAAAATAATATTTTCCTGCTAGGTGGGTCTTTGGCTTCAGGTATTTCATAAGCTAGTTGTTTTTTTTTTTTTCCTCTAACTCTTTCTCCTCTACAACTCCCTCCTCCTCCACCTCCTCTTCTTTCTTCTCCTTGTTTTCTTTTTCCTTCTCTTCCTCATATTTCTTCTCTTTTTCCTATTCCTTTTCCTTTTCCTCTTCCTCCTCTATTGCAGAGATTGCAGCCAGTAATAGTTATACTGTCTACCAGAGCAGCTGAGGTACTTATCCTCTTTCAGGATAAGATTTTCCTCCCTAGAATGACTTTTTCCACTTAGTGCATTATGTAATCTCTTTTAATTGTGTTGCTTTATGTCATTCACTTAATAGGCACCCATTACATACAAAGAACATTAATTTCTACTTATTTAGGTGACCCAGTATGTAGTTTGTCCTAAAAATTACAGTCATAAGCCTGATGGGACATTCTCAAAAGATTTCTAGGATTTCTGGAAGCAACATAATATTTTATTTCAGATCCAGTTTTTCTTTTAACTTTTTCAGATGAAGTTTTTCCACCAAGATTTTGTGGAGTAGGAGATAGAGAACTGGCCTTGGTGCCAAGAGGACCTGGCTCCATTGATGTGTTCCCAAGGGCTCCAAGAAGTTATCTTGGACTCTCAGTAACAGAGAAGGTGCTGATTTGCATTGGCACAAGGAATCCCCATATGGGAATTACCATCATATATGAAATTAGAAGTTAACATGTGTATGTTTTTAATTATTACTCCATCTTTCGAAATTATTCCTTTTCACTTTTTTCTTTTAAGTTATCTTTAGGTTGGTATCTTCTACAGAAGGATCTGTAGACTGGGATGTTATTGAAGTTAAACGCATCCTTGATCACCAGGATAATATTCTCTCATTAGGTAATATCAATGGTAAGTTCATCATATATAACATACAGAATATATATATATATATACATATACATATGTTATGATATTCCTTTTTATATTCATTCAAGTTCTAGAATTCTAATTATTAAGGTAATGCTTTTAATGACTATAGAATAGATCTATACACTCTTTTAGGCATGAGGGCTCTTTGTGATATTAGGAAGTACTCTGAGACACTACTAAAGGGCTTAATATATGGATGGTGGAGTTGAGTGAGTGAGTGGGAGGAGGAAGAGAGAAGAACTATTGTCTCTGATGTCACTCCACATCCATACTTTCCCTCTTGTTCTATAGTTTGTAATACAGATTTATTGCCAGGTATAAAAGTTTAAAAAATTAATTCTGTGAATTTAAACTTATTCAAGTTAGTGACCGTGGTTTTCTGGTGTAATCCCCTGGAGAATACCATCAATATGGCATTAAATTTCAAGTCACTATGAAAATCTATTAAGCATTGGTCATCTCTAGGTTTCTTTATGGCTTGGGAGATAAAGACCTGCCATAGACACATATCAGATTTCTTGAGCATTCTTATCATCCTCTGGGAGCTCTCTTTCACATCAACTGCCAAACTCCTTGTCTGGGATGTAGCTTATCTGCTCTCTGGACAGGCCCCAACCAAGAATATTGTGTGCATGTCTGAAAGGTGACTGGGACATAGGCCCTGGATGTGTACTTGTGTATGATGCAACATAGAAGTAAAATAACAGTTGCCATCAAAATATCATTGATTGTAGCAATAACAAGTGGGTTGGACCTTTTTAAACACAAGTTTTTACGCAATTCCTAGAATAATTTTTTAAAAAAAACCTTGAAAAATCTTTTTGCAAATTCAAGTATAGCATGTTTTAAAAGTCTTAGTTGAGTTTGCACTGACTCCTGGGACATCATGTAGTTTTGATGTGTGTTATAATTTATCTTTTCAGTCACATTTTCCTATCAGCACCAGTGTTCTACCGAACTTAGAGTTACTTAATCTTAGTCCTTAGAAAATTTCTAACCCACACCTAGTTAGGAGTCAGATTGCTTATGGGGATCTAATCAGTGACAACTGTTGGAAATTTTCCTTTCTGCTATTTTTGCCCTCAGAATCTCCCCTTTGGTTTATTGCTTGGATGATAACAATGGCTAGCAGGTTTCTCTGGAAACCCTGTTGCCTGAGCCTCCTGAGTGGCTGGATCCTAAGTCCTTTGTTCCCTGGACTAATGACAGAAACACAACAATGTTTTGGCTCATTACACTGGTCATGCAGACTTGTCTTTTTTTAAGGCTCTGAAGTCCTGCTATTGCTGAACCAACTCCGTTACTTAAATCAAGTTGATGAGATGTTACTGATATAGGCTGCTTGATCTCATGCTTTGCTTTGGATGTGTGATGTGCAGAGAAGGCTGTAGCAGTATAATTAAGAAAGCATTCTTTATGTGTTTCTCTGACACATTATTTAAGAAGGAAGAAAAGGAAACTAGAAGTTTTTTTTTTTTTAATCATAACTGAATTGCAAAAAATTATACATCCTTTTATTTCGTAGTCTCATGTTTAGATAATCATACTATTTATAAACAGGAAGGGAGCTGACTTCATGAGCTTAGACAACCATGATTATCTGGTTAGAAAAGATTACCATGATTAAGCAAATAATCTTAACTTTCACATTTGAAAACAATTTGCTGATGGCATCAACTCTTTGCCTAAGGTAAGCTAGGAATTGTTTTTCAGTGAGATATTATACTACAGGCTCTGTGACCTTGAGATCTATATTTTGTGGAAGTCAGCTTCTAGCATTGCCCTCATCGCTCTTTCTGAAAGGGTTTTCCAGCACCAAGGGACATGATATTGGTCAATGGTTTGGCTTGGCAAAGTGCCTCCTAAGACCTAAAGCATTTGAAGAAGAGACAAGAAGTTAGGCAAAAGCATTAGTTGCTTTATGGCTAGCCATAATTCCATGTAATTCTTATTCAATTTAACAGGCATTTATTAAGCACGTACTATGTGTAGGGCACTGAAATAGATCATTGTAAGTCAAAATGAGAGTGTACATTGTGAATCTTCCCAGTGTGGAAGCTGAAAGTTAATAGCAGTAGCCCTTTGTTAAGGGAAGTGTTTCTGCCTTTTTTTTTTTCCTTGTTGGCAGTATGGTCTGAGTCATACAGTGGCTCCACCCTCCTTTTCAAGCTTTGTGATAGTTAAAATCTGAAATAACTGAGGAAACAAAGGTTCAAGTTTCCAAGCAACATATATTTATTAGGCAGTATATGCCAGTTATTTAACAAATCAGAACCAAGTTTTCTCAGCTTGGCACTGGACCCTGAGGACAGGGGCAGAAAGATTTTTATGTTAAAAGAACACAATTAACAGGATATTAACCAGGGTATAAGATATAAGCAATCTGTTTCCAATTGGAGGAAAGATGATGGATTTTCAAGTTTAAGGTTAGAACAACCAGCAGATAAATTTTTGTCAATGTAAAAAAGGATGTCACTCAATTCCCACAAATAGCAAGCAGGTGGAGTTTATAGAAAAATAAAACTTAGATCTCAAAGTGGTATCAATTTTGTAAGATAGAGTCTGTTTGGTTCATACAATTCCCACAATTTTCTCAGCTTATTAGACTTTGTTCCCCATCACATACTCTGTGGTCCAGCCAAAATGGCCACCTTGACAGCTGGTAATGAGTTTTTGAAAGGATATGCCCCCTCAGTATCTCCAACCCTCTTCACCTATCTCTTAATGTGAAAAGAGAATTGGGTTAGGGAAAAAAGGTCAGGGTGTGGAGGCTGTAGAAAGTATCACAGTCATAATTTCTCTCTACTGAAACTGGAAGCTTCTGCTCTTTGTTCAGATGAGATATGAACATTTTTTCACATGGTAAATTCTCTGTATTCTTCCATTTGGCTTGTAAAAATAGCAAAAAACCCCAGCCAAGCTGTTGTTACTGAGTGATGGTGTGTTTTGGACAGAAGCAAAAGAAAGTTTATATGTGAAACTGCTGGAACTTACATATTGATGAAGACAGCATTTATAATTATTGCAAATTTCTGTTTTGTTAAGTAGAATTGTTAAATTACCATACAATATGAACTCTTTGGAATCTGGGATCATGTTCTTCTGTTCTTGTTTTTTATTTTATATTCCTAGCCTTAGAACAGAGGCTATCACATGATAAAACATTTAATAAATGTTTATTGATTAACTAATGAATCATAGTACTTTATGTGTTCATGAGGTGCTAAGTATGTGGTTGTGTTGATTTTATTATTAATATGGGTTAGAAGGAATAATGATGATGGTGACAATAATGCCGTGCTTTTGTAAAGCATCTAATAATTCATAAGATCAAGCATTGAGATCTAGAAAAGGATTTCAGAGATCATATATCCCAACCCTCTTATTTTGCAGATGAGAAAATTCAAGCTAAGAAAATTTAAATGATTTAACCAAAGTCATAGTAAGAATCAGTGGGTGCTATGAACATACTCTGGATTTGTGGCTCAGGAGTTTGGCTAAAAAGGAGCAGAGAGATATAGGATGATAGCCAGAGAATGGTGTAAGATCCCGCAAAAGTTCTTTTCGAGAATAGGGGGAACTTGGGCTGGGAGAGGTTGAAAATCAAAGAAGAGATAGTGGTTAATGAATAAACATCTTAGACTTATCAAGTAAACACTAAATTTCCAATAAGATAATATTTTATCATATTGGATAACTAATTTTCTGTGTTTAATCAGAAAATGTTTTAGATGATTCATGTACTTTGAGAAGAAGCTTATCTTCATTGGTGGTAGCTAATGAGACTTGTCTAAATTCTGCCTAGATTTGAGCTTCGTCACAGGCTCCCACATTGGGGAGCTAATTGTCTGGGATGCCTTGGATTGGACAATGCAGGCCTATGAACGCAGCTTCTGGGACCTTTCACTACAACTGGATACACAGCAAGAAATTAAGCTCTGTCAAAAACCAAATGAAATTTCCATTCATCATTTCACATGTGATGAGGAGGTAAAAACCTACAAAGTAGGCCATAGATCATAGATTGAATTCATCTGATCCAATATCCTATTTTAGGTATTTTTATCGTCATTTTATAAATAAAGAACCTAAAGCCCAGGAAATTCTGTGACTCAGCATCACCTAGTCAGGGCAGAATAGAACTTAAGCCTTGGGCTTCCTAATATAGTGCCTTTTCCATTAAATATAAGCTTGCTTCTTATGTTACAAGGATCTTGGGTTTACATTTCCTTTTTAATCCTTAAGTTAGGCATTATTCAAAAATTCCCTAGTTGAATATCAGTTTGTGTCTCAGAATTTTCTCATTCTTTTGGAACATAATAGCTCTGATGTGAAGTTAGCTTTAAATATCTATTATAATAGTTTATTTATGTTTGATTTCTTATTCCCTGGCAAGAAAATTGATAAATGGCTCTGATTTTAATTTTAAAATATTATTTACAATTTTGGTTCTATTACATTATTTCATTAAAATTTGAGGTTTCATTCAGCATTCACTCAAAGAATATTCTAGCCAGCATTTACATGAATAGTAATATATTTCCCAGTAAGACAAAATGAAATTGGAAACGTGAGTAACATCTCTCCTTCCACTAACTCATCTCTAAGATTGAGTTCTGAAGTGAAGGGAACTATATCTTTTGGCCTTGCAATTGAATGTTCCACATGGTCTTAAGGCAAGTCAGAACTGAGCTCTGGCAAGTCATTAAATCCTGATTGAGGTCTAAATGTTGCATCTTCTAGCTCCAAAGATAATAAAAATTATTTTAAAGACACTTGATTCTTGAGAGATCAAAACAGAAATCCTATTCATTATCTCTTTGTAATATTGATATTACAATATGAAAATTTTTTTTTGATTTGAATAACTTTTTATTGATAGAACCCATGCCAGGGTAATTTTTTACAGCATTATCCCATGCACTCACTTCTGTTCTGATTTTTCCCCTCCCTCCCTCCACCCCCTCCCCCAGATGGCAAGCAATCCTTTACATGTTGAATAGGTTACAGTATATCCTAGATACAATATATGTGTGCAGAACCAAACAGTTTTCTTGGTGCACAGGGAGAATTGAATTCAGAAGGTATAAATAACCCGGGAAGAAAAACAAAAATGCAAACAGTTTATATTCATTTCCCAGTGTTCTTTCTTTGGGTGTAGCTGCTTCTTTCCATCTTTGATCAATTAAAGCTCTCTTTATTGAAGAGATCCACTTCCATCAGAATACATCCTCAAACAGTATCGTTGTTGAGGTATGTAATGATCTCCAGGTTCTGCTCATTTCACTCAGCATCAGTTCATGTAAGTCTCGCCAGTCCTCTCTGTATTCATCCCGCTGGTCATTTCTTACAGAACAATAATATTCCATAACGTTCATATACCACAATTTACTCAACCATTCTCCAATTGATGGACATCCTTTCATTTTCCAGCTTCTAGCCACTACAAACAGGGCTGCCACAAATATTTTGGCACATACAGGTCCCTTTCCTTTCTTTAGTATCTCTTTGGGGTATAAGCCCAGTAGAAACACTGCTGGACCAAAGGGTATGCACAGTTTGATAACTTTTTGAGCATAGATCCAAATTGCTCCCCAGAATGGCTGGATGTGTTCACAATTCCACCAACAATGCATCAGTGTCCCAGTTTTCCGGCATCCCCTCCAACATTCCCCATTATCTTTCCCTGTCATTCTAGCCAATCTGACAGGTGTGTAGTGCTATCTCAGAGTTGTCTTCCTTTGCATTTCTCTGATTAATAATGATTTGGAGCATATTTTCATATGTCTATAAATAGTTTCAATTTCTTCGTCTGAGAATTGTCTGTTCATATCCTTTGACGATTTATCAATTGGAGAATGGCTTGATTTCTTACAAATTAGAGTCAATTCTCTATATATTTTGGAAATGAGGCCTTTATCAGAACCTTTGATTGTAAAAATGTTTTTCCAGTTTATTGTTTCCCTTCTAATCTTGTCTGCATTTGTTTTGTTTGTACAAAAACTTTTCAATTTGATATAATCAAAATTTTCTATTTTGTGGTCAGTAGTGATCTCTAGTTCTTCTTTGGTACAATATGAAATTGTGCCATCTTTTTTGCCAACCACTTTAACCATTTTCACTTTACTGGTAATCATATCAAGTCAGTTTGGCTTTATTTCCTTATATGTATGAATGCTGGGGTGTACATATTGAGTGATCCCTGGCTTTGGCTTTGGAAATGAGGAGAATGGGTAAAGGTTGAGGTACTTTGTGCAGAAGACCTTGGTGAATATGATATGCTGTGACCTAGTTAGTTTTGGAGTTAGGTATGGACTAAAGATTCCCTAAAATAAGATGAACTCAGGAGACAAGTGTGGGGCAAGCTCTAAGGATGGTTTTTGTAAAGGTACCCTCTTGGGGGGGGGGGACATTCTTTGGTCAATTTACTATTAAGAAAGATGAATACTTAATTTTTTTTTAATCGTGGCATTTCAATTTCAGTTGCACAGTGAACACAAAAAAGTATTCTATATGAAACAATGGATCTCCATTTCATATTATTTTTTAGTTTACAAAAGTTAAATTTAATAAGATTAAATTTTGTTTTGTAAGTTCTTACAAAGGACTACTACTTTAATATATAAGAATATAATGACCAAAGTAAGCATTTCTCATTTACATAAATTATTTTAAATTTCTTAAGCCAGTCACTTTAACTTTTCTTGGCATTCATGGTTTTACCAGCAAAACAGGGAAACTGGACGAGATGATGTCTGTGTACTGAAAATATTTTTATTCTTATTTGTGAATATTTTTTACTGCTGAAAATGTACAAACAAGATTAACTACATCGCAAAAATATGCATTATACCTAAATCCTATGGTTTAGAGCCAAAGGGAAAAATTATATTTTTTAAATCTGCTAAAAAATTTTTTTTAACTCTGCTAAAATCTGCTAAAAATGAACTCTCAAATAAACAAGTCTATATCTTTAAAGTCTATTGTAATGATGATATACTTCTGTTTTAATAATATAAGTTTATAATAAATTCTATATTACTTTCAAAATTGTTTTGCTTGCTGTCTTTTGAACTTCGTTCAGTTCTCTTCTGTTAAAAAGTGTAACAATGTCCTTCATTTTTGGTATCATTATTGCTATTCTCTTCCCAATCTTCTCTTCTCCTCCATTACAAACTGGAGGAAAGAAAGAAAAAGGAAATTGATCCTTTGGAACAAATAATCATAGTCAAACAAAACATCCACACAGTGGCACCTAAATTTTGTACTTGCACTTTGTGTCCATTAACTCTGTCAGAAGGTGATAACATAATTCATCCTAGATCTTTTGGAGCTATGGGTGGTCCCCATTCTAGGATTTCTTCACTCTTACTGCCCTCTAGACACAGAACACTGTAAACTACATTTGTCTAGTCACAAGTCATGCTGGGAAACTAGCTTTGCTAAAAGAGCCCTCTTTCCTATTGTCAGGGGCCCTTTTGCTGACCTTTTGTGCAGTTCTGGAGCAGAAGAAGTGACTTATAACTGTTTTATTTCTTGATCATTATCCAGTCCAGTGTAAACTGCAGGCTTTTGTTGGACTAGGTATGTGAGAGATGGGCAACTTGCTTTCCATTCAGGCAGCCATCTTGCCCAGAAGTAAGACAAATGTTTTAAAAAGCATAGGAAAGTTAAGAAAAATTTCTAAAGAAAAGGCAAATAGACATTAGGGAAGAGTGCCAGGCTTAGAATTTCTTACCTGAGTTTTAGTTTTGCATTTAGGTGCTTGACTTGGAATTCTCTCAAATTTAGTTTCTTTATCTGAAAAAAAAAAATAGGCATAATAATGCATGCTTTTCCTGTTTTGTAGAAATGTTAAATAAAGATGAAATCTCTGTGAGAAAACTGTAAGAAAGTCGCAATATAGTCTTATTTGGAAAAATGGCAGTGTAAGAACAACACTTCCAACAGGAACTTTGGATAGTATTGTAAAATTGCAACTTAAAGTCCTTAATTATTTGTAGATTCCATTAATTTCATAAGCTACTAGGGGCAAACTTTAGTGGTCCTTTTATCTGGACAAGAAGTTAAGCAGCTTCTTCTTTATAGTTATAGTGTCAAGTATGTGAAAAAAGCAAGAGCAATAATAATAATGACAACTGCTATTTCTGTAGCATTTTAAGATTTCTAAATATTTTAAATGCATCATCTCATTTCATTCAATAGACATTTATTAAGAGTCTACTTTGTCCCTCCCAGACACTGTGCTAAGTTCTGAGGCTACAAAAAGAGGCATGAGACAATCCTTGCCCTCAAGGAGCTTAAAGTCTGATGAGAGGTATAACATGCAAACAAATATATACAAAGCAGGCTATCTACAGGAAAAAAGAATCATGAGCATAGGGAAGGCACTAGAACAAGCTTCCAGTAAAAGATGAGGTTTTAGTTGTAACTTAAGGAAGCTTTAAAGGAACTTAAAGGTCAGTAGGTGAAGTTGAGGAAGGAGAGCTTTCCATGCATGGTGGGTAGCTAGATCATTCAGCAACTCTGTGACAGTTACATTTTACAAATGAGCAAGCTTACCTGAGGTAAAATGCTGAATTATTATCCTGGTCCTACTGCCAACTATGATTATAAGCTAAGGTGTCGTCCTGGGTCCCTTCCCATACCTACATTACATTTTACTTTGTGTATACCTATATGTATGCATATTTACTTTATGTATACCTGTGTGTTTACAGTCTTCCCCAGAGAATATATTGAGCTCAGGGGCTATTTCATTTTTGATTTTGCATCCAATAATAGGAGCGTAATAAATGTTTATGGGTATACAACCGGGGATTTGAATTGTAATCTTTCCTTGTGATTTATATTAAAGTATATCAGTCATTAGTTCCTGCTGTTCTCTCCACTGATAATGATTTGATAATAAGCTTGGTAAGGATTGTGATTGGTGTGACAGCCAGAACTTTCTTTATATTGGCTTCTCCATTCTCCTCTTGGAAATGTTTTGACCTTTCCTTAGTAGTCTGACATTTTTCACTGCTCTCTGAAGTCTACAATAACAAGGGTTGAAAGGCTAAGTATAGGGAAGGGAGACAACGCTTCTATCAAATACTAGTTTTATGTCTATTTCTGAAACCTGTTTCTTGCACCTTTTTTTGTGCCCAGTATTTGTTTGCTGCTGTTGGAAGGGGCTTATACGTGTATAACCTTCAAATGAAGCGTGTGATTGCCTTCCAGAAAACTGCACATGACTCCACTATCCTGCACATCGCCAAACTTCCAAACAGGTATGACATGCGAGAGATGCCTGGTGGCTCCAGTTTTTTCTGGTAGCAAATTTTTCTGTTTCCAGACTTGACAGATTGTATTCTTTTGACACTGAAGACTACCACATCATTCCCTCCTACAGGATCTTTTGAATAATATAATTAAACATATCAAGAATTCAGTTGAAAATAATTATACAATCTTATTGTATTTCCTAATTTCAGAGACTGAGAAGTCACTAAGCTCTTGGGATTTAAAAATGGTTTTTTGGAGAAACAACCAAAATGTATTTGTCACGAATCTTGTTCATAATAAAGCCATACTTTTGTTTCCACTTTTGCACTGCAACAAAGTAGATATTTGTAGATTTTAGGTTACCTGAGAGGATTTTACTCCAAGGCTCTTCTGACTTTCTAGTTTATAGAAGTGCTGTTATTTTTCGTATAAGTGGGGTTTAGGGAGAAAATAGGTGTGAGGGAGAAAGGAGGTAAAGGAAAGAAAGGCTGAGTATAAAAGGAGACTATTTTCCTGAACTTTTAAAAGCAAAGATTACAGATTTAGATGAAATGCAATTGGCTTGCTCAATCTACAGAGATAATGTAATATTTAAAATGTTAACATAATCATTATTTCTCATTGGAAAGATGGGTTAAGTGATATTTTTAAAGTATCTACTCAGAAGAGAATAAAAGCATTCCCAGAGACCTTCCTGACTCTTTCTTTATAAATACTCTATGCCCTGCATTGAATTGCCCCAGTGGTGCTCTGTCTATATTATAGTCTCTTTGTTTCAACAGGCAGTTAATCTCTTGTTCAGAAGATGGCAGTGTTCGCATTTGGGAGTTACGGGAAAAACAGCAGCTGACAGCTGAACCTGTGCCAACAGGTCTGTGCTTCCCCAAAGAGGAAGTTTCTTACCATTCCTTCTTAAAAAATGAAACACAAGAATGAAAGTTCATTAGTAACCATATGAGGCTAAAATAAGTAAAAGTAAACTGTACCCAAAATTTATTTTAAAAGAAAAAACTGTATTGGTTGTAGTCAAAGCTGACACTTCCAAAAATAGTAGTTACAAAATCCTTTGATTTCCTTTTTAATATGTCTTTATATGGTAATTGCTTCATTGTTTTTATCCTATTGCAAGTCAACCAGAACTGCCCTGTGTTATGAGAGAACATTGTTACATCTTGAAAGCCAAGGCCAAAAATGATTATTCATTTTAGTATTTGTAATTCTAATTGGTCATACATAGAATTTGTATTTGGAGACCAAATCTAAGATTTTCCTAACACTCCTCCCACATTTGTGAAACTAATGGCTATTAATTATTATTTATTTAAGTATCTTTTTAAATAGTATTGAGCAAAAGTCCAAATGGTACTGGCTGATAGGCTCAGCAGGCCCTCGTATTTTCTTTCTTTCTAAAAATTAAAAAAAAAAAATTCAATATGAAAACAAAAACCTGGGAGGATTTGAACACTTTAATTGATAGTTTGAAAGATATTTCTGGCCAAGGAATCAAAAGCTGGTCTTTCTATGCAGTTTTGAGTTTTTTGGCTATTTGGCCTACTCTACAGATCCAAATACAGCCTCTTCTGTCCCTCAGTTTGCTCTATATGCAATCTGAATCTGCCCTGTATTCAAGTTAGTTTTTTTTTTCCTACATTTTTTTTTTCAATGATATTTATTGGAGAGGCTTACATTGGGCCTGTACTTATATATATCTGATATTTAGGTACCAATTTTTTCTCTAATCATAGATTTCTTGAACGTTATGTCAAAGTTTGGATTGGGTTCAGTATGCTTGGAGGCTCTTCCTATCTCTGACATAAACCCTTTACCTATCTTCTTCTTCTTCTTCTTTTTTAATCTTCTCTCTAATCAGCTGCCAACTCAATTTGTGGCTTCCTGCAAGCCTTTTCTTTCTTTTCTTCCTCTATTCCACTGCCACCAGGGGGCATGCTGGGGCAGCAAACGGGACAAAGCTGACAGGTTTAGAAATAATGAGCATTATTCTCTTTTTCCCATCTCATGTTCCATATGTACGTATTGCTAGTCACAGACCAAGATTCTGTTGGCAGACTATAATGATTTTGTGTCTTTCTAGGATTTTTCAACATGTGGGGATTTGGAAGGGTGAACAAACCAGCAAACCAAATCATTAAAAAACCACAAGAAAATGGTACTGTGTGTTCCTTGGAGCTTATTGGAGATTTGATTGGACACTCATCTTCTGTAGAGGTGCGTTTGTTGTTTGTAAGAAAGGGAAGGAGAAATAGGGAGGCCAGTGATATTGCAGGAAGGGGCTGCCTTGGGAATCCAAGTCTTGGGCTGCTGGGGCAGACTTGCTGCTCATGTGTGAGCCAGGCCCCAGCTTCCTGGGGTGGGGGTGAGGGTTAAGCCCACACTTAATATGGACCCCAGTTTTCCCATGTATAAAATGGAGAAGTTGGATTAAATGACCTAAAGTCACTTCTTGCTCTAAGTCTTTGATTTATGACCTGATATACACTTTACCCTTTTCTCTAATCTCTATTTTTAAATTGCCCAGTGCTGTCCAATAAAGACCCATGGTTCCTTTTCCTCAATCTTTAATTACTCATCTGAAGACTTTGGACAACATCTGAAATAGTAAGACAACAGTATATGCACAGTTAGTATTGGCTTTCAAGTTATCCAGTTTAAAAGGCAGGTTTTAGGAATTCACTATCTCTAAATGGAATGTCTTCTCATGTTGCCCTTTTTCCTTAGCGCTTCACATAATCCATAGTACATGGGAGGTGCATAATAAATGCTTTTGGCTGACCCATTAACTGAATGAAGGCTAGTATTATTTTTACCAGATAATAAGATAGAACTTAATAAGTTTGTGTGGAGTTGGGAAAGGGATCTAGAACCCTAAGTCCAGGGCGCCTAAATCCACAATACTAACATTTGGAACAAATAAACTTTAAGATTTTGGATGTTTTGGAACAGCTGCATGGTATAGTGGATAGCTCTGAAGTCAGGAGAACCTGAGTTCAAATCTATCCTCAGATACTTAATACTTCTTAGCTATGTGATTCTGGGCAAATAACTTAATCCCAATTGCCTCAGCAAAAAAAAAAAAGAAGAAGAAGAAGAAGAAGTTCTGATGTTTTGTACTTTGCAGTCACTTTGGAGCTCCTAGAATGAATGTGATCTAGGATCATAGATAAGTTTGAGGACTATAGATAAGTGTCTTAGAATTAAAGCCTTAACCTGGACTAAAAGAACCACAAGTTCTTCCAGAAGGAGCTGTATTTCATAGCTCTTTTAAGAATGATCATAGAGTTTTAGTGCTAGAAGAGATCCTAGACATGTTAATCTGATCTCTTCATTTTACAAATGAGGAAACAGCCCCTGATAGATTTACAAGCGTACTGTGCTGCAAGCAGCAGAGCTGGGCTTCAAGCATGTCTTCTGACTCCAGATCCATAGCTTTTCCCACTCCGTACGTCTTCTAAGCTTAAGTGGTAACTTTCATCTTGGTTGTAATGATTTACATTCATGAAAATATTGATAGAGAGATAAAACATCCACAAAATTCTCACCTTAGGAAATTCAAATATAAAATGGCTTGCTATTTCAATACTTAAATGTATTTGTGATCTCACTGAAATGTGTATTCACTCCAGTAGTACTGCTTAGCTCCTAACCATGCCTTCTAATCCTATGTGATCTTTGTCCCTGTGTCCCATGTCCTTCCCCTCTACAAATAGTCTTCCAAAAAAGGATCAACCCAGTGTGCTACAGGCCTTTCTCTGGGTCTTTTAACAATTTACAAGAATTGTTTCTCTTTCATTTTCATTTGCTTAGACATTTTGAATTAGATGTTTTACAGACATTTTAAACTCAGCATATCCAAATACGAATGCATTATTTCACTCTCAGAACCTCTCTCCTTCCAAACTTTCCTGTTATTGACATCTTTCTAGTTATGCTGGTTAGCCACCTGTGGATCATCCTCAACTCTTCATGATCTCTCACCATTCTTACTCACCATTCTACTACCAAGGTCTGTTGGTTTTACCTTTGTCCTAATAATGGCTCTTTTTTGGCACAGGCGCTCAGCCCCCTGTCCTGGACTGCTGCCTTAGCTGCAAGTAAGGCTGCCTGTCCTAAGTCCCCTCTGGTCCTTCTCCAGTCAGCTGCTAAAGTAATTTTTCTGAAGTACAGATTTAATGTCATTCCCCACTCAGTAAACTTTAAAGGCTCCTTGTTAGCTGCAGGATAAAATACAGAATCCTTGTGTGGTATTCAGAATCTTCATAACTTAGCTCTTCTTCCTCCAGTTACTACCCTTCCCCTAGCTACCTCCCCTCCCCAATCTATACACCTTTCCAGTCATCCTAGTCTTTATACTCTATCACATAGTCTTAGATCCAGTCTGGCCTCCTGGCTGTTCCTCAGCCCATCTCCCAATACTGGGCCTTTTCACTGGTTGTTCCCCATCACTAGAATGCTCTTCCCTCCTTATCTTTGCCTACTGGTTTCCTGGCTTCCTTCACATCCTAGCTAAATCCTGTCTTCTACAAGAAGCCCTTCTCAGTCTGAGTGCCTTCTTTCTATGTATTATTTTCTATTTACTCTGAATTCTAGTTGTGCATAGTTTATATGTCTCTCCCAATAGATTGTGAGCTCCTCGAGAGCTCTTTTGCCATTCTTTGCAAGCCTAGCACTTAGCACAGTGCCTGACACATAGTAGGTACTTACAAAATGCCTATTAGCAGACTGACTACTTTAGGACATTCTCATTTTTGCTTCTTTCATGATTTAAAACCGTATAGCATTTCTGGAAGAACATTGGTATTAAAAGTTGGATTTTTGTTTCAGGCAGCAGTTTGGGATCTTTGTGTGTTGTGTTGTGGACAGTTCCTAAATGCATTTCAGCTTCCTTTTTTTCCTCTTTCAGTTCTTATCTGGCTTGTCATCCATATGAAATGCCTGGCCAAAACATATATACTGATAGATTGAATGGTATTATTCATTGGATTAGTGTCAGAATATCTTAGTTCAAACCCAGAGTCATGAACATTTGACAAAAAGTGTTTTAGCACAGCATTAATTATTGAATTTGATAATATTTGATTGCCATCCTGAAAGTGTATTAACTTTCATGATGCTAGTTAATCTATCATTATCAGCAGATGCTTGATAGAACATCTTCTATGTGTAAGACACCCCACTGTATGCTAGGGACACCAAGAGGCATAAAACACAACCTTTATACTAAGGATCTCACAATCCAAGGGAAGAAATAGAACATTACATTAACACACACACACACACACACACACACACACACAAAGATGTAAGATATATGTGCTGAGTGTAGAATGAAGACATGGACCCAAAGTACACCATGGTTTTAGAAGAGAGAGAAGGTGATTGTGAATGGGATTACTCCGTGAAGAGGTGGGATGCATATGTGGAGTAATATAGAACCTGGAATGGAAGAGCTAAGAGCATTTAGAGGTCATCTAGTCTAATCCAATCATGAGATAGGGTTAGACAGCTGTCCCTAGAGTCAGGAGGACCTTAACACTAACTGGCAGTGTGATCCTGGACAAGTCACCTCACACTGTTTGCCTCCGTTTCCTCATCTGTAATGTGAGTTGGACAAGGAGATGGCAAAGCACTCCTGTGTTTGCCAAGAGAATCCCAAACGGGGTCACTGACCAAGAACAGCAACAAATCCTGTCATTCACAGCTGGGCCCTGATGCCCAGAGACAGCCATCTGCCACAAGTCACATAGAGATGGTGGGAGTCATAGGCCTTTCCCCTCACTTCATAGATGAGTAAACTGAGGCACAGATAGAACAATTTGTTCAAGGTCACACGGCAATTAGTGGCAGGAATGGGATGGGAGCAGAGATCCTTTGTCTCTGCATCTAGCACCTTTTTTGCTAAACTCAAGCTCAGTAGCTTATACAGCAGCTCTCCCATGTTGCCTGCTTATCGCCTAGAGGGAAGTGTTAGGCTCTGATATAGATGCCAGGCAAGAGAAGCAGTGTGGGCCGAGGCCATTAGGAAGGGTGTCTGAATGCCTGGAAGAGTGTGCTGGCTCAGGCAGCAACTGTTCCCCTAGAAAAGCAGCATGACATGACCTTGTGAGATTGGTTGGGATCAGATTGTGGGTGTCTTTGGTTAGTGGCTGTAGGAGAGTTGTTAAGAATCCCCTTTAAATGGGCTGCAGATTTTAGGAGTGAAAGAATTCACTTATTCCCGAATATTAGTTGCAAAATGAAAATTTATTGTTAGATAGAAATCAGTTTACCCAGAGACTGACTTTGATAGTGGCAGATATATGGAAAATGGAGTTTTGCCCTGAGAATGGAGTTCTCAGTGGATAGAAAGTCCTGACAGCAAAAGGAGCTGCCAAGGTCCTTCTGCAAAGACTTTAGTTGATGGAAGCTATTATAATTGGGTATCTTAGTGGGGTTGAGAAGCCGGAGCAGATCAGAACCAGTAGAGGTTGAGCGGCCCAAGCAAGTCAGAATGGGGGCTGAGACAAGCCTGGGTCTCCTATTGGAATTCAGAGGGATGCTTTTTGACCAGGATTTGTAATTGAATAAAAGGTTTTGGCATCCTAGAAAGATAACTTGTCTGGGGAGGATATGCCTCAGCCAGGAGGGGCTGGGAATCTGAAAGGAATCACAGATCAATAGGAAATACAGTTTCTTAAAGGGACCCCAACCTGCTTCAATCTTATATCCCTGGGATCAGGGATGCCCACATGGTTAGGGTTAGGGTGACCTACCAGGTTCCCAACTGGCTCTTCCTCCACCATGAAATCTGTGTGAAATGACCCTACCGTGGAAAAACAGGGATCCTTATCCTTGAGCTCCAGTGATGTTTCCTTCTTTCTGTTCCTCAGATTTTTCATGTTGGCTTCAATAATTACCCATATGCTAATGACTTCCAAACTCCTACTTCCTGCTCTCTCCTCCCAACTCTGTTCTCTTACTACTAGCCCTTACCATTTGTATGTTGCAAGAATGAATTGCTTGTTATGGATCAGTCACCATACTCTAGGCTCTAAAGAATACAAATACAAAAGCAAAGACAAACCTGGATTCCAGGAGCTTACATTTCTGTCAGGGAGATAACACACTTGGAGGGGATTGGTGGCTTAGGTGGGGCACTTTCTTCCTGAAGAGTGAATGGTCCCTTAAGAGAGAAGGGAGAGGAATGGTCCCTACAATTCCTACAAACTCCCTACAATTAGAATTGTAAATTGATACTCCCTGTCTTGGAAATATGGTTGATTTGATCTGGTTCATGGTTCCAGAATTTGAAAGTAGAAAAGGAGATGGCTCAAAGGAAGGAAAGGAAATGAAGCTTTGCTTACTTGAATGAGTGGTCCAAGAGAGGTAGTCACTCACCCATCTAGACTGAAGAGCCCAAAGGTGAAAGTTCTTCCAGGTCAGGGTTCTGTCACTTTACAGCATATCTCAAGCTAAATTTTTCCTCAAATTCAGTTTAGCCACCAACTTTCTTTGTTCCAATTAATTCCATTATCCCATTTCCAAAATGAACTTGAAAGTCATCTTTGATTCATCCTTTTTACTGTATTTCCTATATTTAATCACTAGTAATACTCTTATTCTACTAAATATACTTGTTTTTTCTCCTTTTCCACTGGATTTATCCAGCCCTAACCAACTTATATGTGGAATATTGTAATAATCTCCTACTTTACTTGCCATTAGTTTCTTCTCCCACCCTTTAATATGACACATCGTTGTTTTTACTTATTTTGTGCTCTTTTCTTGGAGAAGTCTTTTCACTGCATCCACCTTCAGCCACATGAAAGATCCAAGTTGTTCCTCCAGGAGGATTTACTTAATCATTATATCTTTCATATATTTGTCCTTCCTGATACCCTCCAGAATTTTGTGCCAGAGAATTTAACATTCCATGTTATGATATCTTATATTTTGCATTCGCTATTTAATGTGTTAAGTGATATAGATTCACCTAGATTACAACAGGTTTATTTGATTGATTATATCTGCACAGACATAAAAGACTTTGGAAGTTGAACTTTTTTGAGGAATTCTTAGGGCAATATTATTGCTAGAATGGTCAAATTGGTTGCGCAAAATTGATGAGTAGGATTCTAGAAATCAACAGAGAGAAAAGGAATTTATATCTAGTATCTTTGACCTAAGTTATAGACTATGAATAGAACTACTAAAAGAACAGGATGTGGACAATTAAGAAATTAAAAATCCAAGATTTGTTGATTAATGACTCCTTTGATCTCTCTTTCCTTTGGTCCTTCAACCTTTATGGTACTAGTTGTCATTTGATCATTTTCATTTTTTATCGAAGAAATTAATTATCTTGTGCTGCTTTTTGGTAGAAATAAATGCTAAAGGTAGCTCTGGGGATGTGAGAGCAACTGAGGACAAAGAATTGTTTTAACTTAAGACAGTGTAGGACAGAATAGATTGAAATGCTCTGGCTTACCATTTAGGAATGAAGCAGTTCTAAATTAACCCTGAGATTTAGGGTACTCTTTTATACTGTAAAAAAAAAAAGGACTACAAGACCTATAGCGGTCGTTTTGGAGACTTTTTAGGCTAGGATCAGTGGGGATTAGCTCAGATAACTGTCTTCTAAGAGCTTCCCAAATGGGTTGGAAACTAGTGACCCTTTTCTCCCAAGATGAAAGAGTCCTCATCTGGGAGCTTTGCTGTCATTATGGACACTGTGGAATGGCAGCAGAAGGCAAAAACAGATAAGGACTAGTTTTAAAAATTCAAGGCTTGTCTAGTATATTTCTGCTTGGGGAATTTATACTGCCGTTAAGTCATATTTACAAGTTGATTGTTGTCCAGTGTTCCCATAGTGTTCCATATTTTCTTTGAACTTAAAAAAAAAAAAAACCTTTTATTATCACCTCTTCCCTGGATTTAGTACATAGCAGCGATGAATAAATACTAGTCATAGTTAACTAGTATATAGTAGTCAAATGAGCATGACCATGGCTATTGCTGTAATTCTCTAACTAGTGTCCTTGGCTCAAGCTTTTTCCTCTCCAGTCCATGCTCCACTCTGCTGCCAAAGTGATTTTCTTAAAGCCCAGGTCTAATCAGATCACCTCCTTTTCCTGATCACTTCCAGGATCCTGTATTTGACGTTTAAAGACCTTTACCACCCAGCCTCTTCTCCAATCAATTTAGATTGTCCCCTCCTCTCCTCACTTTTGATCATCTTGCTGTTCCTTATATACAATCCTTCCATCTCTGGATTTTGGCACTGATTTTTCCTTTTGCCTGGAATGAGGGAGTCTAGGGGAACACCCTCTAATCTCTAGCTTCCTTTAAGAGTTTGTACTATGGGGCAGCTGGGTAGTTCAGTGGATAGAGCACTAGCCCTGGAGTCAGGAGGGCCTGAGTTCAAATCTGGCCTCAGACACTTAACACATTCTAGCTGTGTGACCCTGGAAAAGTCCCTTAATCCCAGGTGCCTTTCAGGATAAAAAGTAAGATTCTGCTTTTCTTCCTCCTTTTGAAAGGAGCCTTTCTAGTCTCCTTCACTTTTCCCCATTCTCCCAGTACCTTCCCTTTGAGATTGCCTTTCCCCTTTCTCCTATATATCCCTAGTATGGACATAGTTATTTACATGTTGCCTCCCCCATTAAAATCTGAGTTCTTGACCACTCAGTGTAGTACTTGGCACAAAGAAAACACCTAATAAATATGCTTTACTGCTGGCTGACTACAGGACACAGTCATGGTGCCTAGAGCAGCAGGAACCCAGTAGAGATGCATTGGGTCTGGAATCAGTCAGCTCAACCCTCCATGAATTGCATGACTTTAGACAAATCAATTAACCTTTCCAGTTTTCCTTTCCTCATTTTAAAATGGGAATAAAAACACCTATAATTACTTACCTGAAGAGGACTGAAGAGAGCATTCCAGAAGACAATGCATATAAAGAGTGCTATATGAAACAAAGCTATGCTTATTTGCCCAGGATGTGCTCTTCCTTCCCCCTTCCCCCCTCCCCCCCAAAGAGCTCAAAATGGTCACATCTAAATTATTTAATTTACAATAAGTTTCTTGAATTTGGAATTTGTGGTTATGTAGTCAAGGGCTTCTTTTAAGGATGACTAGAAAATATGGAATATAGCAATTTCCAAAGAGCTGAAAATGAAAATCACCCAGAAGGCAGTGGAGAGATAGAGGGCTTTTGTGAGCAAGAGTGAAATTTAATAAATGAGATATTTCAAAGAAGAGAAATAAAAGAGGTTCCTGGTAAACATATAATAAAAAAAGAAGGTTGGAAGATGACAGGTAAACAGTTCTAGGGCCCCACTGGTAACCTTATATTATTAGGAAAAAGTAAGGAAGGTCTTTGGCATATTGGGTTGATCCTGCTGTATGATGAACTTACTGGAATCTCTGAATAAGGGTCCCATATGAAGAGCAGGAAAGCTGGAATGGTTTGCAGTCTGCACTTTTGGAGGAAACATGCAAAATAATGCAGTCACTGATCCACTGGAATGAGTGTTTCTTAATCAAAGAATATCAACAGACTTGTAGAGGTAGCTTTTATTCATTTAAGAGAACAAACTTTTTCAAGCAGTTTAACAGCAGCCATTTGTACAAAAACAATGGATTAATCACAAGTGATCCTTATCTTGTCATTAAAGCAAATCTAGTCAGACCTCTGTTTGGCAACATATTTCTTTAAACAGTTTGTGAAGAATTAGGATATGATCAAACATTAAAATCCTAGAGAACACAATGTAATCTTAATTTTAAATGAGAAAAACTTTCAGAATCTTGGAATAGCTAACGCTCAAAGTTGTGAACATCAAATATCACTGAAATGTAGATGTCAGAGTCTCAATTAATAGTGAAATTTGGTGAGTAGAATTCTAGGTAACAGAGAGGAATGTGCATTTATCCACATATGAGAATAATGGTTAAAAATGAAACTGACTTCTATTTTCATATCCAAAATGGTGGGTGGCCCTTGATGGAAATATATTCTTTTTAAAAATATTTGTGATAAGCAAAGTAGTATCTACTTTTAACTTCTGTTCGCTGAAATTTCCATGAAGACAGGCACCATGGATTTTCTAAATTTTGTTTTTCTCCCAGCACTTAGTACATAGTAGATATTTAATAAATAAATATTGAATGGAATGCTTCTTACCTCATATTATGTACTATAATTTATGACTTTTCATTTTCATTACAGATGTTCTTATACTTTGAAGACCATGGACTAGTAACATGCTCTGCTGATCACCTCATTATTTTGTGGAAAAATGGAGAACGAGAGTCAGGATTACGCAGTTTAAGATTATTTCAGAAATTAGAGGATGATGGTGATTTGAATCTTGGTTTCTAGTCTTGCTGAATAAGGCATTCATGTGCATGAACCCTGAATATCAAATATAGGTTAGGAAGATTTTAAGAGATATCTGGAAAATTGTAATATATTCATCTTTTACAAAATTTAAAATGTGTTGTCTTGTTTTGTTTTTTTTTTTTCCAACTGGTGTATAAGGTTCTGCTTTTCTTGTTGAATCTATATTTTCTGAACTTGTGAAGAGTGAATATGGTGGGTGGGGAGGTATGGGGGAATAGACGGAGAGAGAATATATGAGTGTGAATATATATGTAAAGATTATATATGTATTTGAGGGAGAGTAAGTGTACCCCTGTGACAGAAACCATTTCCCCTGAGAACTTTCCCATATGGTAAATTCCTAAAGTGATCACACTCAGGATGGCTAAAGAGGCTTTTCTAAATTTAAGGAAACTGAAATCCTTAGCTGAATTTTGCAAACCTTACCTCTTTTAAAATTGTAGGGAAACAAACCCATCCACAAAAGTCACATAGGTTTAAATTTAAAGAGTAATAGAATGAATTAAGGTCTTCTGAAAATTTATCCCTGCTGAGAATTCCTTTCATTACAAGAAAAGGAGATTAAAAGGGAATAAGTAGCACTTTTTTTTTTGTATTTTTAAAAATCATTTAGGAAAGTTGAAAAATAGTATGGTGTAATGGGAAGGAGACTGGCCTCAGTCTCAGACATTTTCTGGCCTTGGGAACCTGGACTGGTGGAAATTATTTCACTTCTGCTTTCCCTTATCTGTAAAATGGAGATAGAAAACAGTATTTAAACAATCCACCTCATAGGGTTGTTGTGAAGAAAGTGCTTTGTGAACTACATAGAGCTATGAATTTTTGTCACTATTCCTGAAATTCTTGAAGGTCCTATATTTAAAATGAATTTTTAAAAAAACTATGAATAGGATCTTAGCTTTAGACCAGAAGGGACCTTAACGATCATCTAATCTGTTCCTTTTAAAAAGTATTTCTTTCATATGAAAGGAAAAGAAAACAACATATTAGTGTATTGCTAATTTGTATTTTTCTGCTTGTGATCTCCCTACTTCAATGGAGCAAAAATATCTTGCCACCCAGATCATAATCAGTATTCCTCTCTAGATTTGCATTTTTGTTGTTGTCCAGTTGTGTCTTTGTCTTTGTGTATGGGATTTTCTTGGCAAAGATAACTGGTTTGCTGTGTTCTTCTCCAATGGATTAAGGCAAATAGGATCTCTATTTGCTAGTAGCTAGTAAGTGTCTGAGGCCACTTTAATTCAAGTCTTCTTGACTCTAGGCTGGGCACTCCATCCACTGCACCACCTACCATGCTCTTAAGATCTGCATTTATGAGAATGCAAAGTAGAGGATCCTGACTGGATTTGGAAGCAGAGGATCTGGACTCTTATTCTGGAATTACTCTTTGTTACCCATGAGACCTGGGGGCATGGTTATTAATCTCTTGGAATTCCACTTCCTCATCAGTAAATTGAAGGGGGCTGGCTAGATGGGCAGTGTGGTCCCTACCAGTATCTATAATCCTGTGAATTTGCCCTTAGGGAATTTAATCTATAATCAACAATTGTTAAATGACAGAGTTTGGAAAACCCTGATAAGGTTAAACTAAGTTTAACTTTGGGAGACAACCATTTGGTCTGCCTTTGTCAGGTATGATAATTTTTGCTTGAGATAACATTGAAATAATTCTGTGTTTTGAATTTTTTCTTCTTTCAGGCTTAAATTATTGGAGTAGAATGGGATAGGGTGAGAAGGGAAGTTGTGATATTAACTAAAAAGGGCTTTGTGGGGAGGGAAGAGATCTTATAAATCACCTCTTCAGCTCCATTCTCTTACTGGTAAGGAGGCCGTTGATGGACCCTGCTGCCTCAGAATGGTTCAAAGGACTCAGTGGATTCTTCTTCCTCCCAATCTGGCCTCTGAATACATTCTTGCTCTGTGAGACTACCTTGAATCTGTTAGGGATAAATATCTGTGAAACTTAAAAAGCCATTTGAACATAGGAGTTTTTTCGCCACTTCCTTTTGACAACTAGACTTAAATATTGAAATCAAATTCTATTTTCTTTAATCTTTAAAATCCAAATGAGCATGAAACCAATTGGGATTCTGTGTAGATTTTTTTTTTTCTTCCTCCCTTCCATGGAATTCAGTGTAAAACATTATTCTAAAGACTGTTTTAACCAGAATTGAAGTTGAACTGAAAAAAAAAAAATCTTCATGCTGTTTCCTAGTGTAAACTGATATAAGCTGTTACTGGGTTGATTGGTAACCAATTGGGATTCTGTGTAGATTTTTTTTTTTCCTCCTCCCTTCCGTGGAATTCAATGTAAAACATTATTCTAAAGACTGTTTTAACCAGAATTGAAGTTGAACTGGAAAAAAAAAATCTTCATGCTATTTCCTAGTGTGAACTGACATAAGCTGTTACTGGGTTGATTGGTACTAGAACAGCAACTATGCCTCCAGATGTTTTAGGACAGAAAGCTGAATTGGTAAGACGCATAGCTATTTCAGACAAGGGAATTGCTGCCGATAGCTCAAAATTCAACTAGCTAGTCATTAATGAATGAAGGACAGAGGTTCCCATTATTCATTTTAACATGACTCAGAAATGAACGTTGAAAAAAAAAAAAGACTTCATTTATTCAATGACTACTAATATTTGATCATGTTATCACCATACATTTTAGTCTAATTGCCATGGCGTTATATTATCTTGTACCCCTAATTCCTTAGTCATTTTTTCAGAGCTAGGAATGAGAAGGATAGTTGTTCCATGTCTTTAAAAAGCTGGTTAGGATTAATTTAAAAATTATTTTAAAGCAAGATTAAATAACTAAGGGAAAATATTTTAATAAAGGGAATGCAACAGTCTATCTGTCAACAGTTGCATTAATCTCTTTTCTCCAAGGGTATTTTTCTGCCAATTTATATATTATTTCTGAATCAGGAAATTAACTGAATTCTTCAAATAATATTTCTTCCTTTCTGTTGTTTAAATCAATCTTTATATTTGATAGCTACCAGAATAGTTATCTTAAACCATATCATTTTAGGTTTGGAAGGGGCCCTCCAATATCTTTAGCTTCCAGATGAGAAATATGAGTCTTGTAAGGTAACAGAGCTAGTATTTTGGGGGGCAAAGATGATGTCAGTTTTGGTTTTACTCAAAACTCCAAAATAAATAAAGATTAGATCTCCAGAACAATAATGAGTGATAGGTTATTTATAAAGAGGCCCTTTAGCAAAACTAGAGTGAGAAGGCAGAATTGGGCCTTAGGAGAGATGCATGCTAATCATCTAGGCTTGGACTTCATTTCAAACTTGACTTCTTGTCAACACTGTTCCTGGACTTGTTCAGTCTTTTTCTGGACCCTTCTGAAAATGAATGCTTTTATAGTGCTCACAACAGACTTCTTATTCCTGTATTGAAGGGTGTGGAGACAGAAGAGCCAGGACTCCCACTGGGAGATAGGAATTATCTCTTAAAGATAATCTTCCAGGAGGAAATGGTTCACTTCTGGGAATTTTCAGCACCACTTGGCTGTAGTGAGCCTTCTCCACTGTATTGCTAGCCTATCATAGGACTATTTTACTTTCTTTTTATATAAGCTTAAAATGTAAGCTCTTTGAGGGCAGGACTATTTCATTTTTTAAAAAAATCTCCAGCATTTAGCATAATGTAGATACTTAATAAATGCTCCTTGAATTGAAATATAGTATCATCTTTAAGGGCTTTAAAAACAAGAAACTGTCTGGGAAAGAACCTCTTACCATGTAATGTCTTAGCTAAAAGCAGGAAGAGTTACTAGATGAATTCTCAGGGAAACTTTCAGCTCTTTGGATTTTCTAAATACAAATTATCCACCCATTACTGACCAGACTTTGGTTTATAAATTCTGAATTATGCCATGAATGAAAGGCAGTTCCTCCAGTTCCATCAGGTATCCTCAGCAAATTACACAGGAATTAACAGATAAATCACTATCTCTGGTTTGCTCGCTTTGTATTTCCAGAATACATACTCTGTAGATATATTTATAAATTGGTCAAACATAAACTTCTACTTATAAGATTCTATGAGCCAAACAATTTAAATTGCTGTTGGAAAACGATGTGTGATAGAAGATTACCCAGAGTGAAATAATAGAGCCCAAATGTTGAATTTGGGAAACAATAATACCCTACATTTGTATATTTCTATTCTTTGCTATGAATCTTATCTTCTGGTACATTATCTTTTAAATTTCCAATGAAATGGCAAATTTTTAGACCTGACAGATTGATAGCAGCTTGGCTTATGAACAGATCACAGCTCATTAATTGAGCTAGTCCTACATTAATTTCTAGGAGGTGGATTTTTTTTTTTAATATAGTAGGTTGGGAGGGAAGCACTAATATCACTGGAACAGAACAATTTCCAGAGGATGGATTCTGTACTCTGGCAGGGGCAGGAGTTCTCTGGCTGCCCACTTAGTCACATATGCTCAAAGTTGAGCTTTCCAAGTTGCCAAGATTTGTGACAATTCCATATGTATTTTCTTCTGTAATCTCCTTGATGAATTTCATATCAGAAATATATAATTTGTCATAATAGTGGAACCTATACATAGTGACATTATTTATTTCTTCCCTAATAAAATATAGAACCTCTGGGAATATCTCTGTAACATAATTAAAGCCTTCAGATATAGAGATACCTACTCTTCACCTCCATTTTTCCTCCTTTGGGTAAGCTGAGGTCTGATTGGATGGAGAGGCTTGTTCTGGCCTGGAAGGCAAACTTGCCAACATTCACATTGAAATAAGTGAATTGTAGTCTTAAATATGAAGGTACAGCCAGGACTTCTCATAAAACATAGTGTGTGTTACATAGGTCAGGCTAATAGGAATAGGAGGGAAATGGACCATTTTGAGATTAACCTCTCCTTTTCTGGTTAATATTAACAGTTGGATATGTAGCTAAAAGAAGTAGAGAGTCCCATATCCCTTAATTTCTTCTGCAATTTGAAGCCCCATGTAATTTTAGGAAGGGATTCAGTAGAAGAGGGCAGTGAATTAGTCCCTTTTTTAAAAAAAAAAAATCAAGTATAAGGGACTTGATTTTACAATCCTATTTTTTATACATATATGTGCATATATATACATATATATATATAGATATAGATAGATAGATACAGAATCCCATTTGTTGGTTAAATTAGCTCCATGGAACATTGAGCTCAGAGCTTAGCAGCTCATCAGAAATCTGCAGATTATACTGGTAGATAAAGAGCAATTCCACATTTGAGCTTTATTACCTGCCTGTCTTAAAGCATTTAACATTCCCACATTAATTTTGTAGTTGATATGAAATCAATTTGACATAACACTAAGTTAAATGAAATGTTTCATATAGAAAATGTCAGTCTCCTGATAAATGATCCTGAGAGTGAGATGGTTAGAAAAGATTGTTCTTGCCTTGTATAAGCTGCTGAATTCTATCCTACTTTGTTATAACTAGTCCCTGAAAATGGAACTCTGTCTTTGGAACAAGTTTGGACCAGGTCTTCAAAATGCTGTCTTTGTCAAATAAAAAACTCACACACTAAACCCAAAGTCTTGATACTAGTAAAAATTTAGGCCAAACATCAAATTAAGACAACCATAAAGAAATGGGGCTCAGCTGTAGGAAAAGCCATTACAAATACTTCACAAAACAACTTCATCAAATATACACAATGCAGCCTTATGATACAGAGCAGAAGGCGGTAGCTGCTTCTTCCACAAAGATGCTATTACAATTTTAACAAAAATAGAGCTTAGGTGCATTTCTTTGCATGGAAATTTCAATGATGCTTCCATTTGTTAGTACAAAACATAGAAAAACATTGGCACAGTATGTAGTTCGCAGCAAAACAACAGTCATTGTCTTTTTTTTTTCCCTTGACTACCAAAACAAGCCCTTTTTCTTTTACCCACTATACTTCCCTTTGCCACACAAAATCTGAGCCAGTCCCAGATCCTTTTGTATTTGCAAATTTTTATGATTTGAAAAATTCAGTTCCCTCACCTGTCACATTCAGTCATTGCTTAGACTTCTCAGAAATGCAGCATGGAGTGAGCAGCCTTTGAAAGAAAAAAACCAAATACACCATTTGCTGGGTTGCTAGTATTTATATATACATAAAGGAGTTGATTGGGAAAAGGGAAAGAGGAGTCCAAAATCTGAATTTATGTTAAGCACAGAAAGTTGTGAGAAACGAAATGTATAAAAATATGCATTTGTGCTTTAGAAGCTTCTTAGCATACAATCCATATTTTAAAAGTGTAATGACACCCTGCAATATGCTTGGTTTCTAACATATTTACATATCTTGTAACTTTTTTTTTTTTTTTTTACATCATAAAAGCAAAAGAGCGTTGTCCAATAGGCAAGTAGGTGGGCAAAAAGAAGTTACACAGAGCATACGGCATAGCACACTGCACGGACTTGGACCCAGAAAATGTAGATTGATTTAATAAAATCTTTAAACAGCAACAGTATACAAACTTTTTTTTTTTTAAAAAGAAATTCTTGAACAGATATTTAGATTTAATGGCTTTTGTATAATACGTGCAGTGTTGTGTTTCATTGCCGCCTCCATAAGGTGGAAATAGATGAAATTCATAAATCCCCCAGAGCAAGACATCCTCTCCCTCCCCCGATTATGGATGGCTTTTATTAGAATCCCTTTATAGGAAAGAGAACCATATGAGTTCCTGGTACCGTTGGATAGAGATATCATTGGACCAGTACTCTTCTGAGCCTGTATTTATTCTGTCCAGGGGAACCACAGTTTGGTAAGACCAAACAAATAGAGTTCTTCCTGGTAATCAGACCCAGTGGTTTGGTTAATTTTATGCTGGGCCTTCTTAGAAGCAGATATTTATTGACATTGACACTCAAGAAACAATCAAGTCATAGGATGGAATAAGGTTGACTATATATATATATATAAACATCATCCAGATGAACAGAATACATAAAATAGCCATTTGCTTCCATCTTACAAGGTCTGACAAGGAAGGGTACAGGCACATGGGGTAACCAACAGTAGAGGAAATAAACTTGCAAAGTATCTGCCCCACCTCAAAATGATTGCTCAGCAGAACATTTATTCATCTGGAGGGGTACATAACTTTCCAGGAAGGAAATATGGGGAAATTTGGGCAATTTAAGGGGAAATATTAGCTATTAATCCCTTAATCTACAGCTGTTAACCTCACTTTAAAGGGAAATACACATGTCCCTCTCTTCTCTATTACTGAGTGATTCACAGTGTAGCTTGTAGATTAAGAGGTCTCATTCTGTGGCCTTTCCTTTTTTAGCTGTCAGATGGAAGCCTCAGGCTCTTGCATTTTAACTCATCCAGCATTTTCCAGTGTTTGTAGTTATCAGCCAAATGTTGCATCAGAGCTGGGAGATGTGCAAATGCTGTAGAGATACACAAAAATCAAATGAAACCTGTTGTATTAAATTAAGCTGAAAAAAAAAAAAAAAGCATTTAATGGCCATGTCTCTTTAGGCCTTAGTCAATTCACTAGACTAAGTGAATATGTTTAAAAATGATCATAAAATATTCTGCGACCCTACGTGGTGTCTGGTTGTAAGAGGAAAGTAATTCAACACATACTTTTCATCTGAGGGAAGCTAGAGAAAGGAGGTAAAGAGAGACAGAACAATGTTGCTGCTGCAACCAAGAGCTGAAGAAGTTTCCAGTTCCTGCCCCTTGTAGGGAATCTACTATTTTAGACAAGTTAGGATGAGCTTTTCATGTATCTAATACTTCAAATGTTAAAAAACAGATCACCCAATACAAACCCCAAAGTAAGATGCATTTTAGGAAAAATGAAGAAAGTCACATATTCATATACACCCACACTCACAATTAAAATGTGTTATTTGGCACTTTACCAACCCGATCTAGAAACTAGCATGTCTAATGACTCTATTACTACTAAGCTCTAGAAACAAAGACAATTGCTGGAGTTAACACAGCAGAAATAATTTCTGAAAATTCAGTATTTTTAGACTGGGAACCTAAAAGCATTTTTTGCACATATGTACCTTTGTAAGTATGACATTTTAATCTTGATGGCTCTCTCAGTTATCTTTTGAGTCATTTTTTGACTTATCCATCAATCCCACATGTAATCAATCATCACAATTCTGTTGATTCTCTCTCTTGGGTACTTCCATTCCCTCCTCTTCATTTCCATTGTTGCCAGCTGATTTCAGAAGCTCGATATCTGGGCAATTGTCTCTAATCTGGGTGCTCTACCTCTCTATCTATCTCTCTCATCTCTCTTTGACAGATCTCATCTGTCAAAATCCTACCCATCCTTCAAACTCAAATGCCACCATCTCTGTGAAGGTAGACTCAGACTGTGCTCCTTTCCCCAGTGATCTCTGATCTCGCAAAAGTATTTTGCTTGTACTTTCACAGTACTTTGTGGTACAGTCTCTTATATTATACATTCTGAATCATATTCTGTAGTACAAACCTTGAGTTAGCTTCCAAAAAGCTACTTGAAAGCAAGGACCATGTCTGAGTTTTCTTTTTGTCTCCGCCAACACATATGCTCAGAAATTTTTGCTGAATGACTGAATGAGCTAAACTCCTTTTATTGTCACACTGTTATTATGGTAGGGCAATAACAGTTCCTTTCAGGCTAATTGAAATTTCAGTCTCCTTGGAGAAAAAAAGAAAACATAAACATCCTTACCATCCCAAGCATCAAACATATCCGTTATGAAATAGTCAATGAAGGAGATCTGGGACTTTGGGATGCTGCAAGTATTTCGATCAAAAACTGGCATTACCACTGGTAGCCCTTGTCTCTTCTCTTCATCCGTCTACAAAAATAAAACAAACAAAGGTTATTAGCTTCGTGGTCTTGCTGCTTTTCTGGAATCCACTTCAGAAGCTTATGCTGTTCTCCCAACTCAGTGAAATCACTATTCCCTTCCTGCAGCAGAAGGTCTACATTTAGACTTGGCTTTTTCACAAGTGCTCCGAAGGGCTGCTCAAGGCCAATCTTCAGTTTCTTTTCCTTGCCTCTGTCTATTCTCCCCTTCTTACTTCTTGGTCTTCTTCACAATATTTTATGGACCATGTTCTTTGTAACACCCTTCTCCATTCCAGTTTGCTCAAGCATACCTTCTTTCACTAAGTTCCCCAAAACTTACTTCTTCTATGTGACTTTCTTTATAGAAGGAGAATGACAATTTCCTTCACTTGGTTTCCTTCTTGGGTCTCAGGTAACCCACAAAATGAACCCTGACAACTGAAATATGTTACAAATGCAGCAGAACTCTTCTTACTTCTGTTGGCATAGGACAAGCTCAGTATCCAATATATTGTAATTCAAACTTGACTTAGCATTGTTATTCAATCTACCTGCTTTAGAAAAGTCTTTCTGGGGACTGATGTACAGTATATACCTAATGAGTGTTAAGTATAAAATATGCATAATTCATGCTCAGAATATAGATGAACTGTTGCTAGGTAGTGCTTCTAGTACTCAAGGAAGCTTTAAAAGTTTGTTATTTTAGATATTCTAAGCATTTCCTACCCTTGTGTTTTTAATCATACCATCAATTTGTACTAACTGCATGGAAGAGTTGCTTAGCAAAGGTCAGCTTTTGCCTTACTCCTCTCTGATTTATAGAAAATTCCTCCAAAGCAATCCCAATGGACTTTGGACAAAAAATGCCATCTGCATCCAAAAAAGAATTATGGAGACTGAATGCAAATCAATACATACTATGTTCACTTTTTAAAAAATCTCTCCCATGGTTTTTCCCTTTTGTTCTATTTTTTCTTGCCCAACATGATTCATAAATTATTTTTTAAAAAATATATAAAAGAAATAAAATAAGGAAAAATAAAAACAAAGCAAAACAAAAACAAAAAAGAAAATTCCAAGGTAGCTGCCTCCAAATGAATCAATAGGTCTTTTTTTGGTATTGCCCAAAATGCCAGAAAAACATTACTGCTAGGAGAGACCTGAGACCATCTAGTCCAAGAACTGAAGAAACTCTAGCTTCGTGGGGCCACCATAATGGGTGGTGCCTTGTTCAAGGACATGGCTGTCAGTGTCAGCATTGCTTCTCAGAGACTATATGGACATATCCCATGACAAGACTGTGGCTTAATATGTCCAACCCAACACCCTGTGTAAATAAATCATACTGAATTATAGAAACTCAAAGATGGAAAGAATAGGTGATCTAGCAACCTAACACAGGAGAAAGAACACTGGATTTGGAATTAGAAGTTCTGGATTTGAATTCTAATCACCATTTTCTGTGTATCACTGGCTAAGTCCTTCACCTCACTGCGACCCACTTTTCTCATGTATAAAATAAAGCAGTCACATATGATTGCCTTTGAGATTCCTTGACTATGTTAATTCCTAACATGATACATCCCAGGGGCTCCCTATTCTTTCCAGGATTAAACATGAACTCCTCTGGTCAGTGTACTGTGAGAACTGATTCATTTGGACAACTACTTCATTCCAATAAATATTAATTAGTTTGATATTTTATATAAATTATATAAAGATAATTAAATAAAGGAGATTTATATAGGAGGCCTCATATTAATTCAATGTTCACCACTTGTTTGTGAGTTATGAAGCTCATGTGTGCAACCACAAGAATGCTGAAAAAGGTATTTCTATTCTGTTTTGCTCAAATTCCACGTCCCAGCCTATTATAGGTGGGAGGCTATGTGTAATATGGGAAATCCTCCAATTTGTTTTTGTGCCTCTGGACCACACTGTCTTGTCCAACCTGAACAGGTGACCATCATTTTATGACCACTTAGAGGAAATGGTCATCTTGTGACCACCCATGTTGATGCATCATTTCTGACTCTCTTGGAGAGTTGAAATCAAGTTCTATTAACCAATGAGTGTTTTATCATGCCCCTTTTGCATGTTTGAATATCAATCTTTATAAAAGTAAGGCCCTGGAAAAGGAGGCATCTTAGATTATGAGGAGGATGTGGGGTCCACTTCATTAGAGGGGCTATGGACCCTTTAATTAAAAGCTATTGGCTTGGAGCTCTGCCTTGGAGATTTTTCTTGCAGACTGGATAAATCTGGATCTCACACTTCAAAGCCTTTTATACCTGTCTTCCTCATCTTTCAGTCTTGTTACATGTTACATCCCATTCATATATTCTCTGATCCAGTGCCACAATTCTCCCTGCTGTTCCTCAAACAAGAGAGGCCATAGGAAATCTCCTTTAATTCTAGTATTTTATCTTTGTTATTTCCTGTATATTCTGCATGTTGCTTGTTGCTACATATTTTGCATGTTCCCTGCTTCATTAAGGCCATGGGCTCCTTGAGGAGCAAGGATTTTCATTCATTCATTTATTTTTGCCTTTGTGTCTTAGTGCTTAACAGGGGTACTTAATAAATGTGTATTGACTATTTATCTTCTTATTCTGGCTTGAGTTCTATGATCTGATGATCCACTAATTACCTAAATCAGGAGTATCAAACTCAAATGGAAATGGCACCCTGCTGGCCACATATGACTTAGAAAAGTGGGCCTGGAGTCGGGAACACTCATCTTCCTGAGTTCAAATCTGGCCTCAGACATTTACTAGCTGTATGATCTTGAACAAGTCACTGTACTCTATTTCAGTTTCCTCATTTGTAAAATGAGCTGGAGAAGAAATTGGCAAACCAGTATCTCTGTCAATTAAAACCCCAAGAGGATCATAAGATGTCAAACATGATTTAAAAATGATTCACTGTGTTGTATTTTTATTTATTTTGTTAAATATTTTCTAGTTACATTTTAATTCGGTTTCTGCCCACTCAGGGGTTAGAGTTGGGGCCGGAAGGATGACACAGGTTTGGCTCTTCTGCTCTACAGCATACACCCAAGGCAGTCATGAAGCCTTTCCTTTAATGATGGGAACCTATCACCTGGAAAGCCTATTCTGCTTGTGACTGGTCCCTGCTTCTTTGAGTGTTCTGCCTGCTGCTTCTGGGTGGAACCAAACACACTTGAGCCCTTTCCATACAACAGCCCATCATGATTCACTCTTTTCCAGACCTAATCATTCCCAGTTCATACAATTAATGCTCAAAAGTCACCTCTTATTACCTGATTCTGAATGTCCTCCAGTTTATCCTTTTTAAAAGGTGGGACCTAGAACTGAATATATTATTCCAAATATTAATACACACAGGCCATTATATATTTATACCTTCTTAGTTCTGGACACTGTGGTTCTGCCCTGTACCCTCTTTTCTTTTCCCTCTATACTGTTTTACTTAAAATTTTATCAGATTTCATGAATTTAATCATTTCTATGCTAAGGAATCAAATCCACTTATCTGGCTTTAACCTCTCTCCTAATTTCCAGATTCCCATCTCCAGTTGCTAATTAGACAAATCAAACTGATGCCCAGTAAACATTTTAAACTCAACAAATTCAAAACTGAACTCATCATCTTTCCCCCAAAGTCCCCTTTTTCTGAACTACCTGTTACTTCTGAGAGTACTACCGTCTTCTCGTCAGCCAGATTAGAAACTTAAGTGTCATTTTTACCTCCACTCTCCTTCAGCACACCCCTTGCCTATCCAATCTTTGCCAGTGCAGGCTGATTTCCTCTGGATGACATCTCCAGAATAATCCCCCTTCTCTCCTCTGACACTGTCTAGGTGCCCATCACCTCCCTCTTAGACCATTGCAGTAGCCTGCTGGTTGGTATTCTTGCCATGAGTCTCCTATCCAGTCCATCCTCCACTCAGAAGCGAACTTCCTAAAATTTCCCTAGGTCTGGAAAAGAGAAGCTTTGGAAGTGAAGCATTTTGCTTCCAGCTATTGGAAGGGCTGCTGTGTGGAAAGGGCTTAGATGTGTTTTGTTTCACCCAGAAGGCAGAACCAGAAGCAGCAGGTAGAACATACCAAGAAGCAGGTCTGACCACGCCATCCTCCTCATCTCTTCCTCCTGGGCCTTCTATTGGTCTGCCTTGAAACCCTCCTGATCCAAGTCATTTTCCTCTCTTTCCCCCAATCCTTCTTTTCCTTCATTTAGCACTTGATTGACTATAATGTGAAGTTTTCTGGCTGTTTCATGTATCATAGCTTTGCCTTGCCAGCTAGATTATAAAATGCTGGAAGGGAGAAGCTGAGAAGCTACAATAGACATTTCCTTTGAATGTTCCATAATACTCATCATGGTGCACTATGATGTGGTAGAAGGAAGCCTGAATTTGAAACCATAAAAACTAGCTTTAAGTTCTTGAGTCTGATAGTGGTCATGTGAACCTGGGCAAGTGCCTTGACCACTATGATTTCTTCATTTACAAAATGAGCTTAAAATATGTGAATTTCCTATTTTCCCTTATTGTCAGGAAATTGTACATTTCCATCTAGGTGCTTGCAGTCCCTTAGCAGTACTTGAGGGACAGCCAGATGATCCCTGGCCCTGGAGTCTGGACAACAGGCCTCAGACACTTACTAGTTGTGTGACCCTCAGCAAGTCACTTAACCCTGATTGGCTTCAAAAAATAAACAAAAAAATCTTTCCGTCTAGGAAAATAATAATGTCCATCTCAAGCTAGGATAATTGATGCTAGATTTGGAGTTCAAATTCTGCCTCAGATCCTTCCTAGCTGTATGATCCTGAGAGTCACTTAACTTCTGTCTGCCTCAGTTACCTCTGTAAAATGAGAACAATAATAGCACCTATCTCTCAGTTTTGTTGTAAGGATAAAATGAGATAATATTTGTAAAGTGCTTTGCAAACCTTAGAATACACTGTATAAATGCTAGTTGGTGTTAACTATTGAAATTGCACTAAGATTTTTTGTGTCATATACATGTAACATATATATGACATAACATATACAAGTATCTGTTATTTATACTATCTCTATATTAGTATCTATAATTTATATTATTTACCAATAAATAATGAAACATCTATATATGTTTGTTTTATTACATATGAAACATACACATACACACATACATATATTTATAAATGAGGAACTGAAGTCCAAATAAAGACTTTAAGTGACTTGTGGAATGCCACACAGATACCTAAGAGCTGAGCTGGGAAGCTGAAGAGAATTCAGCTCTTCCAACTGCAGAGCCTGTTTGCTTTATACTATAAACCACCATCTTTCCTTTCTTCCCCAAAATCCTTCCCTTTTTCTAATCCAAATTTTTCACACGTAATTCTTCTGTGCAGGAGAACTGTGGGCCTCTATCTTGGCTGAACAAATGTAAAGGCTTGTCTCTCTTTTCTCTGGTCTAATGTGTTCTATTAAACATCAAAGACCAGGTACAGACATGGAAAATAAAGACGAGTCTTTCATATTTTCTTTCCTCTTTTTGTTAGGCTTTGCTGCTTTTTATTAGAGCCCTTTACTTGGAATATTCCAAGTGATCACATTTTCAATTAAGTCTCTCCACCATCAAGCCAAGAATAATTTATTCCCTCAAGAGTAAATTATCAGACTCTTTTTATTGTGGTTGCTCAATCATTTTCCAGTTATGTCCAATTCTTTGTGACTCCATTTGGAGTTTTCTTGGCTGAGATATGGTAGTGGTTTGCCATTCTCTTCTCTAGCTCATTTTACAGATGAGAAAACTGAGGCAGAGTAAGTGACTTGAGCAGGATCACACAGCTAGCCCAGATATGAAGTCAGATTTTCCTCACTGCAAGGCTAGCACCCTATTCTCTGCTAACACATGTAACTGTAGGATCAACTGTAGAATCCTTTTTATTATTCTCTAACTCGATCCTTAGAGTCACGAGCTCCATTGTCAGCTGATCCAATTTTGAGAAATACAAAGACACAAAAATAAAAAATTATGAGATGCTTATTCATGTGCAAAAAAGACTATATGATGTCATGGAAGGGAATCTTAAAATTAGAGCATGAACCAATGCATATGTATTGGGAAAGTTACAGATGGGGTTGTTGGGGAGCAGAGAGAAACACGGCCATATGAGGAACTCTCCTGATTAGAAATCACTCCAAAATGAAGATAATGCATTTTTAAATTATAACATAAGTAAATGAGGTAAAATATCATTCAATATTCCTAGAATTAATTTAATTTTCCAAACAATACACACCTCTACTTTTTCTGGTTTTTTTCTTCTTTTCTGTGCTGTTGCATAAATCATGAACTATTAGAAATGGTGGGGGATTTGGAAGCCATCTGGTCCAGGCTTAGTGAAGGGAATTCAGCTGTGAGAATTAGGACAGGTAGAAATATAGAGATACTCTGTGGTTGAGGATTGAGTGAATGAATACAAGTGTACCTGTATCTGGGAAAGAATGACTGCATGTATATTTAGGATACTCCAAGAGTTTTACATACAAACACATATATACACTCTTCATTTAGGGAAAAGGAGGATGGGGAAACATTTGTGATTTCATGATTGTAAGGAATTTAATTCCTCAACACCAAATTATAACAACTACCTCATAGGGTTATTATGAGGATCACATGAGATAACATATACAATGCTTTTTAGTCTAGTGCCTGGCTAAGGAACTTAAATGCATATTCTCTTTTCTCCTTCCCCTCCAGATTAGGAAAGTTTCTTTCCCAATGTAGCTCAACAATTGTTCCGCAACTTATGGTCTGAGAGTTACCTGAGGGTATTGAGAGGTTAAAACATTTTCCCAGTATGTGTCAGAGTAGCTCTGACCCACCCAGATATTTTTTATTCTAAGGTTAGCTTTTTATCCACTGTAACATATTTTCTTTTCCTTCCCATACATAATAAACATATAATACTTTCAAACCATGAAAAGGCATGGAAGGAGAACTTTAGTGGAGGTCATACATTTATGTATATTGTTGCTCAATCATGTGCAACTCTTCACAAACCCCATTGGGGATTTTCTTGGCAGAGATATTGGAATGTTTTGCCATTTCCTTCTCTAGCCCCTTTTACAGATGAGGAAACTGAGACAAATAGGATTAAATGACTTCTCCAGAGTCACACAGTGAGTAAATGTTTGTTTATTTTATATATATATATATATATATAAGTAACTTTTAAATTTATAATATAAGTAAATATATAATAGTAAATATAAAATATTTATAATGATTTTTATTTATATATATATTGTGTTTATTTTATATATATATAAATGTATTGTGTTTATTTTATATAAGTAAAATAAACACAACATATAGAAATAAAAAAGTTATTTACTCTGTGCTCCTCTAGAGATTTCCCTTTTTTACTATCTACCTCAATTTCCTGACGTGCACATGTCATACCCAAGTTCACATGAGAGCTAATTCGCACCCAAATATGATGAGTTTCTTTTTAGAGATGCTTACCGACCATATCATGCCCTATACTTTCTAGATGGAAAACTTCTCAGCCCCGACAATTCTCAGAGACATGTTTTGATGTGCTTCCAAACCACAACACATTTTCAACAATTCCCAGAGAAGAGGAGGATGGCCTCCTACCTGTGCAAAATACTCTTCTGAGATCCTTCCAGCCCATTCGATGCACATCTCCAGGGGGCGGCACGGGTTGGCCACATCTGCACACTTGATCATCATGCGTTTGATCAGGATTTGGTTTTCAGGGAAGTTCTTTCCAGTGGGGTTACATTCACAGTCACTGCCTTCACCCTGTAGCAGAGGCAAACAGGGCAAGATTGGCTCATGACATCTATGAAGTAGGTTCCAATAAGGATAATCCAATTAAGCATGATTAAATACTGCTTGGTCATACAAAGGACCAGCAGGAAAGTGGGCTTTTCTATCAGATCTATCAGGGAAAAAACTAAAAATATCTTCCCTAGAATTGGAAAGAAATTTTTTAAAAATGCCTTTGTTCTTGCTATAGGGAATCGATCCTTCTCTTCTTTTCTTTTTCTTTTCTTCTCGTCCTCCCAGCCATATTTTATTTTTTTAAATAAAATTAGTTACATATACTTTATCTTCATAATATTTTGATTTCCAATTCCCCCCAATCCTTCTCTTCTAACCATTTATCTATTCATCTAGTTCTCTTTTGATTAATTTCTCTTTTTTATGAATCCTAGTGATTTTCTGTAAGTATATGGCACACTGTCTGGAACACAATAGGAGCCTATTGTTTACTAACTAAAATAATAGCCAAAATTTTTGGAGCATTTTAAAGTTTGCTAAGTCCTTTACATATTAATATATATGTTATCTGATCCTCTCAACAATTCTGTGTTATAAGTACTATAATGATCCACATTTTACCGATGAGGTCAAGTAGTTTGTCCAAGATTACACAAGTAGGAAATGTCTGAGGCAGGATGTGAACTCAGCTCCTCCTGCTTCCACATTCTAGTACTCTATTAAAACTCTAACCTGCCTAACTAAATCATACTGTATGTGTAATCTATTCTATCACTGTTTTACGATTGGGCCTTGAGATTCAGGGGCAAGCCAGGACCAGGAAAGAGGATAAGTAAATGTACTTCATTCCATTCTTAGTGAGATGGGGGGAAGAGGGGAGGGTGTTTTATGGATGTGGAATATAAATAATATATAAATATTAATATTATATCATATATGTTTAATATATGATATATAATATATATCATTTACATATAATATAATAATTATATTAAAATATAAATATAAATAATAATGTCATCAGACTTATTTGATATGTTGGTTAGTTTTGCTGAATTTTTTTCCCCTCTTTATTCCATGATACAAAGAAAATATATATGCAAAAGAAAGTTCAAAACACCTGATTCCGCAATACTAGTGTTTGGGACAAAGAAACTTTAAGACTTCTGATGTTTTTCACTTTGCAGTCACTTTGGAGCTTGTAGAATGAATGTGAAAGATAGGATCATAGATAAGTCTGAGATTTTGTGTCTTAGAATTAAAGCCTTAACCTGGACTAAAGAACCACAAGTTCTTCCAGAAGGAGCTGTATTTCATAGCTCTTTTGAGAATGATCATAGAGTTTTAATGCTAGAAGGGACCTTAGACATGTTAATCTGATCTCTTCATTTTACAAATGAAGAAACTGCTCCTGAGAGATTTACAAGCGCACTGTGCTGCAAGCAGCAGAGCTGGGCTTCAAGCATGTCTTCTGACTCCAGATCCATAGCTTTTCCCACTCCTTAAACCTTCTAAGCTTAAGTGGTAACTTTCATCTTGGTTGTGATGATTTACATTCATGAAAATACTGGCAGAGAGAGAAAATATCCACAAAATTCTCACCTTAGGAAATTCAAATATAAAATGGCTTGCTATTTCAACGTAGGGCAGAGAAACTAGGAGATTTGCTAGGTAGACCTTTGCACACTCGGCCACAGTTCTGGTAAATGGAGTAACTAATGATTTCTCCAGGGCTCTGTCAGCCTGAGCACTGAATGATTTTGTGAATAGTTGTAGGCCGTGGCTAATTAATTAATAATGGTTGTAGGCTGTGGCTAATTACCAGGCCTTCTAAGGGAAATGTTATTTTGTTCTTTTTTTACTTCTGGGTGGATGGGAGGTCACTAACAGTTGATAAATCTCCAGCCAGTGCTACAAACACCTCCAGGAAGTGAAAGGGAGAGAGAGAGTGGAGGTGACTGAATAGGGAGAATGCAGGTGATGGGGTCAGAATTGTGTTTTAGAAAGATTAATCATTTAACAGCTGAGAGGAGAATGGACCGGGGTGGACAGACACTTGAGAAGGGAGCTGGGGACTGTTTTCCATTGTTGGTAGTCCTATAGATCAATTCATTCTCATGATGAAAACTCCCTCCATCATCCAGATCAATATTCCTTTGTGAGTGACAGTCATAGAGAGCAGGCTGTGGCCTATGTAGGTCGACTTGCCTATCATCACAACTAGCAAGTTCTTCCTGACCTTAACTCCAGCTCTCTGATGGCTGACTGTGCTGTGGGGGACAGAACACAGAATGTTAGATTTTTATTCAGAGAATCTGAGTTCAAATGCCAACTCTCAACTTAATACTTGTGTGACATAAGGCAACTTACTTAAACTGGGTCTCTGTTTGCTCAATTATACAATGACATTTAGATAAGATATTCCCCTGTGATCCTATCACCTTTGCATAGTTAAATTCTGATCTTCTCTGGGGAAACATTGAATGGGTACAAACATGGACCAATTTTAGCTGTTTTCAAAAGAAAATTGGGGTAGGAACATCAAAAGGGATTTTTGAAAAACAGTGCCTTATATTAAAGCCTCTGGGACACAGATTATAAGGCTTTATTCAGCTGTATTTACAAATAGCTTAACCCTAATGATTGCATGGGTGCTGATGTCTTATTGATCATAATTATTGATCACATAGGTATATGTCTTCCATTTAAAAGGTGATGAAGCCATTGATAGATATAAATTCAGGGAAGAACAGACTGCAATCATCACAAACTACTGTACCCAGTGTATGACCCCAGAACTCATTTTTCTATCTTGCAGATCTGAAATCCCTAGAATATGAAATGGGAAACAGCTGAAAGGAGCTGAGCTCTTCCTATCTCTGCTTCTTAGCCCCTTGTTGTGGGTCAATAGTCTTTGCTGAGGAAGGAGAGTGTTTTGGTTCCCCTTTAGCCTTGGGGATGCGAGGACTGAACATCGGAATTTGAACCTGAACCAGGCCACCTGTTGTTTTGGGAATCAAGCTGCATAATCAGTTCATGGGTGCACTAATAAAGCTGTAAAATGGGACAATTTCTCTACTGTCATTGGTGCCAGCTGGGTACCCAGTCACATCCTGGCCCAAGGATGTGGTCCATTCATTTCTCCAGTTATTGCTTAAAGTTAAAAATGAGTAGAAAGCTTTTTTTAACTGCTATGGGGCAGAAGTCATGTCTTCTTGGCTTCAATGCAGGGATTTTTCAGAGGGTCTCCTTCCTGATAATGGGAAGATTGATGAGAAACATTCCATCCCATGTTTGCACTTCATTTTATTGTACCAAGAAATCCTTTAGGCTCCAAATAAGGGAGAAGGGAAGAAGCCCAGCTGCCTGGCCCACCAGGATAACAACAGAGAAAACAAATGGACACTCTTCTGCATGGTTTTCACTGGAATCTTCATTTACAACTAGTTATTGCATCTGCCGTAAATGGATAAAGTAAAAATCTGGGGAACAATAGAAATAATTGGATGTCTTTTAATGCAAACTAAAGCCCAATATGAAGAATGCCTTCTGGTGCCCTGGCAAACAGGAGCAAATATGTTTGTTTAATCAAGCAATTACAGAATACTTTGGTTTTTAAGCACCCACATTATTAATGCTGTGCTTTTAAACACACATGCTCTAGATTCAATTAAGATCTTTGGGCATTCACTTGTCTGGCTCAGTGTGATGTGAATCAGCTCAAGTGTAGTTCTATAAAGCACTCCTTAATCTTAACGTCTCCCAACAGAGTCACAAAGGCCAGTGATGTTTTTTAAAAATAGAAACAATGGCTTTCAGGGCCAAGCTAAATTAAGAAGCTATATGTTACTCCTGCTTCTCTCTTTCCGCTTCCTCATCACTCTCCTGCTACAGATCAATCTACTTTTTGCAGTCAATTAATTTACCTCAAGGTTTTTTCCCCCAGGATCTCTGAAGAATTTAAGGACACAATATTGTCCATTCTTCCCTACCTTTAGTCCCACTTTTCAGATGAGGCCCTAAAACATTAATCACCATGATCAACAGAGGGAGAGAAATTATGTTTAGATAATTTGGGTAGAAGGACACATTCTGTCCTCTCTTACATGGGAGTTGGTTTCCTCAGCCATGGGTTTGTTGATGCTATTCACGAATTTGTTCACGTGCTCAAAGTGCTTTGTCATTTCTGTTGCCAAAACCATGTCGATGATTGCTTGGCGTAGTGTTCGATAGTGGGTCCTGAAGAATCAAGAAATAGAAGCATATTTATATCATTTCCAGAATTTGGCCAGCTTGCACTCCCTCCCCACCCCCAGTACCCAACTTCCTATTATGCAGATCCTTGAAAAAAAAAGTGGTCCTTTTTTTTTCAGGCTAAGAATTTAAAGTGAAAAAGAGATTAAAAAAAGGAAAAGGATCTATATGTACAAAAAACATTTATAGCAGCTCTTTTCTCAAAGCAAAGAATTAGAAATTGAAAGGATGCTCATTATTGGGGAATGACTGAATAAACTGTGGTATGTAATTAGGATGGAATATTATTGTATTGTGGGAAATGATGAACAAGATGCTCTCAGAAAAACCTGAAAAGTCCTCCATGAAATCAACTGAAATGAAATGTAATGAGTACAAAGTAATAGAATATTGTGGGATGATCAGCTGTGAATGACTATGCTATTCTCAGCAAAGTAATGATATAAGATTACTCTGAAGGACTCATGATGAAAAATGTTCTGCATATCCAGACAAATATATCTGATTATGTATGAATACAGATTGAAACATACTTTTAAATTTTTATTTTTCTTGAGGGATTTTATTTAAGAGGGGAGATCTGTATTTTCTTTTGCTACATGACTTATGAAAATGTTTTGCATAACTTCACACATGTTTTCTCAATGGGAGAGAAAGAATGAGTCTGGAACTCAAAGTTTTAAAAACCAATGTAAAAAGCTTTTGCATGTAACTGGAAATTTATAAAAAGTTAAATGAAAACAAAAGTGTTGAAGGTGAGTCTTATAATTAGAATTCAAATCACAAAGAAGCAGTGGTTTGTTACTCCTTATCATTAAGAGAGAACTGGAAAATCTGATGGTATTATTTTTTTTTTTCGGTGTAAGTTTCCAGCCTTGTCATTTTTCATTCCCACATAAAACCACAGTAAGGTTGGAGGAGAAGGTGACATTTTTCCCTATTCCCTTCCCCTCCTCATGCAAGAAGGTATATGATAGTATATAATATTAGTTAAGGGATCACACCAAGAATCATCATGATCTCTTGTTATGCTGGTATTCAGGGGAGGAAAAAAGAGGTAAAGGCATTTTAGATTAACTTAGATAAATTTTCAAGTATCAGGTAACATGCCCTATATCAAAGGGTATGTGAAAAAGATGTTCTGAAAGTTTAGAAATCTTCATTATTATCTATTATAATCATAAATAATAATCACAAGCTACATTAGTTATAATGTTACATGTATTGATATTAAAGAATGGAGCTAAGCCAACGTTGGAAGAAATCAATCCCCAAGTTTATGGGAAGATTATAAATTGTGAAGACATTTGCCAGAGACAAAAATCATCGTATTATAAATTGAGCTATAAAAGAGCCAAAATTCTGTTCTCTTATTATTACTAAACAGCAAAACAATACCAAGATCTTCCAGAGCAAGATCTAAGAGGAATGTTCAGTGGAAAACTATATTGGAGTAGTCTCTTGAGGAATGGGGGATAAATTTTCATCTATGATTATGTCAAGAATTTTTCCATTCAAGTCCATAATATGACTCTTATCTTAGAATCTGACATTTCCTTTAGAAGTCAATTCAAATACCACCTCTCCCATGAGGCCTTCCCTCATTCCCCTAGCTTCTAGTACCAATCTCATCAAAATAATTATATGTATTCTGTATATATTTTGCATATGCTTTTTTTAAAATAAATTTTTTTGTGAACACATTATCTTTCCCTTATAGGATGTAAGCTTCTTACTATATCTAGCCATATGAAAAGATGTTCCAAGTCATTATTAATCAGATAAATGCAAATTAAGACATCTCTGAGATACTACTACACACCTGTCAGATTGACTAGAATGACAGGGAAAGATAATACAGAATGTTGGAGGGGATGCGGGAAAAGAGGGACACTAATACTGGTGGAATTGTGAATACATTCAACCATTCTGGAAAGCAATTTGGAACTATGCTCAAAAAGTTATCAAACTGTGCATCCCCTTTGACCCAGCAGTGTTACTTATATCCCAAAGAGATTTTAAAGAAGGGAAAGGGACCTGTATGTGCAAGAATGTTTGTGGCTGCCCTCTTTGTAGTGGCCAGAAACTGGAAACTGAGTGAATGCCCATCAATTGGAGAATGGCTGAATAAATTGTGGTATATGAATATTATGGAATATTATTGTTCGGTAAGAAACAATCAACAGGATGATTTCAGAAAGGCCTGGAGAGACTTACATGAACTGATACTGAGTGAAACGAGCAAGACCAAGAGATCTATTATATACTTCAACAATACTATATGATGATCAATTCTGATGGACCTGGCCATCTTCAGCAATGAGATGAATCAAATCAGTTCTAATGGAGCAGTAATGAACTGAACCAGCTACACCCAGCGAAAGAACTCTGGGAGATGACTAAGAACCATTACATCAAATTCCCAATCCCTATATTTTTGCCCGCCTGCATTTTTGATTTCCTTCACAGGCTAACTGTACAATATTTCGGAGTCTGATTCTTTTTGTACAGCAAAATAATGGTTTGGACATATAAACTTATTTTGTATTTAATTTATACTCTAATATATTTAACATGTATTGGTCAGGGAAAAATTGGAACAAAAGGGTTGGCAATTGTCAATGCTGCAAAATTTCCTATGCATATAACTTGTAAATAAAAAGCTATTAAAAAAAAAAGAATGTAAGCTTCTTAAAGGCAGGGTTGTTTCATTTTTGCCTTTGTATCTATCCCCAGCACTTTATAGAATTGTTGGCACATTGTAGGGACTTAATAAATGCTGTTGACTGATTGATTAGGCGATTTCAACAAAGGATATCAAGCCGAGTTGGAAAAATTGAACACTGAATGTATGGAAAAATTATGATTTATGGAGAATCTATAAAATTAGAGGCAAAACCAACATATTATATTTTGAGATATGATCCTATAATCTAAATACAGAAAGATTAGAAGGACTACTGCATCTAAGAGCAGTAATCTTGAGACATCAATTACTTTTAACTCTGTCTGGGATATGTGACACCAATAATATTAAGGCTGTGATCAGAATGGTGACTTATTCTCTTGGGAAGACCACTGGGCTAAGTAGTTTAGAGATCTGGATACTAATCCTAATTATGCTATTAACTTGCTGTGTAACTATGTAAGCCTTAAAAGTGACCCAGAATTCAACTCTGTCTTCTGAAAAATGGGAGTGATAATATCTCTTCTTTATCAGTCAGAGTTTTTTTAAAAATTTTTTGGAAGGATCAAAAATATATAAAAAATTTAAAATCGTTCACATCTGATAGCATTTTATAGTTTACAAAGAGCTTGTAAATTCTTATTATATGAAGAATAGGCCAGGAGGTCCAAGAAGACTTGGAGATATTTAGCCTAGACATGATTACTGATAAAAAACTGCTGCGTGAAGAAGGGATTAAATTTATTCTTGGAACCAGGGGTCAGAAATAGAACCAGTGAGTGGAAGTGCCAAGAAGACAGATTTTGGCTTTATATAAGAAGGAACTTCCTAACAATTTAGAACTATTAAAAATAATATCTTAAGAGGATGGTCAACAACTACCCCCTCAGAGATGCTGTAGGAATTCATGTTATAGTTTGGACTAGATGGTCCATATGTCCTTTGATCCAGAGATACAGAGATATATTTTCAGATGTGGCTAATATATGGATTTGTTTTTCTTGACTGTACTTATTATGAGGAAGACCATTTATTTTAAGAACTTTAGTAGAGAAAAGGGGATAGTGACAGCAATTCCATAATAAACAAACAAAAAGAATGTGAATGAAATATTTAAAAATATATAGAAGAGAACAGAAAAAAGTTCAGAAACAGAAAAAGACAATGATATGCAGGACAGTATAAGAGTTATTATATTAATATATAGTAAAACTGCAAATAATATTTTTGGTTACAATCCTCTCTTTTTTAAAGTTAGTATTTATCAACTTCATAATAATAAAGAAGAAAATTTAAAATAAAAATTCTATAAGCATAATCATAGAAATGATGGTGATAATCACCATCACCAATATTATTTTCACACTTTTTTTCTGTTTCTTTTTTGAATTTAATATTTTTCCCCAATTACATGTAAAAATAATTTTTAACATTCTTTTTTTTGAATTCCAAATTTTCTTTCTCCTTCCCCTCTTTCCTCATTAAGAGGACAAGCAATTTGATATAGGTTATATATGTGTAGTTGTGAAAAACATATTTCCATATTAATCATGCTATCTTCATACTGATCCTTTTCAAGGGAACAGGAGGGAGTGATTTTGATTTAGATGAATTGTCTATAGTTTACACAAACTTCAAACACCCCAAAACCCAGATGCAACAAACCTGTCAATGTTCTTGAAAATATTGCATTTGTTGTCCTTAGCTGTGAGTTGGAAAGCCAGGGCAGTGTGATGACTCTCCAAGACAGCTGTGTCATTATAGAGCACAGCTAGCTCACTGCCTGCATTGCACAGGAAAGAGTTGGTCCGTCCGGGATGATCCACATCGTGGACAGTAGCTGCTATCAATGCAGCCACTTCATCCAGGTGATCCAGGCTTCCCTGGGGGTAAGAAACAGTGTATGATTCATCAAAGCACAAAGCCTATCCCCAGAGGCAGAGAGCACAGAGTTAGACATGTTGATATTAATTGTCATCTTTTTTCCTATGGGAAACAGAGATCTTCATAAGATTATGAATTGGAAGAGAATGTAGAAAGTCATCTAAATGTAATCCCTTATATTTATAAATAAGGATACAGGTCTAGCAGGGTTAAATAATTTGCCTAAGATCACACAACCAATAAGTTTGAATCTGGATTTTCTGATCCCTTTACTCACTAAAACTATCTCCCAAATCTATGATGTAAGTTTAGGTCTAGTTAAGTATGACCTAAATGCAGATAATCAGTACTGTGGATTATTTAAAAGAAAAAGTTTAAATTTCTGGGTTACCTGTTATGTTCTAGAGCAAAGTTTTTAAAAATGATATATCTTGTAACTGAATGTAGAGGTTGCAAAAAATTTGTCAACAGTAAAAAGTAGCAAATATTCTGCCAAGATTTAATTCTTTATGTAAAAATAAGCAAGTACATCCATCTCATTGGCATGCAAATTTGCTTTTGCTTTTAATAAATGGTAAAGTTATACATATACCAAAGAATTGTTTTAAAATAAATTTATTTATAACTTATTATCAATAAATGTTAGAATTTGTATGTTGATTTTATATACCTTTATATCTGGGATCATGTGAAAAATTTTGGGGTAAAAATGGGTCATGAGTGGAAAAAGTTCTAGACAATGAGCTCTTTGTATTTGCTGAATGAATGCATAAGCAAATCCTGTGAGTACCTTGCATGAGCCTAAAGCTTGTTCCCATTACTTATCCACTATATGTTTAGGAAACATAAATCATAATTGGGAACGCAATCTCCTGTGAGATAGCCATCTATGTTGCTCCGTTTCTTCCAAAAGTCACATTCGTTCTGCTCTTCCCCCAGAAAGCAAGATTGAACGTTCACTCTATTTAAATTTCTCTTTGGCTGAGGAATAACAACTGTATATGCAGACCACTTTACCAGTACGACTCAGTTAAACAATAGCAATCACAAATAACAAAACAACACCACAGAAATCATGGTGTTTGCTTCAGCAGGGCAGTCTCATTATCCTGGCAGAAGCTGGAATGTTGTAATACTTTTCATGCTGGCTGTTAGATCTGGTCTGATTTCCTTGTTTCAGAAACTAAGTTAAAAAAAAAATAGAGGAAGATCTCCATCAAATTGGGAGGAATATCTACAGAGGCTTTAGAGGAACGGCATTTCTAGAACGGCCACTGCCTCCTTTTGCGGTGCCATTTTGCAATCTTAGAGCCAGCCTCAATTCCTCACTGTCCTTTCTATCCAACAGTTGACAAATCTTATTGATAGACTTTTTTATCTCTTATGTCTTTCCCATTTCTCCTCTTCCTTCTTCCGTTATCCAAAGAGCAGCCAAAGGGTTAGTCCTGAAGCACAGGTGGAATCATGTCACTCCCCTAATCAATCAACTTCAGTGGTATTTGAGGCTATCCAGGGCTGGTACTCTATCCACAGTACCATCTAGTTGCCTTCCTTCCTTCCTCCTTTTTTCTTTCTTTCTTTTCTTCCATCTTTCTTCCCTTCTTTTCTGTCTTCCTTCCTTCCTTCTTTCCTTTCTTCTTTCTCTTCTTTATTTCTTTCCTTTTTTCTTTTCTTTCCTTTTTTTCTCCCTCCTCCTCTTTCCTTCATCCCTCCCTCCCTTCCTTCTCCTTTTCATTTTTGTTTCTTTCTCCTTCTTACCTTCTTCTCGCCTTTCTTTCATCCATCCTTCCCTCCTTTCCTTCCTTCCTCCCTTCTTTTCCCTTCCTCCCTTTCTTTCATTTTTGTTTCTTGCTCCTCCTCCTCCTCCTCCTCTTCTTCTTTTCTTCCTCATCCTCCTCTTCTTCTTTTTTCTCTGTCTCTGTCTCTCTGTCTCTCTCTCTCTCTCCTCCCCTCCCTTATTATTTTTCTCTTAACAATCTTTTCCCAACCTACCTTTCTAGGTTCAACTTACTATATTCCACACTAGTTCATTGGTTGCTCTTCACATAAAACATTCTATCATCTCCTGTCTCAGTGAGTTTGCAGGTGTGAGATACTTCCCATGCCTGAAATCACTCTCTCCCCACCTCCACATTTTAGCATTCAGTTAGTTTCCTTAAAAGTTCTGCTCAAGTGTTACCTATTGGATGAGGCATTTCTTGATTTTCTCAGTTGCTAGCAACTCTCCTCCCCCTTACTTTATCTCTCATACATCCTTATCTTTTATTTACTTTGTTTATACAGTTAAGCCCTGATTAGTGAAAATTATGAAACTTCCACAGTGATCATATATATTGGAATTCAAAGTTAAAATTATATAAAATATGGTCATTGTAGCACAATGGAGATATAGAACACAAATGTGAATAATGCATTGTGTATGGTTTTGATATGTAGTTTTATTTACAAATACTGTCAACACTACCAGAGTATAAGCCCCTTGAAGATAGGAACTATGTCATTTTTATATTTGTACCTCCAACATTTAGGACAGTACTGGGTACTTCATAGGCACTTAATAAGTGATTGATGAATGTGTGACTTATTGACGTGGACAATCATCACAGAATTTGAGAAGAAAGAGAGGGATTATGATCTGCATTAGTGGAATTACACTAATAAGATCAGAGACCCATTGAAATACCAAAATAAATGATATTTATTTCTAATCCTGGCAATGTAGAAGTGATTAGTAGGTCTCAACAGAAATAGCAACTTGAGAGACCAAAACCCTCTACAGAAGAATATCAGATACTTAGAATCCTAGAATCCTAGAATTTCAAAGCTGGATTGAAATGCAGAGGTCAACTCTTGTTCAACTGAGACCTCAAAAGGAAAGTCTCTGATCACGTATTCATCCAACTTCCACTCCCATCATTTATTCTCGAATGGGGGGGGGGGCAAGGATATAACTAACTGGCCCATTTCACATCTTATTTAGCAGAGAGCTGCCTGATATCCAGGTTATACCTATGGAACACCAATGGCTGATCTGAGAACATCAAGACTAATCCTTCCAGGGCCATGCTGATGTCAGCCTACTAAGGATGCCAGCACACCTAAATGAGGTGCCAGGGGAGCTCCCACAATATGCTCATTCCTTCTTGGCAGTTAGGATCAATCTAGTTCTCAACAAAACTGACTTGGATAACTCAGTTGGGAAGCCAGAGTACACTGACAAGGTCCATTGTTTTTTCTTTATTAGACAATAAACAAGAAACACAATTAAGTAGAACTTTGGTAAAGTTAAACACCAAGCTGGTTGCTCCAGAAATAATAATGCCCAGCTGGTCCTCAGCATTCACTCTGACACATTTGCTCGTAAGCAATGGGTAGGAGGAAGGGCAGAAAGGCAGGATTATTTCACCAGCATCTTTAGTGTGTAAAAAGCCATTCTTGGAGCTCTGGAGGGGGAAGGGAGGGAACATGAGGGAGAAAACTCTTAAACCTCTAAGTGAATTCATCCAATGCATGCCCTCTTGATGTAGAAAGCCTCAAGGAAGGGGCAGAGCTGGTTCAAGGGTTACAGCTCTTGTTCCTTTTCTTTTTTAAAAGTAGGAAATGGATTTTGATCACACTGAGAGAAAGCTGGCAAGTCTTAACCTTAAAAATAGATTTTTCAGATAACCAATCACTTGTTTATATATAAATAGCTATTTTTTTTATCACTTAGTAAGACAAAACTAAAAACAAACAAAAAAACCCCCAAAACTTTAAAATTGAACAGTTATTTTTATAAATGTATAAGCTGCTGTGTTCCTTTGTTTTGCACGGGGGTGGCAGAAGTCAACAAGGAAGAACTGGCTTGTAAATTCTTGTTGGTTGATAAATTATGGTAAGGAATGCATATGTAAATTCCATGAGGGGCAGGCAGTATTTAACTTTTATATCTCTAGCTCCTAACATGGTACCTGGCACATAAAAGACATTTGATAAATCCTTATTAATTGTCAAATTCAATGACTGATGAAAATGTTTGAATTTTATTCTCAAACCAGGAAGGTGGGAGGCTTAAATGGTTCTAAGCTTCCAGGTAGGACTCAGAAAGGAGTTTTCTGAGTGTCTCTCTGTTAAATGTTGAAGGAGACCAGTGTAATTATTTCTCATGGCTTCAGAGGCATGATCATGGAGAAGACAAAAGGGTAGAACAATATGGAATAAAGATCTTGGCCAGGATATAAGAAACCTGGTTGCATAACTTTGAGAAGGTCTTCTCATTTTTCTAGGTCTAATTTCCTCATCTATCAAATGAGAGAGTTAAAATATATGATTTCTAATAAATCATAATAATCAAAAAGATTATTAAGCACCTACTATGTGTTAGGCATTGTGTTAAGTGCCAGGGATACAAAATGAGGAAAAAGATAGTCCTTATCCTCAATGGGCTTTCCAGCTCTACATCCTAATGTATTACGGTCATAGCTTGTCAGAGATTTTGAATTTCTTTGAAAGCACAGGTATAATTTACTTTATGTCACAGATGTGTTCTCTTAAAATTATTTGTAAATTATATTTTTTGGAAATTGTATATGCCCTTGAAATGCATAGATAAGTTAAAAGAGTGTTTCTTATTGAATTTTTCATAAAGCAAACAGTTATGTATTCCCCTCTCTTCTTTCCCACTCTCATTTATCTAGTTTGTAAATCTAGATTTTCCTAGTGTGGCTTTGCTTAGAATAAGGCACATCTAAATTATTTCTCAAAGGCTAGTAATGCAGCCATTAGCTATCCTTAATAGATCAGGAACTTCATTCCATTTCCATCTGGCAATGTGTGACCTGTTTAATTTTTCCCTTTCTGTCTCTGTACTCTCAAAACTTTACCTCATGAGCCCCCGTCAATATGTTTATCTCCTCTCTGCTCAGCCAGAGGAAAAAAAATAGTTCAAGTCAAAAGCATTTATTGAAGTTGCATAATAAAAACAACTGGCAACAACTAAGAGCAAAATCTCTCTCCCATAAATCTGAAGGACTCTTTTCTACAAAGACATACTGTGATACTGAGAAGAGTGAATGTACTTGGAGTTCACAAATGGAGATATACACAGAGAAGGAATATAAATGGCCAAGGTAAAATATACCTCCGGGGCCTTCAGGGAAGGAAGGAAGAAAAATATCTCATCTGATTCTCACAATAATTCTGAAGAGTTCTTGCCATTATTGTTCCCATAACTGAGGAAGGCAGTGTTTAGGTGTCTTGTCCAAACACATTGCTACTAAGTGTCTCAAGCCGTATTTGAACCCAAGTCTTCCTGACACTAGAGTCAGTGCTCTGTCCTGAGGGCAACCTCCCTGTCTCTCCATATGTTGTTACTGATGTCTTTGTGATGCTCTTGGCAGAAAAATGAGGCTTTTCTGGGCCAAGTCCTGGGCGGGACACCTCGCTCCGATGTTGGCTGTGATCTCTAGCTTGAAGCTCAACTGAAATCCTGGCCAAAGATGCTGCTATGTTTTTTAAAAGAACCAGAAACCATTCCTAGTGACCAATAGGTACTTGGCTACAATCTCTACTGTCTGAAATCTTAGTCTAGGGTACTGCTATAGTCTTTGGATAAGAATGGAATCCACATTCTAGGACCAGCAGGGGCTCCCTCTGCATCCAGGGCCATCTCCATTCCTCCTGATCTATGTCTGGCCACTGGACCCAGATGGCTCTGGAGGGGAAGGTGAGACAGGTGACCTTCATAAACCTAAACATTCAAAATTTAAACAGCTTTCCTGATCCTTTAGTCTGACTGGTGAGCCCACCTTTGGGCCATCTCCTATTGTCCGGCTCTAAGTCTACCTATCAGACCCAGACAATTCCAGAAGTGGGATACCTTGACCTTCTTAAGCTAAAGTCTTCAACAGTTCTCAATTTGACTGGGGCTACACCCATTCAGTGATTAACACTAGGATGCACTTGAAGCAAAATTTCACCTAATTAAAAAACAAAAACAAAAAAAAAAAACCTAACTAAATAAATAGAAGAAGGGAAAACTTTTTGGGTTTCCGGCCAAAGCAGAAATAACTATTTACATTCAATCTGAGTCAATCAGGACCCAAACAATACCATACAGCTCACATACCATCTTCTGTAGGAAGTTTTCCTTGATTCATTTCCCCTTGTTTAATTTCTTTGTATATATTTGGATTTATTCACTTTCTATTTTTGATGTACAGATATAGATATAGATGCAATTATAGATAAAGACTTATCTCCTCTTTCAAGTAGGCATTGTTTCATTTTTTTGGTATTTGTATCTCCAACACCTAATATAGTAGGAGCTTAATAAAGATTGGTTGATTCACTTAATACACCATAGTGCCTAGTTCAAAGTAGTTTTTTAAAAAATAAATACTTGCTAATTAAATTGAACTGAAATTATTTCTCCTGAAACCAAACATATTTTATAATTTGGCTTGGTCCCCCAACACCAATACCATATCTGATTAAATTTATGGATTAATTTATGCATGTGTGAAAGAAAGAAATCTGACTTTGCATCAACTTTTGCAAGCAAAAACCAATTGAGTTTCTGAGAAAAAAAAAAATCAGTTAAACCCTGTATTGAGCACTACATGGTTATAATCCACCATGGGGAACAAAGGAAGAAAGGAACAGAGATAAGAGAAAAACATGTAAGAAAGACAGACCAACAGAATCTATGAGGATAATCTGGGTTCATAAGCAGTTGTTAGGGCCATAAGTGTTATAGGTTTGTAAAAATCTATGAATGGTAAAAAAATGAGGGCAGGATAGTTTTTTTTTGGGGGAAGTGGTGAATCTGTAAGTCTGACAGACATATAAAATAACATAATACATCATATGATAATATAACAGAACATAATATACTATACCATACTATATAATGATATATCACAATATAATGTAACAAAATAATATATACATAAATGGGCAATTTCATACTAACTGTTAATAATTGTTATTTAACTTCTCTTTGCTTCAGTTTACTAGTTGTAAAAGGGGAATAATAATAGTACCTACCATGCAGAGTTTTTGTAAGGATCAAATCAAATATTTTTTAGTGTATGTATTTTACTTTTTAACATTTTTATTTATTTCTAATTTATGAAATAAAACAAGCATTTCTATAACATAGTATAATTTTGAAAAAGAAGATTGTACATGAAACTACAAATCTATTATGTATACCTTATTCTTCCTTTTAAATAAATAATAAAGTTATAATGTAAATTTTTTTCCCTCCCTTGTCCCCTTCACCTTATGGATGGTTACCATTAGACATAAATATATATACATATATGTATGTATATTTATAAATCATTCTATATATACTTCTATTTATCAAGTTCTTTCTCTAGATTCAGATTGTGTCTTCCTTCTTAAGTCCTTTCCAGTTAATGGGTATTTATAATAGTTAAGATGACTTAGTCACTCAAAGTTGTTCTTAAAACAATATTGCTATTATTCTATACAACATTCTCTTGATTCTACTTATTTCACTCTTTATTATTCTTAAAAGAACACTTAGCATAGTGCCTGGGACACAATAGGCATAAATAAATACTTATTCCCTTCCCCCTACTTATATATGCACAAGTGGCTAATTTAGTAAATTGTTAGCAAAATGAAACAGATTTAAATTCCCACTGATAGTAAAATAGTTTCTCTCAGATATAACTAAGATAGAGTATGGGTGTATGTGTATATTTTTTTGTATGTATACACATACAAACATTTGCATACACATATACACACAAAATGTCCAAGTGTAACCATGGAGATCAGTCTAAGAAAATTTTACCTTAACTCTTTCTTTTCCAAGGAAAAATGCCGTAGCATGCAGGACATCTGCAGCATGGGTGGAGTTGTGGTAGGAGTTGGATGAGTGGTAATTGGCTTCAATCACCTGCAGCCAGGCCCGGAGAGTGGCTTCCGAACAGTTCAAAAACTCACAGACTCCAAAGCGGGCAAAGACTTTTAACCCCAGGTAAACCAAAGGTCTGGAGAAGTTAGATATTTAAAAAAAAAAAATTCTGATTCATTTCATTTCTTGCCAAGCTCTTTTGTTTGTTTGTTTGTTTTTGTTTGTTTGTTTTTGTCTTTTTACTGATAAGAGAGGGACAAAGAAATTTTTCTATTTCTCCAACAGCCCCACCTACCCCAAGTCATTGCCTAATTTCATATGTCCAGGAGGTGAAAAGCATCTTTGGAAAGTAAAAAGAACTTTTTGGCAGTCCTTCCTTAAATCCAGTTCTGATTCCTGAACAGATGCATTATGACAACCAACTCAAAACACTATTAGGTTATCTGCCGTTCATCAGAAGCTTAAATAACTGTGACAAATGGCAAGTTTTTGGATTTCTCTCCTTGTTCCCCCCCAATCTGTACATCACAAGTGTTCCCGAACAAAAGGGAATGACCGATCTAAGATCCCGCATGATTTAGAGTTACCAGGATCCCAAAATTATTTTTCAGTGGCTTTTACAAAATGCCTATGAGCCCCCGTCCAGCACTTTTTGGAGAGGAATATCCCTTTCACAGGATCCTTGGGCTACGGAATTATCTGCAGAGGTAATCTCACCCTTCCCTTGGCTTTCAGAAGGGACCACATGGAGGCCATCCTATTCAAATCAAAACCTATTTTCTTGCTCCTTGAGCCCATAAATTCAGTTAAGTCATTTGTTGCTTTAACAAATTTGGAGCTTGATATTTATACCTGCCTGGTACATTCCTGATACACCAGCAATAATAAGTTATCCTAGGAGATCTTGGAATGACTTTTAGCCATATTACTTCATTCTTGAGTTCCATTCAACCTTATCCCATGCATGCTCCCTGAGGGTTATTTCTCCACAAAGGGTCATGCTCAATGACAAAGTCTCTACGCTCATTTTATGTCTCCCCTCATTCTCTGCTGAAAAGGCAAAGGCACTGAGGCTAGACTTCACCTCTTGAACCCCCAAATTTAAAGGACCTCCAGCCCTTGCCCCGACATGTGCCCAAAGGAGCTCAGTACCTTTTATGTGTGACAGCTTCTAATTCAAAGATGTTGAAGTCCCAGCTTTCTTCATTATCCAGTAATTGTGCAATACAGGGCGGAACATCATTGATCGTGATTGGCAGTGAGAGATGACTGTGGCTATGGTGCATATCTGCAAAAACAATTTAAGTGAATTCAGCAAACACATATTAAACATCTACTACCCATCACGACTAACACTAAGCTGGGTGCTGGGAATTTACATCTGAAAGGGGGAGAGGTGATGGGAGGGAAAAAATATATCTAGAAGGGTAATGTTTTATATATATATAAAACATTACTCTTCCATTTATATGTGTGTGTATATATCTATACACACACATATATTTATACATAAATATATAAATACACACACATTATGTATATATATTTATGTAAAGTGATTTTTGAAAAGAGGCAAGAAAATTGAGCATGAGCACCAAAGGTCAATAGAGGTCCCTGTAGGAAGTAGAACTTGAACTAAGTCTTGGAAGAAATTAGTGTTTACAGGTATGTTGTTCTGTCATTTCAGTCATGTCTGACTTTTTATGATCCCATTTGGGATTTTCTTGGTAAATATATTGGAATGATTTGTCATTTCTCTTTCTAGTCCATTTACAAACAGAAATTAGTGATTCGCCCAGGGTCATACAGCCAGGAAGTGTCTCAAACCCAATAGAATTCAGTTTTCTTGTCTCCTGACCCGATACACTATGTCCTACATCACCTAGCTGTTCAGACCTTCAGGTATGGGAGATAGCACATATGGGAAAAAGCGAATAAGTCAATTTGGCTGGAAACATAATGAAGAGTAACGATGAGAAATTAGTCTAGAAAGAGAATTGAAGCCAGATTGTGAAAGGCATGAAATGCCTATCAAGGAAGTATTTTATTCCAGAGGCAACTTCCACTCAAGTTTTTTTGAGTAGGGGAATGATATGGTCATATTGATGCTTTAGGAAAATCACTTGGGCAGCTGTGGAGGATGTGTTAGAAAGAAGAAAGACTAGAGCCAGAGAAATTTAGTAAAACTTTTCTATAACAGTCTAATTTAAAGATGAACAAGAATCATGACCTTGAGTAGAAATAGAGGGGGAAAAATGAAAAGAAGGGATATTCATTATGGATTTAGAATCTGATAGAAGGTTCTTAGAGTATTTTCTCTCATTTTTATCATCCCTAATTTTTTTTTTAAAGGCCTCTTCAGGATCCCTAAAGTAGGAAATTTTAATTTCAGGAACTCCTATATTATTAAGCTGAGATATTTAGAGCATATAGGTCAACCTAGCTGACTTATTAAATCCATATAACAAAATAGAAATTTGTTCTTTCTTAGACTTGTAATTTTGACATTTTTCTGATCAATGATTTTAATTAGAAAACCCAGTTACAAACCAAGGACAGAGAGAGATGGTTCATATACATGCTCAAGTGGGATGAATGGATTGTGGATCATTGAAGTAAAAAGTCATTCTAATTTATTCATTTAAAAAAGTAGGACTCTGACTAATTGATCTATAATAAACTGAAAACTGAAAAAAACCTCTTCTTTCCTAATCAGATGAAAGGTGGAAATATCAGACTTTTTACATAAACTAAATGTTATTGGGACTCATGGGAAAATACCAAAGCACCTGAAAAATATCTGCAGGAGTTTAAAAATTATTGATGGCACATGCATCTTCCATGACAATTAACTAGAAAGGATCAATTCATCTTTCTCTGTTAGATAAATCAATACAAATACAAATACAAAATAAGACAAAATAAGTCGCATATAGTGGATTAGCACATGACCTAAAAGAATTTGGAAATATCAAGTAAAATGAGGCACAAGTTATATGAAAACTTACTCTTGGAAAACACGTACTCATTCCCTGACAACCTTCTCAAGCCATCCTGGAATAAATGAAGATGTTGTAAGTAGCAGGAATTTACTGACCAAATATTTTTATTACATGTCATTTTTCTTCTAGGTCTCCTTTCTTCCCTTAACACTCCAAGCTAGAGCACCAGAAAAGATGCTCTTTGGTGTCTGAGAATAGCAAGGAATAAGGAACTTTCAAATAAAAGTGTCAGAACTGAATTGGGACAATAGTCACAGTATGGTTTATTGCAGGGGTCCTCAAACTGGCCCGCAGGCCAGATGCAGCAGCTGAGGACATCTATCCCCCTCACCCAGGGCTATGAAGTTTCTTTATTTAAGGCCCACAAAACAAAGTTTTTGTTTTTACTATAGTCCGGACCTCCAACAGTCTGAGGGACAGTGAACTGGCCCCCTGTTTAAAAGGGTTGAGGACCCCTGGTCTATTGCCTCTGGCCTATTAACCTGAAGAAATTAATTGAAAATAAATGAAATCAAGATGACCATGCAATCAAAAAATGCCTTAATTTTAACCATTAAAAGTATGAAAGTCCTACATACCATCTCGTTATCTCTTACTTTTGTTTATAGTTATCCATAAATCCTCCAAAGTTCCTTTATCTAATACTCTGAATGTCTCTTACTTTCCTGCCCAACTCTCCTCCTCCATTTTGGCAGATTCTGGTGTACTATTTGAGCTGCCCCTCTGTTGTTTGCTCTTAGATTCTTACTACAAAGCTTTGTAAATCTTGAATCACAACTGAAGCATGATTCTTATTTTTTATTTATGTTCTTTTCTTTTCTTTGTTAGGCAGTTGGGGTGAAATGACTTGCCCAGAGTCACACAGTTAGGAATGTACAAGACCAGATTTTCAGGTCCTCCTGACTCCAGGGCCAGTGCTCTGTTTTCTGTCACCTAGCTGCCACATTCATTTTCTAATAAAAAAATTGTTATGTAATAACATAACCAGCCCACATCATTAACCAGTCATACATGTCCTCAATAAAATCACTGTCTTCGCCATGTATACGTCATCATTGCCACCATACTGCTATATAATAACAAAAATAGTGGCAGCAATCATAGCAGAAAGATCAATAAGCATTTCTATATAACGGGAAAGGGGAAAAAATAAGCATTTATAAGGCACCTACTATGTGCCAATCATTATGCAAAGCATTTTTAACAAATGTTATCTCATTTGATCCTCAAAACAATCCTGCAAGATAGATGTTGTTATCTTCGTTGTACAGCTGAGGAAACAGGATCAGGGTCACACAGCTAACAAGTGTCTGAGGACTATTTGAACTAAGGTCTTGATTCTGGGACCAGCGTTCTGTCCATTACAGCACTAGCTGCCCATAATAATGGTAACAATTCTCAAGATATTTACAGTGCCGCACAGTTTGCAAATGGCACCAGAAGCCGGTGATTTGTTTTCTGACAAAGTTTGCCTTAGTGAAGTTTATTTGTTTTTTTTTTTTCTTCAAAAGTGTGATTTTTTCCATATTACTCACAGACATCAGTCCTCCAACTAGATCGCTAGTATGGGGATCTTCGTCTTTAGTGCCCAGCTGAGGAGAGTAGAGTTCTGTGGTCCGTAAAATTTCCAAAACTCTATCCAAGGCTTCTGCTACAGTTACTGGGCTATTCTCCTGGGCAGCATTGATTATGTTAATGACCTGGATAGGGGAGAGAGAGAGAGAGAGAGAGAGAGAGAGAGAGAGAGAGAGAGAGAGAGAGAGAGAGAGAGAGAGAGAGAGAATATGAGTTGATTATGTAGTACAAAAGTGAATATTTCCCTGAAGTTTTTGTACATTGACTCCTGGGCCTAAAAACAAACAAAAAAAGATCACCTTTCTGCCTCAATTTGTTTTTCAGTGGTTAACATCTTAACACTTGATCATATTCTTTTCCATACCTGAATCCCCAGTTGTCATGATATAAGTCCCATTCTAAATCTGCTCCCTTACATCCATCCTCTTCAACCTTAACCCACCATCCTCAATGTACTACTCCAGAGCTAACCCTCCAATCTTGCTTTCAGTTTAAACCTTTTCCTTTTCCCCTCTCCTTCCATTTTCTGTCACTCACTGGCTCCAACCTGATGACTACCTTGATTATCTTTGGCCATCTCTTTCAGTACCAGTTCCATTTTCACTCATACCCCTAAACTCACTGATCCTCATAGAAAGGTCCTTACTCCTTGCTCACCATGGTCACTTCCAGACTCCTTCTACCAATAGTACTTAGTACTTTTTCTTCCTTTGAAGTTTATTCAATCCATATTTATAACCCAATCAAGATTCTGGTAGCTACCTACTGACTCCCAAGATACTCTCTTTCAATGAGTCCAAGGTCTGGGTCACTGAACTTTGCTTTCACTCCAACTCCTGCCTTCATACTATGACACTTCAGTATATATATAATATTTCTTAACTTCCCAGCTCCTCATTCTACTCACTTCCCATGCCAATTCTTCCCTCCACCTTAGTTATACAATATAGACAGACATAACCTTGATCTGCTGTCATTCCATTTCCACATTCAGAAACTAAAAAATTCTTTTATCTCACCATTCTAGCTTTCTATCTATTTACCTTACAACCTCTAACTCTATTCTTCATCCTCATCATGACCTCTAATTCCTCACTTCTCAGTTATCACTCCTCCACTCATTCTACTCTCCATCTAGACTCTCTGGTGAACAGTTTACCTCTCCACTATCTTCTACCCTGAGCCTCCTTATTCTCCAGTCACATATGTCTTGCCAACCTCAGACTTGGATGGCTCCCACCATCTGATACTTTCTGTCCTGTTCAGATACTGGAAAAAAAAAATTCACAAAACTGTGACGATTGGATCCACTACAAATTTGTGTTACATAATTTCAACAAGGCCCTCATTGCAACAAAAACATTTTAATTCTTCCTAGCTGACCACTGACCACAGTGGCCATTCCAAACATTTTCATTCTTCCTCAAACTTACCACAGTATCCTTTTCTCCATCTTTTCAGTTAACAACTTTGTCTCATACTTTGACGAAAAAAAAAAGAGTCTGATGATTCCCAAATCTATTTATTCTACCCTATCTTGATCTTTAGCATCTCTACCTATTAAATGGATGTCTCGAACTGATGTTCCATATATATATATATATATATATATATATATATATATATATACATATATATATCTTAAACTGAACATGTCTAAAACTGAACTTATTATCTTTCCCCCAAAACTTTTTCCTCTTTTGAACTTCTCTCATTGTCAAGGATACCGCTTCCTTCCACCACCCAGATGTCATCTTTAGCTCCTTGCTCACTCTCACCCCATATATCCAATTTCTTGCCCAGTTCTATTTTTGCTTTTACATCTTTTATATACATGTTCTTCTTTCCTTTGACATGGCTACCACCCTGCTGTACAGATCCTTTTCCATAGGAAGACTGAAAACATCTTCACTTATATCTCTTCCCATTCCAGATCATCATTTACCCAATGATTTTCCAAAAGCACACGTATTTCTGACCATCTTGCCCTTTCCTCAAGTTCCCATTGATCCCTATTACCTTCAGAATCAACTAGAAAATCCTTTATTTGTCTTTTCCTACTTTTTGAATTTTCTAATATTTTATTCCCCTTCAAGTACTCCATAATTCAGCACCACTGTTGTCCTTGCTGTTCTTATACAGCCAGTTCTCTGTTAATATTCTGTGGACCTCTCCTCCCTCTGCTCTGGATTCTCTGTGGATCCACCCCTTCCAAGGTTCCATGGCTTCCGTACCTGGGACACCCCCTTTCCCCTTGGAATGGAGGACCTCAACAATAAGATGTACCTGCGCTGCTGCCCCTGCCATCCCCTTCCAGGAGACAGAGCCAGGCCCAGCCCTGTGGTGTCCTGCCACAAAATAGGAATTTACATGCTATGAGAAGTGTGTGCATATGATACTTCTACTCAAGGCCTTTTAAACCAGCTGTCCCTTATGAGTGGAATGCTTTCTTTTCTTCCCTCTGCCTCCTGGCTTCCTTCAAGACTCAGCTCCCATCCCACCTTCTGCAAGAGATCTTTGTTGCCCCCTCCCCTCCACCATTCTTCTATTCCTCTAAAATTATCTCCCATTTATCATATATATATATATATATATTTGCCTTGGGGACAGAGACTATGTTTACATATATATATATATATATATATTTTGTTTGCCTTGGGGACAGAGACTATGTTTTTGTCTTTCTATGTATCCCATAGCATTAGTACCTGGCAATGGAGTGGGAATTTAATAAATACCTGTTGGCTGTCTGATTGATATTTCTAAATGCTTTTAGGCTGTATATTTAAAAAGTTCAATATCAATAGGAAAAGATAAGTACTCCCTCAGGATTTTTAGGATTTTTTGGGACCAAATCTATGATTTCACTGGTCTAGGGATCTCCTGGTAAAGTAGCCCTCTAATAATGAAAATTGGCACTATCCTTACAGAAGAAAGACTAAAAATTCTTCAGAGGTAAGTAAAGATTAGGTGACTTGCCCAATACACACAGCCAATATTTATCAGAACCAGGACTTTATTCCAGATTTTTCTGACTCCAAAGTTCATTCTCTATTCATACGTACTGATGTTTCCTACCTTAGACATACATACACATAGATAGACATGATAGACAATTGCTTGTGATTAAAGACCAGGAATAGCCATCACTCTTTACCTTTGTGATCGGAGCTTCAATGGTCATGGAGTGGATCCTTGCCATAGACGGGTAACGGCGATTCTGCAGACTTGGTGCTGTGGAGACAAGATATGTATGCCTTAGAACAAGAGCACTCTGAAGGACACAGTCTAAATTTTGGAGATGGAGGCCAGCTGGAAGCTTCAGGTCAGAACTATTGCTGATGAGGTCCCCGTGAGCATGGTTGCAAGCCCCGCTTTGCCTTCTGGGGGACCACCACACTGCTCTTCAAAAAAGGATTGGGTTCACTTGTCCCAGAATGATCAGAAACCTGGCCATCATCTGCATTGGCCCAGTCAGACAGGACTAGATTTATGCAGAATGGATGACAGGGGTAGAATGACATGTGATATTCTCATATCACACATATCCACTGAGGAGACCACTGCAGACAAGATCAGATGATAAAGTCTCTCCCCCTCCTCCCGAAAGCCCACTATTGCCACTGCTAAAGCCCTGGTTTGCACATATCATAAATCTTTTCAGATTTTCAAATATATGCCTGGCATGTAGTGAGTAGTTAACAAATGAAGAATACATTGATTTATTCATTGTTTCCATAAGCAGGATTTTTGAAAATGACATTTCTAGATATTGGTATTATATGTATATTATACAACATCCATAACAAATGATATATTCTTAGCTTTTAGCAATGTAAAGTTTTTTCTTTATGGTCATTGCTATCTATTCCTCTCTCCCTACCTCTCTCTTCCCTCTTTCCTTCCTTCCTTCCTCCCTCCCTCCATCTTTCCTTTCTCCCTCCCTCCCTTTCTTCCTTCCTTCTTTCCTATCTCCCTTCCCTTCCTTCATTTTTCCCTTCCCTTTTTCCTTCCTTCTTTCCTTCCTTTCCTTCCTCCCTCCCTTCCTCCTCCTTTCCCTTCTTTTCTTCCTTCTCTCCTCTCCTCTCTCTCATCTTTCTTTCTTTCCTTCCTTCCTTTCTCCTTCCCTCTCTCCCTCCTCTCCCATTTTCTTCCCTTCCTTCCTTCCTTCCTTCCTTCCTTCCTTCCTTCCTTCCTTCCTTCCTTCCTTCCTTCCTTCCTTCCTTCCCTATTTTTGTCATGCTGCTAGAAGACAGTTGAATTAGGTCTAGCATTAAAGTCAAAAGACTGATTTGGGTCTTTCTATTCAACTCAAGGATAATTTACTAGTAGTAAAAACTTTCTAAGTCATAGTCTTACTTATTGGAAGTTCTAATAAAATGCAGCTTGACCTAAAGAAGAAACACATTTTTTTTAAATGTCTATTTCCTAGCTGTTTCAAGTACTTTAAGTGCTTGCTAGTTTAGTAGAGGTGTCCAGTAAAAAGCATAAATTAGTCCTCAAACACAGGGAGATAAATGTCTTGTCAGGTGTTTGATTTCACAGTATAATACATGCACAAAATCAATAAACAGTGATATGTAACAAGGAAAGAATGTTAAGAAAAGAGAAAGCAAGTGGAGACAGAAAAACTTTTTTTTTAAGCTTAACTTATTAAGATCACGAAACAACATTATAAGGAAGAAATTATGCTGAGTGTTCCATATGCCCTTCCTTTGAATCAAAGTTTAACTAAAAAAACAAACAAACAAAAAAAACCCAAAAACAAAAGACCCCAACCACAATCCAAAACGTGTAGAAGTCATTATGATTTAAGCATCAAATTGCCTTTAATTCATAAAGGGCTGGTGAGTTCAACTCCACATACGCTGGAATATAACCTAATGGATTTATCCTAGGATTCAGCAGATTTAGCAGGTACATGATACAGTGGATGGACTGCTGGACTTGGAGTCAGGAAGACTCAAATTTGTGAGTTCAAATCTACTTCAAGATACTTCCTAGCTGTGTGACCCTGCACAAGTCACATAACCCTATTTGTCTCAGTTTCCTCATCTGTAAAATGACCTGGAGAAGGAAATGGCAAACCACCCCAGTAATTTTGCTAAGAAAATTCCAAATGGAGTCATGAAGAGACAGATATAACTTAAAAACAACTGAAAAACAACGAAAAGGATTCATAGATTAAGTAAAGTGCTCAGGGTTAAGTGGCAGAGGAAGAATTTTAATCTAGGCCTCTCCTGAATTCAAGTCCAGCACTCTATCCTCATCACCTATATAATTAGAAGAAAAATACTCTGAAACCTTATAATTTTTTAAAAATTTATCAAAACATGTTTAGACATATTCTGAAAGCTAGTTTCTCATTTCCTTTGGATTATTTTAGCTCTCTCTTATATATGTTGATCAGTTGTCTTTCAATCATGTCTTCTCCCTCTTATTTTCTGCTGTTAAAAAACAAATAAAAATGTGAATTAGGAGGTTTCTTACCATCACTACTTCGAGATGTTATTGACTTAACATCAATAGATTCTTTCCTCCTATTCTTGTATCTAAATGAGTGAGACTCTATGAAAATGAAATGAGAAGAGAAGAATGATTAGTTTACAGTTTATTCACAGGTGAAATTTCACATATAGTCCTCTGAACACTTAAAATTTGCCTCCTTTACTATAAAATACCATACTAAACTATAAAAATTTTAAAGAAAAGCAAAATATGAATTCTTAAAATAGTAATAAAGACACAAGATATTTTCAGTATTATTCAATTTTATCAGTATAATGATATTCTTAATTCTTTATACCCTATTAATGAAGCTTATTGTCAGAGAGATATTTGGTATGATTAGGATAATATTTCTTTGAAAATAAAAAACTCATTGTAAAGGAACGATTGTGACTTAGAAATAATATTAAAATGTTTAGAGCCAGTGTAGCTTCTTTCTCATCTGGGTGTTTGATTCTCAATGAGGGCATCCTCTCCATTGGTCTGCACTGCCAACTGACCACAACATCTCCCATGTTATTATTTTCCATGTCTTTCCATAATCTTCCATACGGGCCATCACCCAACATATTAGTAGCTTTCTTTTGTTTTAAGAAAAAAATTTAAAGAAAAATTAAACTAAATTAAAATTGAAACATTTATTTTAAGTATTTTAAAGATGCCAGTGCAGCCCATTAGGTCTTTCCACTTATTACCTACTTCCTCTTTTGAACACATGTGATTTTAATTATGTCACCATAGGTGGTGAACTGCTGCTTATATATATCCACTATGCTTCCTTAGATTTTCCTTAGAAAAAAAAGCAGCTTTAATTGCTTAGATATTGCACTATCCCCTGCCTTATAATCAGATTGCATTACAAAAGAAAAAACATTCATAAAGTGAAAGGTTTTTGTGGGAGCTAAATGCTTGAAATCATTGAAAGCAACATTTTAATTTCCCAAATTCAATATATCTCACTTTTCCTTTTGTTCAATCCAAAGCTCAGCTTATTATCTATCTGTAGCATCTATCCAAATACATACATATATATGTCTCTAAATCTCTATCTATTTCAATATTTCCATAAATCTATTATCTGTTTGGTGCGGGTACTATCTTCAATAGGGTAAATGGAAACTTTGCCTTTTCATTCTGCATATTTCTTTTAAATGTTCTCTCATAAAACCTCTATAAAAGATCCATTCAATGCACTGAAAGCCTTTTCCAAGTCTTTTAACACTTTGAGGGTACCAAAGTAACATTGAGATTTTGCACTTGTTACTTATCATTTTCATTACATGCCCATTTCATTTTGGGGCATGTAGAATCTTTTGAGTAATTATGGATATCATTAACTAGGCTTTATAGTATTCTGAGTCTTGCTGTTGTCAGCATAAAGTCCTTTATCAAAAGGGAGAATTAGTGGATTTCACTAATTATATAGAATACATATATATAGATCAAGAGTCTAATCTTTGAGTATGACAATTTAGAGTAGACACTATAAAGGCTGACTGTGATTCATTTCCATTGGGCTACCTGATATGGTTTACCAAGGTATAAAATTTGTTATAGTGTTCTCACCTGTCTGAGACTTGTCTCCTGAATCTCGGTGAATCTTGTGTATCTAAATTTATTTAAAATAAAATAGATTATTCAAAAAGAAAAGAGAGAGATTTAATTTTTTAACTCCATTTTCCCAAAATCTTCCACAGAAAGTTTTCTGAAAATGTGTATTGATTCAAATATGAAAAGAGGCAACAGACACACAATATAGGATATTGCAAATTCTATGGCACCTTTATATATTCACAGAATCACAAAACCACAGCAAAGAAAGTATCCCAAAAGGTCATTTAATTTATTGTCCTTTATCTCTGATAGCACATTTCAATCATGGGAAATCTAGCATGGTTTTTAAAATCTCTTGACATAAAGTGACTCAGACTTTGTTGCTATAAATAAACTTAAGTGTTTTAAGAGGGTGATATTATTGTATTCCTTTGGTTCCTATTTAATCAATGTATTGTTAAAAAACTGAAATGTAACATTGAAATAAGCACAACTGTAGAGAATTCTTTTTTAAAAAAAGCTTCCCTGAAGTTCATCATTTTCAATAATATGAGCAACAGTTAAAGAGCCTTGATAAAATACATTTTTTTTCTCTCAGGACAGAAAGATTATTGGTACAGAATGTTTCATATACGGCCAATGTAGTCACTTTGGTAGTTTATTATTTTACATAAGAGATTATCTTTGATACAAGAATGGTCTTCTGTGTGGTCACTTGCTGGGGGAGCTGGTTATTAGGAAGTGATTGTGATTTTTAAAAAAATCAATAGAATATTTTTAAAAAGAATATGGAATTAGCTTGTGAACTTTCTTCTTTAACGACTAAGAGCTAGTTGATTATCTGATTAGCAAGATGGCTCCATAAGCTGTTTTCAGCATAACTTCTGTAACCTCAAAACTGTAAGAAGTGCACTTAATTTATATTAATTACATCTGAAGCAAAAACATCTCCATACAAGATAACACCTTCACTTTCTGAAATAATTGTGGAGGATCAAATTGCCTGAAGTTCCCACGCATTCCTTTTTCTTAATGCTCAAACAATATATTTATTGATTTAGAACAACAAAAAAGCCTCTCAAAAAGTGTAAAGATGCACAATTTAAAATATCATCCTAGAGATCATACAGTAGCTGCTTATACAATTGTACAGGAGACTTTATTTTGTGTGTGTGTGTGTGTGTGTGTGTGTGTGTGTGTGTGTGTGTCATGGACTCCTCTGGGCTTTTGGTGAAGCCTATAGATCCCTTCTCTGAATATTTTTAATTGAATAAAATAAAACACATAGGATTACATTATGTTGAAATAAAGTTATTAAGGAAAATAATATTTAAGAAGTTCAGAGGCCCCAGGTGAAGAATTTCTGGGTTAGATGAGTATTTTTCATCAGCATTTGCCACAAGTCATTGATCTAGATTGAGGAAAATATTTGTGGGTTATTGAACTGTCTGTAGTGCTGTCTCCTTCTCTGCTCTCTTTGCTGTCTTCCTCTCCCCACTTTCTTTGTCTCTCTCTCCTCCAACTCTTTCTGTTTTTCCTCTCTCATTCTTTCTCTTATGTACATAAGAGAGAATGTTGTAATTAAAACTGAACCAAGCACAACAATTATATTAGCCATTTAAAGACATGATAAAGTCACATCTGTTATTTCTGCTTTCTGGATAAATAAAGGCTTTTGACTTTTTATTTTGGTAGAAGGTTAATGAACACATTTTTAAAAAGCTAATATTTTTTAGTTATCAGTCCCTAGGAGTCAATCCTTAAATGTATTTATGATCTAATTTATGTAGGTACTCATTCCAAGAATGCATATTGTAAGTCATCCACATTTTTCCATCTTGTATGTCCCTTGTCCATGTCCTCCCATAAATCCACTGGAGGGCACCCACCCAATGCCCACTCACTCTCACCACTCCTCTCTCGCCTCTGTGTTGCTCTATGTAGATACAAACCACCCAACTTCTACCTTTGCTGGTCCTGATCCTGGCTCCCCATGACAATGATTCAGTTTCAACCCAACCTGCTTTATAAGAGGAGAAAACACTGAGAGTCACATAACAGAAAGAAGGCACAACTGAGGGCTACAACTAAATCTCTCTCTCCCATCAGAATCTGCACATGGACCCATTGGTGCCTCCTTGCTTCCCAAATAGAATTAGGCTGGAGAAAGAATATACAGTGTACAGTGGGAAAAGGAGGAGTCAAATAGTGAGACTGAAAGCACAACTACCAAGGACAGAGGGAAAAGAATAAAAGCAAATGAGCCAAGAAAGAAAGGCTGGGTAGGTAAATAAGCCCAAATATTAAGCAAATAAATTTACAATAAGATATTCTCTCCCTCCCTCCCCCCCCCTTTCTGTCTCTGTCTCTCTCTCTTTCTGTCTCTCTCTCCCCCCCCCCATTTTCTCTCTCTCCCCATTTTTCTCCCTCTCTCTCTCCTTCCTCCTCTTTTCCTTCCCCATCTCTCTTTCTCTCTCTGTCTTTCTGTCTCTATCTCTGTCTCTCTCTCTCCACACATTACACATACACATATGAATAACCAAAAATTTTGAAAACAAATAGCAAAATTATAAACATTTTGTATTTCCCAGAAATAACTGAATAACAATGAGACACTTTGAAACAGCACAAAAGGAAAATAAACTTTCAAAAAAGTAGAAATTATGAAAATTATGTCAGAAATTAGAGATGTCAAAGAACAAATAAACAAATGTAGAGAATCTTTTAAAAATAAGAGAGGATTTGAAAATGATATATTTAGAACTCAAAAAATATAAAAGTAGGAGAATATTTGGTAAAAGATATGCAAAATACAATTTAAAAACATAAATAAAGAGAGATGCGGTCATACACACACCCCTCTGCTGGGGAGGCTGAGGCTAGTAGCTCACTTGAGAATTTTGAACTACAAAAAAATGAAGTCCAGCATCCAAGGAATGAGGTCTATGGAGCTGCCTAACATGGGAAGAAAATCAGTTCAAGTCAGAAATAAAGCAAGTCAAAGCTTCAATTCTAATTAAACACTTCCAGCCCATGTGAGATAGGGAGATCTATCATTTTTTAATAATTCAAAATGGCTACACTTAAAGACAGGATGGACAGAGATAATTTAAATATGATATATTATCATTTGAAATGACCGAATATTATACTCCAAAAAATGTAAGAAAAAGTCCAGAATCTGAAAACAGATGGGAAAGTATGATGGGTAAAATCAGGTATCTCACCATCTGCGAAGAGTCACAAGCTTAGAACTCTAAGGTATTTACACCTTGGAATAACTATAGAGTAAAGTAGAATTTGAATATCCATTTACAGTCAGGATCTATGTGAAACACGAGAAAAGAGTGTAATATCATATTCTGAAAAAAGCAAAAAAGCATATTCTGAATGTAATCCAAAACAAAGCAGCCCACAAAACAGAGTCTACTCACCAATGGAAAATATAGACATTTAATAAAAAGGAGAAATTTAAGTCATTCCTTTGAAAGAAAACAGTGAGTAATTAACCTACAAATATTTCAAATAGGAAAAAAAAAACATAACAGCATTTCAGGAACCTAGTTAAAGCAATCCCTATAGGATAAACTATATTTCTAAAAACATGCATCAATTATTAGAAAGAAAAGCTTAATTAATAAATTTATAATTAACAAAAAAGAAGACATCTTAAATATAACAGATGAAATTAAAACAAAACACCATAGAAATAAATCATGAGCAAAAACTATAAGCTTATTTAATACTAAAAAAAAGTATTGAAAAACTTTGGGTAATTTGATTTTAAAAAGAGAGAGAAAAAAAATCAAATGACCAAATTAAAAAATAAACAAAGTGAATAAATAATGAGTAGAGAATAAATAAAAAGAATTCCTATAATCACCAGTTATATGCCAGCAAAATGGAGAGCGGAAAGGATCATTGCCTGCAAAATTATAAAATAACCAAAAAATATAGATTTTAAACCACTAAATTTTAGAAGAAACATTAAATAAGCCACAAATGAACTACCAAAGGTCGGATAGCCTTGATTTAAATAAATTCTATCAAATGTTTAATGTGTAATTAATTCTTATGCATCAAAAGTTATTCTCAATATCTGAGGAAAAGGTATTTTATCCTGCTCTTTTTACAATAACAATTATAGTCCTAATACATAACCAAAGAAGGATAAAGCAGAAATAGAGAACTATAGATTGATATTGTTAATGAATGCTGATTCAAATTTTAAAAATAAAATTCTATCAAAACAATTAGAACATATATGTGTATATGTGGGTATGTAAATTATCCACTACAATCACTGCTTCTAGACTTTAAACTATATTATGTCATAAAGCAGAAGTCATCAAAATAAATAAAATAGAAAAGTATATCAATGAAATATATTAGAAAAATAAGATCAGAAACAATCTAACACAATAGTTTAGTATCTGAGAAATCCAATAATATAAACTTGTGATATAAAATATCAAATGTTATTTGATAATAATTATTGGAAAGATGCAATTTGATATAAAACATACGAGAGTATACTACAATAAGTTCCAAATCGATGCCTGACCCAAATATAAAAAGTCATATAACAATGATTAGACGAGAAAGGTACTTTCATAACTGTGGCTAGGAAGAGATTTTTTTTTAAGTTTTTGATATACTTTTCTTTCTTTATAACATACATTTCCCAATGCATTCCTCCACTTTCCTTTCCCAAAGAGCTATTGTTCATTTTGTTGTTCAGTTGTTTAAGCTATGTCTGATTTTTTATGACTCCATTTGACATTTTCTTGGCAAAGATACTGAAGTGGGATACCATTTTCTTCTCCAGCTCATTCTACTATTGGTTGATTGCTGTCCTTTCTTTTTAAAAAAGACCAAAATGACATCATTTGTTAGAGCTGAGCTCCAGTGTGTCCAACAGTGCCTGATAGATCAATACAAGCTCAGGATGCTCTGACACAGGTTGGACACCAATAGTCCCTAGGAACATTTGAGATGGATTCTTTTTTTTGTTTTGTTTTGTTTTCTTGCTGAGGTAATTGGGGTTAACTGACTTGCCCAGGGTCACACAGCCAGGAAGTTTTAAATGTCTGAGGTCAGATTTGAACTTGGGTCCTCCTGACTTAAGGGCTGGGGCTCTATCCACTGCGCCACCAAGCTGCCCCCTGAGATGGATTCTCTAACTTTAAGTATCTTGCATTTCTTTTGGGCTAACCCAATTCTTCTTTGCTCTTAGAGTCCAGCACCTTCTCTGATGAGGACGCACCATGCTGGGTGGTCCTGAGCCACGTCATCAAATGAATTCTTAAGTTCTTAAGGGAGACCTTGAGAGTGCCCTTGTAATGCTTTTTGTGACCATCTTGTGGTCGTTTTACTGATGAGAAAACTGAGACAAACATGGTTAAAGGACTTGTCCAAAATTACATCACTAGTAAGTATCTGAAGCCAGATTTAAGATGAATCTTCCTGATTCCAGGCCTGGTACTAGCCATGCATCCCTCATAACAAAGAATAAAAAAGAGGGAAAAAATCAGTTCAAAAAGACAAACACCCTGTAGTTTTCCACATGAATATGCTAGATTGGGACTATTTAACTATTCAAGGGATAGAAATTCTCATGAAAGCTAAAATAAACAATTTTTATTTCTTAAAATTATAACTTGGCCAAAGTCATAAAGATAGTAAATATCAGGTGAGAATATCACAAGTAGAGGGCTTATGGGGAAGTAGGGGTGTCGGGGTACACATACAGAAATAACTATGATGTTAAAACAAATGCCATTAACAATCATTGGAAATCAATACATGTCCCATCAATTTTAAAATGACTTCTTTATTCATCATCAGTTTCTTTAGGATGCACAAATGTTGATGATCATTTACACTAATAACCAGTGAGAAATTACTTTAATACTACTAATCACAGATATAGTTCTTCTGTGTATGGATCTCACTTGCTCTTTTGTCAACCTCTGTTCATGAGAATTAAAAATAAGAAAGATCAGAGGCACCCAGGTGGCCCAGTGAATAGAGTTCTAGGCCTGGAGTCTTCAAAACTAGTTAAAATCCAGCCTTAGACACTTATTAGCTATATAACTCTGAGCAAGTCAATCTCTGTTTGGTTCATCTGAAGTCATTTGTTTTCAGTTTTATCATCTACAAAATGGGATTAATAATAGCCTACCTTGCAGGGTTGTTATGAAGATCATAAGAGATGATATTTATTAAGGGCTTAGCACAATGCCTGGCAATAGTAAGCACCATATAAATATTTATTATTATTACTATTTTTCCTTTACTAGATTTGGGCTTTTTGGTTAAAATCTATGATGTGATCAGTGTGGTAACAATTTTCCCCAGATTACAGATAAATTACATCATAGATCCATAATTATATGCAATTTATAATTGTAGTGGAACATTGAGAAGTTAAGTGGCTTGCTCATAGCTGCATAACTAGAATGTATGAAGGGGCACAAACTCAGGTCTTCTGGACTACCAAGCCCAGCCTTCCCATACTCTATCATCAAAGTGATTTTCTCTCTTTTTGCCCCAATATATGCATACATATTTATATAATTATCTTGCTGTACAAGAAAAAACAGATCAAAAAGAAAAAAAATGAGAAAGAAAACAAAATGCAAGTGAATAACAACAGAAAGAGTCAAGATGCTATGTTGTGTTCTATTCTCTTCATCACTGAACAACTAGAACTGGTTTGAATCATCTCATTGTTGAAGAGAGCCACGTCCATCAGAATTGATTATCGTATAGTCTTCTTGTTGCCATGTATAATGATCTCCTGGTTCTGCTCATTTCAAAGTGATTATGCATGCTGATATGTATAGTTCCTTCCAACATCACAACTAAAACTCATCTGTTAACAAATATCTTGAATAGACAAGCATTGGCAGTTAAGTGGGACAGTGGATAGGATATCCACTGTGGATATTCTGGAAGACTCATATTCAGTTAAAATCTGACCTTAGACACTTCCTGACTATGGAATTCTACACAAGTCACTTGGTCCTTTTTGCCTCAGTTTCCTTATCTGTAAAATGAATTGGAGAAGGAAATGGGCAAACCACTCCAGTATCTTTGTCTAGAAAATCCCACGTGAGATCTACAAATAGAAAGACTCAACTGAAAAATGACTGAACAAGCCACGATAGGAAGCCAATCAACTATTTTAAATGTTAGTTAAAGCTCAGATGAAAATCTTAGATTTAGGCCTAGAAGGGACTTTAACAGCCAACTAGGCTGGAGAGTGACTTGATTAAGGTCACACAAGAACTAAACAGCAGATTTGAGATCTAAACAGAAATTCCTCATCTCAAAATCCAGGATCCTCTCCATCAACTATATTTTAGACTTTGCAGTCACCATAAAATATAAACCCAAAGTCACATCAACTCTTAGGGACAGAAAGTTTACCGTGAGGCATAGGTAAAAAGAAATTGCAGTTCTGCTTGTGTTTCTATTTTGAAGAACAAACATTTGTTCCTGCCTTCTGATAAATATAAAATGAAAAGTGGAAAGGGAAAATTTTGATGTATTCTTCACTCAAAATTCTTCTATATAATTCTAGAAATCATTAAGAGCTGTTATATGACAAACACTCATCTGTGATATCCTGCCTATAATGTGACTAAAGGCTGTGACTCATCCTTTTCCACATGGATAAGGCCTTTTTATTTTTTCTGTAACCAACTGTTTTATAGTTTTTCTTAGTGAGAAAGATCATTTGCTACAACGACTTTGAGTTGGGTATGAATCTAAGATATTGCCATAAGTACAAATCTTTTCTTGCAAATTGTTTTCTCTTTTTACTTTAAGCCAGAAGCAATGCTTAATCGCTCAGCTTTTCTCTTTGAAAACAATAAATAAAACCATCCCAGCTCTGCAGCACACATAAAACCTTATTCTTGTCCTGCTCTTGTTCTGCCCTGCAGGGAAATAATTCAACTGTAGGAGTTCTGGAGATTTCAAAGGAAGCTTTGAGCTTTGACCTTACTGGTTTGCCACTGGCCCCCTTGTTATTTCTCCAACAGGATGCTCCATCTCCCAACCCTGGGCATTTTGAAAGGTTATCTCCCATGTCTGGAACTCCCTCCTCATCTCTGCCCCTTGGCATCCCAGCCTTCCTTCAAGTCTTGGCTAAAACCCTACATCTATAAGAAATCCTTCACAATCCTCCTCTTAATGCTACTTCCCTCTCTGTTAATTATTTCCAATTTATCTTGTAGATAATTTGTACATAATTGTTTGCTTCTTGTTTCCTCATGCTCCTTGAGAGCGGGGACTGCCTGTTTTGCTTTTTTTTTTTTTTTTTTTTTTGTATATCTAGCACTTAACACACAAACATATTTATTTATATGTTAACACACACATATAGTGGGTATTTAATAAATGTTTAAAATGTTTGTGGACTGACTAGCCAAATCAAATGAGATGGGCTTACTGTAACATCTCTCTCATTTGAATTTACTTATGCACTCCAGGAACTGAAATTGTCAGGACAAGTGTGTGAATTGGGCTGGGTTGAGGGGAGGGAGAAGATGCCCGTTGGTACTGATCTGTCAGTGCTGATCAAACTTCTTTTCTGCAAATGAGTTCCCATTTGGCATTAAGAGGAAGGCCATAGAGCAAATATCCCTTTCTAGAGGCCCTCATATCTTTCTTGCTAAGAGGAACATCTATTTCTTGTACTTTGTAAACATTAATAAATGTTTATTGATTGATTGATTTTGAAAACATTAGTACTTTGGTCTCTCAGAATGATCTCATTTTCTAAGCCTACAGGTAACTCTGGTTAAGTCATATAGTTTAGGTCACCTAGTTCTGTCAGCAGAAAGCTAGAAAGTTGCTGGTCCTTATTCTTTTTTTTTTTTAATAATTATAACTTTTTATCGACAGAACCCATGCCAGGGTAATTTTTTATAACATTATCCCTTGCACTCACTTCTGTGCTGGTCCTTATTCTTTTGGGACAACAGAAGAGGGCAGAAGATTGGAGATCCAATCAACTGACAAACACAAGGGGCCTCCCTGATCAAATATATTTTACCAACAGTCATGTGTGTTCAAGATAAAATGCAAATATTCTTGGAGAAGATTAAACCTCCATACAAATCTTATGGGAATTCAGTCATTCCTATCTAGAAGTAACTATTTTGATTCAATTACTTTCATCCCAACCTAGAGGTCAGATTATCAATGAAATAACGAAATGGTAGTTTTTTTTGAAAGTGAGGAGGGAGAATGGGAAAAACTTAGATTTTTGTTACTCTTGGGGATAACAAACCTGGAAGGATCCTAAAATGGAAAGATTTATAAAGTTAAAAGGCAATAGGATGGTTTTATAAAAGTGAAAAAGAAGCCAGAAGGTAGGAAAAAGGGTTTAGAAAGGGAAATCAGTGGGCACCAAAAAATAAATTGCCATTCTATCTGTGGTACCTGTATCCTATTCTAGACTTGACCTAATATAGTCAGATTTTTATTAAAATTATCACTTGGTATTCCATCTCACCTTACTTTTACATTTATATAGATTGTACTTGTGCCTGGAACCTCATGCTTTATCCTTACTTCTACTTCTTAGAATTTCTGGCTTCCTTCAGAATTTAGCTTGAGAACCATCTTCTATATTAGCCTTTCCCCATTCACTCTCTTCTTCCTTGCCCTCCACATTTTACAATTGCTTAATATTAACTTTGTATTTGTCACATAGTAGGTATCAAATATTTGTTGATGGACTGATCATTACATTGATATAGTTACTGATGTACATGTTTCTCTGACAGAATATAAGCTCCTTGAGGGAAGGTAATTTTTCAATCACATGGAAAATAGATCCTGGGTCTTCTAAAACCCAGCACTTTACCACACTGCCTTTTCTTAATAACTTGGCATATTGGAAAAACTACCCAACTTTTGGTTGGAGAAATGTTAGAGGATGGTGATGATTTCATTGTACCTTTATGTGAGGATATGTGCCAGAGGATGATTGAGCAAAGTGATATTTTATAAACCATCAGCTGACTCAGTACTGATTTTAATTTATGAAAATTCTCTTTCTTAAAGCCTAATGTCTGACAGCTGTTTTATTCGTGACCTGGAGCAGATTTCGTTGATAAGTAGTGTACTTGTGCTTACCTCACTGGTTTTTCATGATCTAGCTTGAATTCATTTCTTTGTAATCAACAAACAGAAACTGGAGGCTAAATAGTTTCAACAAGAAAATTCACTCTATTTCAAGTTTTTCAGTCTTGAGGAACTGCCAATAACCGATGGCAATTTTGCTCAGCACTTTTTTAGTGAACTCCCATATGCATGCTGGATTCTGGCAAGAGCATAAGAGAATTGCCAAGATCCAACATTTTTCTACTCTCATTATACTAGCACTCAAGAGAGAGTCATTAAACTATTTAATGACACCACTGCTTCATTTGTACTGCCATTAGCATAAGATCCAAGTTATCACTAGGACTAATGCTTTATAAATCAAGTCCCTAGAGATCTAAACAAGAGAAGACACAGCACAAAGGGAAGATGAGTGATAATGGCAGGGCAGAGGGCTAAAATAGCTCCATCTCCATGAGACGTGCGCTCCCGAAAATGCTGTTCATCCAAAACCTCATTTTAGTTCACATGAGCAATCAGCCTCAAAATGTCCCATTGCTGTCCTGCCACATTGCCCCTAGTTTATCTTCACTTTGAAACAGGACAAAATATTTTGAATGGGGTCAATAAGAAATACATGTTGTGAGATGAGCACCAAGTGAAAGAAAATGTTCACTTCACGGGCAGTTCTATTTGGTAAACATTTCTCCTTTGTGGCCCTGCAAGACTTTAAAGAATTTAATGTCTATAAAACTCTCCAGAAAGTCAAGAGGAAGAAAAGCTAAGCCTCCAAGAGAAGAGTAGCCTTGACTAGAGCTGAAGAGAGACAAAATGAACGTTTGGTGGGACCATTAATTGAGGCTTTGCATGAACCACTGTAGTCCCAATTTTTGGATAAGAGAATGGGAACATAAGAGAGGCTGACAGAACTTCTTTATGATGCTCTTCTCTTGGGGCTCCAAATTACCAGGATTTCTCAATCAGCTTAATTAAGCATTGGCTATGTGTTAGGATACAAAGATAAAGTAAAAAGACCCTGGGCTTTAGGAGATTACATTCTGAGGTGGAGTAGTAGGGTGAGGGAATCAGGTCTTACTTCTTTTCACAGTGATGAGGAAGAAGTATCTGCTTAATATCCTAGAGACTAAGCAACCAGTTGGTGCAGTGGATAGAGTGAATGAGGAAAGACTTGAGTTCAAATGTGACCTCAGAGACCCACTGTTTGACCCTGGCCAAGTCACTGTTTGCCTCAGTTTCCTCATTTGTAAAAAGAGCTGAAAAAGGAAATGACAAACCACTCCAGTATTTTTGTCAAGAAAACCCCAAAGGGGTAAAAAAAAATGGACATTACTTGAAACTATGGAACAAGTATCTTTTCCTATCCTAAAATGAAATTTTTCCATTCTACAGCCATGTTCTGCTTCAACTAGTCTACTACAAGGTATACTAGATCTGCTGTCTAAAGAAGGGATTTTCCCACATCATTGTCCCTAAAGCCAACAATAGTATGCTGTCCAATTGGTTCCTCCAACAATGTCCTTCATTCTTCATCTTAATTCTTCAATATCTCCCAACATTCTTTGCATTCAACTATTTTACTACAAGGTATACTAGATCTGTTCTCTTCAGAAGGGATTTTCCTAAATAATTGTTTTTAAAACCAACAATATTGTGCTCTCCATTGGTTCCTCCATTATTCATCTTAATTCTTCAACATCTCCCAATATTCTATGCATTCAACTATTTTACTACAAGGTATACGAGATCTGCTATCTTCAGAAGGGATTTTCCCAGATAATTGTTTTTAAAGCCAACAATATTGTGCTCTCCATTGGTTCCTCCATTATTCATCTTAATTCTTCAACATCTCCCAATATTCTATGCATTCAACTATTTTACTACAAGGTATACGAGATCTGCTATCTTCAGAAGGGATTTTCCCAGATAATTGTTTTTAAAGCCAACAATATTGTGCTCTCCATTGGTTCCTCCATTCTTCATCTTAATTCTTCAACATTTCTCAACATTCTATGCATTCAACTATGTTACTACAAGGTATACCAAGATTCTATGCATCTGGTCATTCTCTAGACCTTGCACCATATTGGCAAAGACCAATGACATCATTTGGCCCACCTGGACCCACCATATACACACCCACTATATCCAGAATGCCTCTAGGTAGAAGGGGATAAGGCTGAGAAGCTGCATGTCTCTCCCTCTCAAATAATAGCAAGGTATGTCTGTTCACATTCTCCTTCCCCCAAGTCTAAGTAAATTAGAAGTAGATACTCCTCTCAAAAATGTTGGTATCTTCCTACTCTGCTAACTAGATAATATGTGGTGAAGTGGAAAGCACCATTATGAAACATGGTTTTGGATCCTATCTCTGACACTATATGTGTGACCTCAATTTTCTTAGCTGTAAAATGGATATGAGAATTACCTACCATAAGAAAGATGTTTTAGAAATATGAATCTTACTAGACAGTCTTTACTTCAACTAACTGTCACATCCTCCATCTTTTCATTACTAATTAATCAATAAACATTTTTTTAAGCACCTACTAAGAGCTTGCACTGTGCTAGGAACTGGGATTACAAATATATTACAAAACAATGTATGGTCATAATGAATTCTGCCCATTTGCCAAACTTCTTGCTCTAAGACCTTACTGGATTAAGCAGAAATCAAGTAAAAATGGCCTATCATACTCCCATATTTGCCTTTTCTGAATATGTAGATCATCACTTTTTGCCTCTTTGATACATATAATACAATATATATTTGTTTTTATATCAAGTATTTAAAAAATATAATATGATATTTAGTCAGTTGTCAGTTAATCCTTTCCAATCACTCAACCAAAAAGTATTTACTGGAAATCTTCTATGTGCTCAGTCTTTTAAGATCAGTTCCTAAAGTCAAGGGATTTACAATTTGAGGAGATCAAATTTATGCTCATGAAACAAGCAAAAAAAAAAAAAAAAAACAAACTAAGCAATTAAGTGTTCAATTGTGTGGTACAGATTTTAATGCTGTCTGTAATTATGATTGTACCAGAGATCATGCATTTGTGGATTGTTATTAGTACTTATTAAAGTAATGATGATTGTATTATCTATCACTCAATTAAATGATTATTGCTTAAACATCTATTAACTAGGCAGACACTATGCTAGGCACAACATGTATTAAAAGAAAATACATGTTATGAAATATAGAAAATTATTATTTTAAAAGAAAATTATGGATGAATCCAGTTAGAAAGGGTCTTAGGGATGATCTAGTCCAAATCCTCATTTAATACATGGGGAAAATGATTCTCAAGTAGGTGGAGGGACTTGTTAATAGCACATGGTTTGTGAAGGTGAGAATCAGTATTAATATCCTTCTCCCCTAATTCCAAGGCCCATGATTCTTCCCCTTGTTATATACTGCTTGCTGCTTCTTGCTTTTTTTGTGGCACATGGTGCTGCTACATTTTCCACTCTGGTAGGGCTGACCAGAGGAGGCTGCTCTCCTTAGCTAAGAATGGTAAATGGGAATAATTCTCTTAATTTAGTCTGGAAATGCTCCATTAGAAACTGAGCCACAGGAGAGGTATTAAAGAACTCAACTCTGCCCTGAAAAAAAGGCGACAGAATCGAGGATGCAAGTGGTATTTATAAATTAAGGAAAAAACTAAATATCCCTTGTGGTTTGGACAGATTTCTCCTTGAAGACACATACGAAAAATACCATCTGAACGTTTGCAATCACTGTAATGCTGTAATATTATAATAAGAGTTTTTTTTTTCCTTTCAAGTGAGTGGGATTCTGTAATGTGATAAGCAGGTCATACGAAGACATTAGAGGGAGATTTAATTTACTGGGGTGGCCTGGGTTACTGCAGTGGGAAAGAAGCAGATGGCAGCAACTGCAGTCGTGAGACACATTCTCATTTTAAACAAAGAGATGAATTTTTATTACCTTTCATCTGGACCTTCAGCATTATAGACCTGGATATTATTGTGTTGGAGATGCATTGGAAAAACACATTTTAAATTGTTGGACTGAAAACATGTGAGTTTCAAGGGTTTTTTTTGGTGAAAATACTTCAAGGATGACTTCTACTTTCTTTCCCTAGGTGATCCTTTTGCTGGGGAAAGGTGGCAGACATAGCCAGAAGAAGCTCGGGAGAGATGGAGAAGGGCCAAAGGATGGGGGTCAGAGATTGGGGTGGGATACAGCAATGGGTAGCGATCAACAGGCAAACCCATCTTACTGCTTCTAAGGCTGTTTTTGTCAGGAAACTGATATCGACACTACAACTTTCATATGGCCAATACTCATTACATTCTGATGAGAATGGACAAACTGACAGATTTGGAGTTAGGGAGACCTATTCAAATACTGCCTCTGATACATTTGCTAGCTATATGACCCTAAGTGATTGACTTAATTTCTTTCAGTCTAAGATTCCTTATTTGTAAGATGAAAATAGTAACAGTACCTACTTCATAGGAGTGTTTTGAGTATCATATAATGTGTAAAATATGAATTTTAGCTATACAATAGACTTAATATAAAATATAATATTTATATTATACAAACATGTTGATATATATTAATGATATATTATATATGAAATTTATATTATATTTAATATATAACATAGTAATATTAACAATATGTAAGACTTACTATGGGACAGACAGATGGCTTAGGCCTGGAGTCTAGAAGGTCTGAGTTCAAATTCAGTCCCAGACATTTACTTCTTAGCTGTATGATCCTGGGCAAGTCACTTAACACTGCCTCAGTTTCCTCATCTATAAAATGAGCTGGAGAAGGAAATGGCAAATATATTTGCCAAGAAAACCCCAAATGGAGTCATGGAGAATCAGACATAATTGAATAACAATAAAAGACTCAGCTCTCTTCTCTCTCCACCCAATGCTGTGGTACATTAGAAGAACAGTGACTCAAAGCACCTCAGTCTAAATTCTCAGTTTTTTTTTTATTTATAGTATCTGAGCCTCAGTTTCCCTATCTATAAAATTAGGACGATAGAAGACATGATGGGATCCTTGCAAGTTTTAGATCTGTGATACCTAGATCAAATCCCCGATCTGGATAGACTGTTGAGTAGCAGTTCTTCCTCACTTTCTGGAAAGTCAATGCTGGAATGTCACATTTTGCCATTGCTATTTTTGCATCATTCAGTCATATCCGATTCCCATGCTACACCAATACTGCCCATGGGGTTTTCTTGGGAAAGACACTGGGTTGTTTCCTTCTATAGTGGATTAAGGAAAACAGACGTGTGCTTCTGGAGCCTCTGGACCTGACTGATCCCAGCTGCCTCCCAGCCGTTGCTAAAACTCAGTGCCCAAGAAGGGCTTCCCTTCAGGGATGTGTATGAAGTCTTTCAACACCACAGAATGGGGGTGTTTCCTTATAGGATTCCTTCCAAGTAGGACTGCACCCCATTACCCCACACAACTCTTAACCTCAACCAGCTCCCCTGAAGGAAGGGGAACACATGCAGTAGAATAAAAAAGTTAGAATCAGAGAAGCTGGATTTGAATCTTTTCTATTCTGTCACTATCCAGGTGACCATCTTCTGACTTCAGTTTTCATCTGTAAAACAAAAAGACTGGACTAATGCTTCCAATTCTGCCTCTATACTCCCACTTCCTCGCCTAGGAATCTATTCTACTATCTATTAGAACTTAGTGTTTGTTTTTTTTCCTGAAAGAAAAAAAAAGTATTTGTTTTTCTTTTAGAATTATAAATTGTATCGCTGAAAGAGATCTCAAGAGATTATCTGGTCCATTCTGGCCAGACTGTTTCTATTATTGTTTATCCATTTCAATCATGTACAATTCTTCGGGACCCCATTTAAGGTTTTCTTGGCAGAGATACTGGAGGCGTTAGTCATTTCCTTTTCCAGCTCATTTGACAGATGAGGAAACTGAGGTTAAGTGACTGACACAGGATCACACAGCTATTGTGTAAGAGGCCAGTTTTCCTGATTCTGGGCCTGGTGATATGGTGCATCTAACCGCCATCACCGATCCTCCATGGGAGTTTGTCATTTATTCCCCATTTTTTTGGTCCATGAATAATGTCTGAGCTTGAGGGGTTACAGGAAGTAGCAGAGGAGCTGGAAGCAAGGTCCTCTGAGTTCTGAGTCCAATTTTTGGCTTGGGAGAGGTTACTTTGGGAGGCCCTGAGCCATGTGACTAACATCACTGAAGGGCCCTCAAGAGAGAATAAAGTCTGTAAGCCACAGGCTGCAGTAACTGAGTAAGAAGTTTTCATTCATTCCATGCCATTTAACAAGAATTTATTAATCTGCACATTTGGCATTTTTGATTCAAAAGCAGATGACATGGTGGCTATGGTCAAGGAGTTTACAAGTCAACTATAAAGATAATAGAGAAGATACAAGATTCCTCCCCACCCCAGCCTTCAGTCCTCCTGATCTATCTGGCCCCTGGACCAAGATGGCTCTGGAGGAGAAGGTGAGGCATGTGACCTTGCCCAGCCTCTCTCACTTTAATCCAAATCACTCACGTTTCATACAAGTAGCATGGTCCTTTTCAAGAATGAAGGACAAAAAATGGTGGAAAGAATCCCAAATTGAGAATATTGACATTGATTTATCAACCTTAAGGGGAAAAAAAATCATTTTTCCTTCTTATAAACTTCAATTTTTTCATCTGTAAATGAAACGATTAGACAATGATTTCTAAGATCCCTAAGGAGGTTAGGAGTGCAGTGGATAGAGTGCCAGGTCTGGAGTCAGCAAGACTCAATTTCATGAGTTTAAACATGGCCTAGTTGTGTGACTTAACCCTATGCTTGCCTCAGTTTTCCCATCTGAAAAATGATCTGGAGAAGTGAATGGCAAACTACAAAGAAAACTCCAAATGGGATCATGAAGAATTGAAGTGACTAAAAAATGACTCAATAATAATAATAATTATTATTTTCTTTTGGATTGAGAATGGAATGATGACAATAAGGTCTTTGTGATCTAAGGACTTGTGATTTCATACAATTAAAGGTCTGATTGTGTGAACCAGTAAGTGCTAGGAAATTCAGAAAAAGCAAAGATAACTGTGAGAAGTCTAGTCTGGGAAGGTTTTATAGGGAAGAATCTTTGCCTAGCTGTTAAAGAAACCAGGAGACTTGGAGATAATATGGCATACTAGAAAATATCCTAGTTTTGGAATTATAAACCTATTTCTGCAATACTATTATTATTTCAATATCTCGCCTTTTGTTAGGTATGTTTAACATTTAAAAATATCATTATTGTGAGTGATTTATTATGAAATCATCCTTCACCATGTGGCTAAGACAATGTGAAAAATTGGTTGTACAGAAAGAAAATGCATCAGATTGGTGTTCAAGAGCTAGAGTGTTAAGTAGAGGAAGTGCTTTTCTCCTCAACTGAGGCTCAACCCCTCAGGGTTACCCTGAGGATCCTGAAGTAGAGGAAGTGCATTTCCCCTCAATGGGGTTACCATGAGGATCCTGAGAGCTTCTGAGAGTAAATGTATGGTGGTTTCTCTGTGTCTGGGATCCTAGACCGATCAAAGTAATATATTGTAAGGCACTGTGTGTTGTGGGGTGAGGGATCAGATGCCCCAGACCCAAAATAAATGCCCACATTTGGGCACAAAGCACGTACTTGGTTCATACCCACCAATGATGCCCTTCATTTTACAGTGGGATGGATTAAACTGTCTATGATATATTTCCAGGTTTTGGATTTATAATCTTACAATTAGCAGAGGCAAGTGGTCAAGGGCATTTGGGCAAAGAAGTAAGGATGGATATACCAAAAAGCAGTGGTCCTAAGGACGAGGCAGGGAGAGGGGAGAGGGAAGACTGGTCGAGGCTGGGGAACAGTGAAAAGCAAGGTTGGGTAGGATCAGCTGGGCCAAATAGAGGCAGCATTTCAAAATTCAGATTGGGAGTTAAATGGGAATGATGGGGTGAAAGTAGCATTTTAGAGAGTTTGATCTGGCATTCTATACAGGATGGAATGGGGAAATTTCAGGACAGCGATTTGGGTAAAGCAGATGGTCCTTCTGGATGGAGAAACTAGTGGTATCTGAACTATGGAATGAGAAAACCCACGTTTTTCTCAAACTGATGTTCAGAAACTGGAATGATAAAGGTCAGGTTTTTCCCTTGGGAATCTAATATCTTTCAAGCTTAAAGAGCAGTTCCTTCAGTGGGAAAAAATTTAATTCTTTTTTTTCCCTAGCCACAAAGTCCACACATTCCTGATCTCTAAAAACCTTTAGGTTAAAACCAACATTCAAATCCCTGATAGTGGAGCCAGTACTTAAGCATAAACAACATGTGGGATTCTTTGAGCTCATGAAACTGCACGTGCTGTTGACTCACTCTTCTCCTCAGCATGTGATTTTGTGATGTTAGGATTTTTTAGGAAAATCCAACACAAAAAATAAAAGGAAATTAAAAAAAAAAACTCTCAGTGCTGCCTCTTACCATGGAGAGGTCAGCTCTTTACTACCAGCAAGGAAAGGAAATGAGGGTCAGATATCTTTGGGTTTGAGACCGCTCTGGCCACAAGAGGGGGTAGCTCTGCTGTCAGAAATGGATGCTGAGTCTGTTCTGGGCTTCGGGATCATTGTTGGGAAGCTCCTTTCCTCAGAGATGAGAAATGCAGACTGACAGGCTGGGAATCTCATCGAAAAGCTGGTTCAATCTGAGCAGCTGTGGGAGGGAGAATTAGTCCTGGACAAAATGGGGCAAAGCACAGTCTACAGAAACACACCGATCTTGTGTTTTCTTTTTGATATGACAACTTTTAAAATTTAATTGGTCCTTGCTACCTCCCCTCCCCAACAATGAGTCAGTATTCTCCTCATCACTACTATTTTAGGGCACAATTTCTCGCCTTCTTCTGTAGAAATCAAAGGTGCAGCTAGGTGATCGAGGAGATACAGACCACTAAAGTGGGAGTTAGAAAGACCAGAATTCAAACCCTTCCTCAAACTCTTGGTAGTCATGTGCTCCCAAGTCAGTTAACCTTTCTCAGATTCAGATTCCCCGTGGGTATAATAATTATATTTGCCTCTTAAAATTATTATGAACACTCAGTGAAATAATCTATAAAGTGCTTTGCAAACATCCAAATACAAGCTATTATTTAAGACTTAAAATAATACCTCTCTCATAGTAAATTCTTAACAAGTGCCTGTTAACTAGCTAATAATCTGTGCTGGCTCTGTGGACTTCTTCCCTCCCTCTTTCTTCCTTTCTTTTTTCCTTCCTTTCTTCCTTTCTCCTCCCTTCCTTCCTCCCTTTCTTCTTTTCTTCCTTTCTTCCATCCTTTCTTTCTTTCTTTCTCCTTCCTTCCTTCCTTCCTTCCTTCCTTCCTTCCTTCCTTCCTTCTTCCTTCCTTCCTTCCTTCCTTCCTTCCTTCTTTCCTTTCTTCCCTCATACCTTTCCTTTCTTCTTTAAGATATTGAGAATTGTATTTTAGGATAACTGATTTCCTCTGTAATCATCTGTATTTTGTTTTATATATTTAAAATATTCTGAAAAGAAGTCCATAGACTTCATTAGACTGCTCAAATGGGTCCTTCACAAACACACACACACACACACAATTAAGAATCCTTGCTCTATCATTTTGCCTTCTGGTAATAAAAGGTTAGTTAACCAATTAACCAATTAGTAACCAATTGGTTAACCAATACAATAAAAATTCTAAACTCCTTTAGAAGATTTTTCTGTTAATTATTTTAGCATGATAGCTTTAAAGATAGAAGAAAATCTAAATAAGATTCAGTTTAACTCCTTTGCTTTACAGATGAGGAAACTAAGACCCAGCAAGGCCAAGTAACTTGCCTCAAAGGTAGAATATGACAGGGATGGGATTGAATGCACAATTTCAGACTCTAAAGATACAATTATTCTCCATTCTTTTTGCTATTCTCTCTATTCTATATGATTCTATTATTCTCCATTCTCTCTACTTCATATTATTCTCTCTTTCTATTTCATATTATTCTCCTATTATTTTCCTCTATTCTATATTATACTATTATTTTCCATTCTCTCTATTCTTTTTATTCTATAATATTCTATATTTTCTCTATTAATTATTCTCTCTATTCTGATTCTATATTCTCCATTCTATTTCATATTCTCCATCTTTCTATCATTTTCCTCTATTCTATATTATTCTACATTCTATTATTCTTTTTATTCTATTGTTCTCCATTTTCTCTAATAATTATTCTCTCTATTCTACGAGTCTATATTTCTCCATTCTCTTCTCTATATTTTATTATTCTCTCTATTTCATGATTCTATTATTCTTTCTAGTCTATATTATTCTATTATTCTCTCCATTCTATATTATTCTCTTATCCTCCATTCTTTCTATTCTATATTATTCTGAATTCTCTAGATTCTATAGTATTCAATTATTCTCTATTCTATTATTCTCTACTCTCTGTATTCCATATTATTCTACTACTCTTTATTCTCCATTATTCTCCCTGCACCACACTGCCTCATCCAGAGTACATGATATTGCACCAAGCCCTTAGTGGAAGGCACTCTGACTAGCCCGAAGCAATCATAGATGACCTGAACCCCCTGCATTTCATATGAGAATGCTTGCCAAACTTAGACTGCCAAATAAGAGTAAGGACTGGAATGCTGGAATCCAAATCAGTTTTGATTAAAAACACTGTAACAGATGTTACAATGCTAATGTGATTCAAAAATTCTCCTCTAGAAAAACAACTCCAAACCCACTGTCATCAGTTCTTATTCCACCTATTCCCCCCTCAAGACAAACCTTAGCAGCATTTAATACTTTGTAAATGCTGGGGCAACTATGTGGTACAAGATAGGGTGCCAGTCCTGGAGTCAAGCGACTGAGTTTAAATCAGGCCCTCAGACACTAGCTAGCTGTAGGATCTTGGGCAAGTCACTTAACCTCGTTTATCTCAGTTTCCTAAAAAAGTTGGAGAAGGAAATGACAAACTACTCTAGTATTTCTGCCAAGAAAACCCAAATAGGATCCTGAACAGTTGGACATAATTGGAATGACTGAACAATAACAGAAACAGTCTGGAAGGAATGGACCAGATAATCTCCTGAGGTCTTTTTCAGTGCTAAAAATCTATAATTCTAAAAAAAAAATTCAGTAAGGAGTAGCAGACACTAGAATAGATTCCCAAGTGACCCCAAATGGGGTCATGAAGAGAATGATTGAATAACAACAATAAATGGGGAAAACATCCAATGATGTTTTCTCCTAGTTTACAACACACACACAATATCAAATTTTGTTATATGAATGATTATACTACCACTGTGACATATTTTAAATCAGCAGATTTTCTTTATCAGGTGAAGGTGAAGGGCAAGATTAGCCAATACAGAACTTTCCCTCTCAATTCATTTTATATCTTCAAAATTCAAGTTCCTTATCTGTAAAAGGAGGGGATCAGATAAGACAGCTGAGCGAAGGTCCCCTCTAACTGTATAGCAGATGAATCAATAAAGACTGAGTCATCAGCACTTTATTGAGGTTGGTGGAATTACAAGAATGACCAATGCGAATGCCCTTGTGAAGGGATTCTTCTTCAAAGATCTCAACAATCCTTTAAAATGAGACAGAAGGCATTATTTCATAGTTAAAAACCTCTCCTTTCAAAGCTTATGTTCAAAATTATATTCAAAATCAAAATAGATGTTCAAAAACATCTATTTAAATAAAACAATTAAATTGTCTTAGGGCTGACTCTTACCACTGCTGCTGAATGACCCTGCACTCCATCTTCATGTTGCTTTACCTTCTCCTGTTCTTAATGCCCTCACATGAAAAAAGTAATGAGAATTATCAGAAGACATCTTTTAGAGATAACCCTCCAAATGCTCCAAGAAAATTGTACATTTCTGGCTGAATTGGGCATCATTTTATTACTTCATTTGAGGTCAGAGGAAGAAGACCATGCTTTGGGGAAGGACTGTGGTTCCTTGGGAAGTGTACTAAATCTGGAATCAGGGGATTTGGGTATAAATTTCAATTCAACTTTTTAATCACTGTGTGACCATGGATAAATAACATAACAACTCTGGACTTCAGGTTCTACATAATTAAGATAAGGAAGTAGTGGATTCAAAGTCTACAAAATTCTCTCCTGTTGGTTCTAACTTTGGGGAAATTCTATTTAGCAATTAGATTTTTCTCAAAGAAATGCTAGGTTGTATCAAGAATGCCATATCTATTTAAATAAAACAATTAAGCTGAACTTAATCCTATTGCCCCTTTGCCACTCCCAACCCCTTTGGATAGTCAAAAATCAAAAATGGGGATGGGGAAGAAAGTACCAGCAGGAACAGGGAATAGAGCTTAAAATATAATTATGGATTTTTTTCCCTCTCTGTCAAAAAATCCTCATTGGAGGTGAGCCAATATGCCTTTGCTATTTATGTAGAATTACACTATCTCTAAGTGACTTGTTCAGGATCATCTAGCTTATATATGAGGTCAAATTCAGCTCTTCATGACTCTAAGCTTAGTACTCTAGCCACTGGGTCACCCAGCTGCTTCTGTTTACAAATATCCAGTTACCTCTTGAGGCAGCCCTTTCTACTTTTGGATAGTTTTGTCTAAGCTTCCCCAGAAGTTCTACAAGACTTCCAAGGTCCTTCTCCCCAGAACTTCTATTACTACATAGTTGCTACTTCTCCCTAATAAAACCCTTTAATGTTTGTTTGTTTTTTAATCAACACTCCTTGAAGTAGTCAACTGACAAAGCCTCCAAATTCGTATTTTTATGTCTTTCTTTAATGAAAGCTTTTTATTTTCAAAACATATGCACAGATAATTTTCAATATTCACCCTTTCAAAACCTTGTGTTCCAAAGTTTTTCCTTCCTTTCCCCCCACCCTCTCCCCTAGATGGTAGATAATTTATGTTAAACATGAGCAGTTCTTTTACACATATTTCCACAATTATCATGCTACACAAGAAAAATCCAAATTAGTATTCTTCTTACTCCTTTCTATAAAGCTACATTTCTTTCCTTTTTTAAAACTGTGTTTGACTCAACATTTTTCCATGAAATCTTCCACATTCCCTTAGTGAGTCCCAAATAACCCCAGAAATTCCTCTTTTCACTTTATCCTTCTCATATCTCTGATTATAAGGCATTTTGTGTTAAACTCTCTCATGCCAGTTAAACTCATGACTGGTTATGTGTATCTTGATATGTTTCTGTCATTAGTTCACACTTAACAATTTTCCAATTTTTCCCACTAGAATATCATTTCCTTGGCAAGAATCAGTCTTCAATTTCCTTTTTTCATTCCTCTCCTGTCACTATGCAAACAAGCACTTCATCTTTTCTCATGATGATGAAGAATTCTCCAGGTCCCTAGATCTGATTAGTTTCCCAAAGCAAGTTGACCAAATTCCTATGAATTCAATTCAGAATCTGCCTACACACTTTAAAATGGTGAAAAAATCTTTGATTTCTTCCTACCTGCATTCATCTTTCCTTTTCCCCGACCCCTTCTTCACTCTCTTAAGCTACTAAATCTACATTTGATTTGTACACCTATTTTATATACTATGTACTAATAGTCAACTAAAAATTTCTTGGGCAAAAAGGAATTGCAAATGGAAAAAAATTAAGAAATCCTGGTTTACTTCATTTACACAAGACATGGATGCTGCTTGGTTATTAGCTAGAGCTGAATTTCTCCTATATGAGATGTCCATTTTAATAAGAAGCTTCTGCTATCCTAAAAAAATCTTTACGACCCAAAGGAATGTCATGGACCAGATAAGATTTTGACTTGTTTTGAATCAAATCACAGTGGGAACCATCTCCTTCCCGTACTCATAATGATGACCCTGGCAAGAGATCTGAGAATGAGCATTTCTGACAAAGCCTTCTAGAGAAAGAGCTCAGTGGAAGACCACTACTGGTTATCATTGTCTCTTGTATCTTCCAAGAAAGTAAACAGTGGGAAAGCTGCCCTATTCCCTTGCTTAGGATCATCTAAAAGAGATGATTGGTAGTACCAATCTCTACACGAGGGTTCTTATCTCCCCTCCTCCCGACCATGAGATGTGTAAACAGATTTTTAGAAAGTCTATGAATTTGGATGAGAAAAAAAATTACATCTTTATTTTCATTAGCCTCTAAATGAAATATAGCGTATCTTTCAAATTGTGGATTCATTCAATAAAGCATCATTCTGAGAAGGAGAACACAGTCTTTATCAGACTGCCAAAAGGATCCTGCTCTATACTTTTTGCTCAGGAAATATTCAATAAATGTAGTTGACTGATCAAGGTTCAGGGAAGTCATATAAGGAGAATGTGAAGAAGGCAAAAAGTTTAGAGACCTACCTCATTTCTATGCACGTAGACTGGGTGGACAGAGGATGGAGGTAAGGAAATATAGTCTTTCAACTACCAAGCCCCAGCTTCACTCAAAGCCAGACTCTGAAGTCTCAGTTCAGCAATTCAGTTTTCATAAGGAAACAGACGTGAAAATGGATTGAAAGTAGAAACTAGGATAAATAGATATTTTAATGAAAAACACATCCAACTCTTTTGCCCCCTTTCCAGGAATGTGACTGGAAGAGTAAGGGCTTCATTTATTGAAACTTACCACTTAATGTTTGTGAAGTGAATAAACGAAGTACCAGACAGGTTGAAGGCATGGACAGCCTTCTTCAAGACCTTCAAGATCCATTATCCATTTTGCTATGCACAAATGTGAAAGGTCCTCCAGGAAAATATTGGAGCCTTATCCTCTGCTCTGATCTGTTGTCACTCATTCTCAGTGACAAATACCATCACTTCACATCCCACTAAACACAATAGACAGCTCTATTTTGGTACAGCATGTCACCCTCAGAGCACAATGAATGGATGAAGGAATAGTCTGATGTTTTCTTCTTCTTCCTTCCTGGGAAATGGCTTAAAAGCCAATGTTTCCAGCTAATACCAAGAGATCTAAGACTGATGTGCATATGTTCATAATTTTCCTAGTTCCAAGAGTATTCTTTGGTACAGTACAGAAGAATACAGAGTCAGCCAGAGATTCATAAGCACTCAGTACCTACTCAAATGCTGACAAATGTTGGAAAGTTAGTGCTTAAATATGAGATAAATTAATTCCTTCTGGGAATTCACATGCCAGAGGTTGTTCTGGAATAGGTAACTTCCTAACCAGAGTAACAGCAGCCAAGAAGAGTAAAAAAAGATGAAGAAAAACAACCCCAAAACTCCCAAACTAACAAAGTAGAAGCTAGATGCAAAGTGATACGAAATATATTGGGTTCCATCTATATGAAAGAATACCATAAATGGTCTTGACAATTAGGATTCCAATTAAATTTGGGGTCAAACATTATCTCTTATTCCCTCTCTTATAAAAGTCCCCTACATTATTGAACTAATCATAGCTATTTTGAAATTTTCGGTTATTAATAATGAGAAAGTATAGCATCATAGAGAGCCAACGTTGAAGCTTGGAGAAACTTGGACTTGTCAACCGTATTATAGAAAAAGCACTTGTTCCAGAGTCTGAGAATATGATTCAAGTTCCCTCTCTGACATGGCTTTGGGTAGATACTGAAATTTTTAATAGTCTAGGCAGTTCTTTAAGACTTTTAAATTGCAGAGGGGATCTTGACATATCAGGGAAGAATTTTCCTTACTTAAAAGTTCTCTATTCCAGTGAAATCACATTTCCAGTCCCTATGCTTATTCAGATGTGTATGTATAGAGTGAACACTTCTCATCATAGAGGCAGTTAGGTGGCCCAGTGGATAGAGCACTGGACATGGAGTCAGGAAGATTTGAGTTCACATATGGCATTAGACACTTACTAGTTGTGTGACTGACAAATTATTTCAATTCTGGCTCAGCAAAACTGCGATAACAACAGTATTTATCTGCCAGGGCTGTTGGGAGGATCAACTGAGATAATATTTATAAAGCACTTAGCACAGTCCCTGGCACAAAGCAAGAGCTTAATAAATGCTTGTTCCCTTCTTTGATAGCTATCTAATTAACTTTTTTCCTGTAAACAAATGCAGAGCCAGTGTTTTTATATTTAGGCTTTTAATATAAAAATTGTCACGACATAGAAATAAAGTTCTAATGATAAAAAAAAAAACACACACAACAAAATAATTAACTATCCCAAAGAAAGGAAGACACTTTCCACTGGCTCATTTCCTGTTGTCTTGATCATCAATACATCAAGAGCTAAGATACCGGGTATCCCTGGTTTATGAGTCAGAGCTAACTTCAGTTACACAGTGGTTGGGAGGAGGCCATGGGGAACCATTTGAGTGGGGAGTTACATGAGGAATATAGGAGTTATAGAGGAAGATTAAAAACTAGCAGTGTTATACAGGAATAAAGGGAGCTGCAAGGAGAAGCTGGAAGAAGATAATCCATTATTGCTATGGTTTAGACAAGAGATAATGAACAAGTATCGTGAGGCTAGTAGAAATGGGAGAAGTCAATAAGATTCTGAGATGCTGTGCAGATGGCCTTAGCAGGCCCAACAGCAGGCAAGGGATGAGGAGGAGACAAAAATAATCTAAGGTTTTTGAATTGGTTTTATTGGAAGAGTAGCTGTGTTGTTTTATGGAAATAGAACAGTCATGAAGAGTTTGGGAAGGAGGAGAGGTGACAGGAAGATTACAAATCAGATTTTGGAGAAGCTAAGTTTGAGATATCAGTGGGACATTTTGTTGGAGCTTTCTCTCAGACAGTTGGAGATGTGGGACTGAAGCCCAGAAGAAAGGTCAGGTCTAGAAACAAAGATTAAATGAAATACTATTTGTAAAGTACTTAGCATGATGCTTGATTGGTGCTTAATAAATGCTAGTTCTTTTCCCTTTTTACACCAGATATGGGAGGTAAGAAATGGAGCTGGGAAGTGAGATCATTAGGAGAGAATATAGAATGAAGATAATTGTAGTCCAAAGTAGAGAATCTTAGGGAATGACTACATATGGAGAGACAAAGAAGAAGAGGGGTTTGAGACAATATAGAGAGTTTGAACAGAACCAGGAGAGTATAACAGGCAAGGAGGAAGAGAGTTTCAAAGGAAGAAAGAATGATGAATAGCGATCAATGTTTAAGGATGAACACTGAGGAAAAGTCATTGAAGTTGGTCAGTAGAAAATCAAAGCTCAGCTTACTTGCTTCCTCTTACAGGAAGCCTTTCTAGGTTGTTAGTGCTTTCCCTTGTCTGTCATTATCATGTAACTATTTAACTGTTTAAATTCATGAAATTATAAATTCCACGAGGGCAGAAATTATTATTTTTCATTTTGTCTTTCTGTCCCCTTGTTGTTCAGCCATTTCAGTCATGTCCAGGCATTTGGAGTTTTCTTGGTAGAGATACTAGAATGGTTTACCATTTCCTTCTCCAGATTATTTTACAGATGAAGAAACTGGGACAAATAGGATGAAGTAGCTTGTCCAGTGTCACACAACTAGTAAGTGTCTGAGGACAGATTTGAACCCAGGAAGACTAATCGTATCTGCTGTGCAACCTAGAGACCCAGGATCTAGCAAAATGCCTTGGGTGGAGAAAAAAACTTACAGAGGCCTATTGGGTTGGATTGGCTACTGATGACCTCTGGGGAAGCGTTTTAAGAGTCTTGGAGTCAGGTTAAAGCTCTATAGGTAGTTTTACACAGAGGAAAACTTGGTTCCAATCCCAAGAAATACACACTCGTCTCCAGCCAACCATTCTGGAAATGTGCACAGTAAGTCATATGGAAAACTAGGCAAGAGAATATAGAGACGGCTCAGTGTAAATTTATCACTTCTTCTGGAAAAACACCTCGAGGGGTTAAGTTGAGCATTTTCACATGGGAAGAGCAGCCCAGCCCTCAAACACATCTTTAATCTCCTTGGGACAAAGATGACTGGAAGGGGAAGGGGCTGGCATCGACCTATCTCTTCTTGGAGTCTGACTGCAGCAAATGCGGTTTTGCAAAACCACAGATCTTTCTTTAAATAGGGAGCTTAAACATGCGCTACAGCTAGGAGGAGAGAAATGCTGGCATTCCCAATGAGTTATGTTTAGCTAATGGCTTTATCTAGAACATTGACAAATATTTGTTGAACACTAATATGTGTGAGGTGTCGTTAAGTACATAAGTCACCCATTATGCTAATATCCCGATTGCATAATGCACATTTCTAAAATGCTAGAAATCATTCCCAAAGATAATCAAGCCCTTGTTTTCGATCCCAATTTCATTTTTAGAAGCTGCACTTTGGTGGTCACAGTTCACACTCCGATGAACACTCCTCTTCACAGGCTGGTCACACCTAGAATTGGCTCCATATGGATTTTAAAGCCACGTATGCATAAGGATGGGACTGGTCAGACATTTAGACTAGTTTGTCCGTGCTTTTCAAGGTTATCAGATCAATCGTTTAAAACTGCTGTTTTCGAAATCCAACTATTCACTCAACAACCATTTACTGAGCATCTAATATTACCCCAACACCACAGAAGGCTGAAGGCAATTACCCTGCCTTCAAGAAGCTTATATTCTAATTGTAGAAACGCAGAGTTGTAAAGTAATCATAGACAAGGCAATCAAGGACAAGTCATGATAGTATAATAAAAATAGGAGAGATATCAAAAGACAGTATACATTTAATGGCCTTTTCTAATCTTCCTCACTTCAATTCCCTCCCTTCCCAAACTACCTCCTTCTCTCTCTCTGTCTCTCTTTCTCTCCCACTCTCTCTCTCCCCCTCAGTTTCTCTGTATCTATCTCTCATCTCTCTTTTTCTCTCTGTTTCTGTCTCTCTATCTGTCTCTTTCTCTGTCTCTGCTCTTCTTTCCCTCTATCTCTCTCTGTCTCTGTCTGTCTCCTTCTGTCTCTCTGTCTTTGTTTCTTCCTTCCCTTTTCTCTCTCTCTGTCTCTTTGTCTCTGTCTCCTCCTTCCCTCTTTCTCTGTCTTTTTCTCTATCTCTGTTTCTCTCTGTCTCCCTCTGTCTCTCTCCCTCTGCCTCTTTCTCTCTCTGTGTGTCTCTCTGTCTCTTTCTGTCTCTCTGTGTGTGTGTGTCTCTCTCTCTGTCTCTGTCTCTTTCTGTCTCTCTCTGTGTCTCTCTTTCTGTCTCTTTCTGTGTGTGTGTGTCTCTCTCTCCCTTTTCTCTCTCTCTCTCTTAGTTTCTCTTCCTCCTTGAGTGGATGATAATTGTATATGTTTGTGTATATGTGTACATATGTATGTATGCATATATGTACATACATAATATTCAATATCTACTACCTTATGCTTAATATATATGTATACATGTATGTACATAGAAATTTATATATTATATATATTTAGACAGATAGACATACATATATTGTATATATACATATATATTCTGCATTTACATCTTGTTGTAGAACATACATTCTTTGAGGGTGGGGAATGTCTAACTTCTGCCTTTGTATCCAGCTGCTCAGCACATTGTCTAGCACTAAGTGAGACTATAAGTAGAGTAGTAGTTGAAAGCAAGGAAAATAGTGTGGACTGAACTACTTAGGGAAAGCCTATAGCTTTAGAGCTGGACAGGATCTTCAGAGGGTATTGACTATAATTCTCTTACAAACTAAGAAATTGAGGCTTCAATACATTAAGTGATTTGCCCATCATCACACAGTCAATAAATGGCACAGCTGGTGTTGGAACTTAATATTGTTCTGTACCACACTGGCTCACAGGGAGAAGGCACCACATGGACTCAACCTGGAGGGGTGGGCATTACTTGGACAGGTGGAAAACAGAGGAAAGTAAAAAGAAATACAAAACATATACATTAAACATTATGTGAGAATGGCCTTAATTAGAACTTGAAGCTGATTTCAAGATCTTTCAGCAGCCTGGTTTTTCTCTAATGAGAAAAGTCCCCAGCTTGCTAATGTCCTGAGAGAGGAATTCCTATACTTCATTCAGCTTCCCCAGTACCTCAGTAGGGAACTCTCCACAAATTATCTGAAATTGTGATTCCCTTCTTCATCTGTGAAGAGAAGATTATGGTTTTGAAGAGCCATTAAAGGTGTCAGGGTGACACAAGTAATCTGTGCTGATAAAAATGATCTATAAAACAAGAGGGAAGATTCATCAGCTTCAAATTTCAGTTCAAACAATTATCACATAATGAGTTGGGGATGTATAGCTTGAAATAGAGAAGACTTGGATGATAGAAACTGAACTTTGCTACCCATTGCTTTTGCCTACAGTATCACAAGGGCTATTCTGTAAAAGATTTTGATCTGAGAGACCAAACTGGGTAAGATCAATGGAAGGTGTAGAGAGTCAGACTTTAACTTGATGAAAAGAGGAAAGAAATATTAACCAGCATAGCCCCAAAGTAAAATGGGCAGCTTCAGTAGATGGTAGATTCCTCCTCAATGAGGTCTTTATGCAAAAGCTAATGGCAATGATGGAGAGACATAGCCTTCCTCCCACCCTACTTTTTTCAGACATAGATTTTGAGATTTATTCCACTTCTGAGATTCTGTAAGATCATTTTGTTTCTTTTAATTCATCATTTTGGAGAGAGAAAATACCTGTATATACAAATGTCCATATAGAGAAATCTTTCCTGGTATACTTCCTACACTATCCACATTGGGCAAAGAAACAGATCTAGAATTCTCGTACCTCTACCAAACAAGGCTCTCTGAAGTGGACCTCACCAAGGTAATACAGTGGTTATCATACGATCTTACGGTTTAGGACTTCCTGACCTTGCTCTGTCTCAAAGATCAAGACACATTTAGCATGAAAAAAGTTATGGAAAAGAGTACCACAACATCTTATAACCCATGAAAGAGAGAAGAGAAGGGGATTGAAGAAATAAAAGGAAGAGAATTAAAGATAATGACAGAGAATGGACAGTTGGAAATAATAGAGACTAAATTAGTAATTCTTAACCTGGGGTCCATTATTTTAAATAGTCTGATAACTGTATTTTATGTATTTTATTTTTGAATTTACAATATTATTCTAAAAGATTTCACCAATCTATCAAAAGGGCCCATGACACAAAAGTTAAAAAATCCTGGACTAGAAAAAAAATAAAGAAAAACTCAATGGCTTGGAGCAAAGCAGCTAAGGTCTAAATTGAAGGTGGCAGGAAAAGAGAAATAAAGAATCACAAAGGGAAAAAAAGCTGAAAGAGAAAAGGAAAAAAATGCAGAATGATTTTTTTTTTCCAAGCAGATTACAGAGAAATGCACAGTCTGGGAATATCAACAACCAGTGTTGGCGGCTAGTCAGACACTTTTAATGAAAACAGACAGGAGGCCATGGTCAGGGATCCTGAAACATTCACAAGGGGCCAGTGATCATGAGGGGAGGACCATGTGGAAGCAGTGAGTGATGGCTTGTCAGGACAGACTGTCAAATCTGCCCCCAACAACTGGCTGTATGTTATCCAACTAGGATGGAAGTACTTCTGGAGATCTGACTCATGAAATTGGGAGGGAATAAAAGTAGTGAAAAAGGAGCTTTCAGTGAAAAAGAACTGGAAATTAACAATGAGTCCCAATCATGTAGCCATGTCATCTAACCCTTTGGTTATGAAATGGCTCATAGGATTATATATCCCCCCAGGACTGACATAAGAGATGAGGAAAATCTAAATAGCTGACAATGTTTCTGGCTTAGGGATGAATCCTTTCTCCAAGATAGCACATTATCCTGCTTTTAAGAAGTTATCATTGCATTTGAAGTTGGCAGGAACCTTAGAGGCCTTCATTTTTTGTTTTTTTGTGTGTGTTTTTTTTGGTAGAAGGAAATTGAAGCATACTTCAATCTTGATCCCAATCATAGAGACAGTAAGTATAATGTCTCAGATAGGATTTGAACCCAGAGCTTTCTGATTCCAAATCTAATGCCTTTAATTCATTAGCAAAGATGCATTTTCCTCCCTGAAAAATAAGAGTATAATCTAATCATTCCTGAATCCTCTTCCCAACTGTTAGCTAAATAAATAGAATCCTCAATGTTTGTAGAATAGTCATTACTCTATACTGAGTTCTGCCCCAAGTATCAGGTACTTCAAAAATAACTCTTATTTTTTCCCTTTTCCATATATATGTCCTTAGTGGTTTAGCATTCTTGTAAGCATGAAAATTTTATGTGGATATTCTGGACCCTCAATCATCCCAAGGCACTTATCTTGGGGGATTGCTTTGGATTTGGGGGAAGTCTGCAGTTTGATATAAAAGCACCCCTTTCCCAAATCATTGTCTACATGGTCAAAGAAACCTACTTTGCTAATTCTTTCCCAGAAGTTTCCAGTGCTGCTTACAATGTCAAGTTTAGAGAGTAGGAACAAGTCTTACTTCAGCTGTAATGAACTGGGAATACCTTATTCTTATTATTAGTCTTTTTGTTTTTCAAAGAGGACCAGGACATCAGGAAGGTGATATCTTGACTTGCAAGATTTAACTGGATTTAAGGGAGGGAGGACCATGCAAAGTCACCTGCCTCACTTTTTCCTCCAGAGCCATCTGGGGCCAGTGGTCAGATACAAGTCAGAATGAATGGAGATGGCTCTGGATGTAGGGAGAGACTTTGGACTTTTTAAGCTAAGATCTCCCCCAAGTCTCAGTTTGTCTGAGGTAATACTCAGTGATTAAGGCTGGGTAAGAAATCAGGCAAAAATGGCCTTTTTATCTATTTAAAAATCAATCTGGGAGGGGGGAAGATCCTCAGGTCAGAACAGAAACAACTGCTATTTATACTATCGATCTTTAAAGGCTGCACTAGCAAGACATAAATTCTGACTGGTTTTAAGCTAGAAAAGCTTTGAGTTTGGTTCCAATGACAGATTGTATTTGCTCTCTGAAGACTAAGCTATTTAAGTTTAGAAAAGTTGGTAAGAAAATAATGTATTGGTTGTAGTGACCATAAAATTAACAAAACACAAAATGGCCCTCAGCCTTAGCAATTCCTTTCTGATGCTGTGCTGGTCATGGCAGAGTGATGAGAAAGAGGGTAGAGAGTGCTAACAATGAGACAATTTTTAGATTTTCTACAAACATTATTTTAATCAATGAGTTAATATCAACTTTAATGTCAACCTTAATATCAACTGATTAGTGTAAAAGTAAAAATTGATTAAAATTTTAGGATAAACTTTAAAATATGCTTCATGCAACTCCAACCTGATCTATTATTGCTTCATTAATTTGTGAACTGATATGTCACCAGAATTTCTGAATGACATCACTTGTCATTCTCATTAAAACTGAGTCCTTAAAACATAAAGAAGTTGCAGCTCCTCTGCCCAAAGAGCTATAAAGGGCATACTCTTTGACTCAGAAGTGCCATTACTACTTCTGTATAACAAGGAAATTATAAAGGAGGAAAAAGGACCCATGTGTGCAAAAATGTTTGTAGCAGCTCTTTTTGTAATAGCAAAGAACTGGAAAATGAGTAGATGCCCATCGATTGGGGAATGGCTGAACAAATTATGGTATATGAAAGTAATGGAACATTATTGTTCCATAAAAATGATGAACAAACTAATTTTAGAAAGGCCTGGAAAGATTTACACAAACTGACGTTGAATGAAACAGAACCAGAAACACATTGTACACAATAATAGCAAGAATGTGCGATGATCAACTATGAAAGACTTGGTTCTTCTCAGTGGTTTAGTGATCCAAAGCAGTACCAATGGACTTTGGACAGAAAATGCCATCAAGATCCAGAGAAAGAATTAAGGAGACTGAACGTAAATCAACACATGCTATGTTCATTTCTTTTTTCTGTTTTTTTTTTCCCTCTCATGGTTTTTCCCTTTTGCTCTGATTTTTCTCTCCCAACATGATTCATAAAACAATATGTATTAAAAATAAATAAATTTACTCGATAAAAAGGAGCAGAGGTGTCAAGAAGGCTGAGGATAGAGAAAATATAGTAAGATTCACCAATTAAGACATTACTGTTACTTTGAAAAGAAGTTGCAGCTCAATATAAGGATGGCTCATAAAGGGTCACCAGAAGGGCAAAGAAGAATATAGGTTTCATCACATATCAAAGAATATTTTCACGGGGAGTCTCAGCATTTCTTTGTGCAGTATTATTTGAATCCATATTACATATTTCCATGAGGCCAGAATCAATGACCATATTTTTATAATCCTAACTTCAAATAGTGGGAATTCAAATACATGCAACCATTCTACTAGATTTAGTATCTGCATTAATCAGAACCTAATGTTCTGCTTGGTCCCAATGGATTTCTAGAAGCTATGGGTATAAGTTACAGAGAAGCAAATTTATATGTGATATAAGATGAAGCTTTGTAATAATTAGAGCTATCCAACAATACAATAAACTGCCTTGGAAGGTAGTGAATTCCCTCTCACTAGAGATCTTTAAGCAAATGCTATATGACCATTAGTCAGATATGTTCTAGAAGGATTTTTGTTGAAGAAGGGGTTGGGCTAAATAGATATTATGCCTCTATTTTGGGGATTCTGTAAAACAGAAAATTTCACAGAGACCTTTAAACCATGTTACTATGTTATCAACTATTTAGAATAAAAGTCAAAATTGACTCAAAAATTAGGATAAAGATGAAAATATGCTTCAGATAGCTTTAGGAGCTATAATCTGACTTATTAAGAAAACTCTTGATTTGGATAAATGGGAAATGGATAAAGGTAAAGACAGTGTTGCACTGTTATTGTTCTTTACAGAATTTTTATTGATATAAAGAAGTTGACTTAAAGGACAGTGTTATCTAACATCAGTACAGGAAAGTGATTTGTCCAAGTAATACAGTTAAAAAGTTTCACAGGTGAGATTTGAACCCAGTATCTCTAATTCTAAGATCAATATTCTTCCTGTGTACCACACTATCCCCTTAAAGGGGATCGTGGGATCATTAAAAATAATCTTTGCTTGTTTCAAATTTTGCATGGATCATAGAAGACAAGAATGATTAGATTATTAAATGAGTAGATTAGTAAAAGGAGGCTATATCCTCTTCCTTCTCCTCCCCATACTCAATATATTCCCCTCTCAGCAACAGTGAACAATAGATGTAATTCCTCAAAAAAAATCTTGTCTTCTCAGACACTTTTGTAAAGTTTTCTATTAATGTCTGTTTTTCTAAGTATTATGTGAACATTTTCAGTATACAAGAAACTTGATGCCAGAATGAAATATGCATGATTTCTAAATATCTATATTATAATAATATTTCATTGGTGTAAATTTGCTTCCATTTCTGATAATTTTCTTCTCTTAAGAGAATTAAAACTGTTGTAGAAAACAGAAAATCAGCTTGCAGATTTTCTCTGGTCTTATCTCACTTACAAAATAGTTAAAATAGAACACAAGGATTTGTTTTGAGTAGACTGCATTGCCAATTTCCCAAGTTAGCTACTTCTTATGATTACCTTGAAATCCCTTGGAAGCTTCCCACATGTCCCATGCCATCATTTTGTGATAGAATGGTTGAAGTGAGTGACTAATGATCCCTTCAATTCTTTCTGAGTTTCTAAATGTTCATCTGCTTTGATCTCTTGATTCTCTGGATTCTGGAATCTATCACCATATTTCTCCTCTAGTTATATACTTATCTCACCTAATGAATTAAGTTGGAGGGGGAGAGGTAGGAGGAAATCATATTTCCCCTTAGTTTGGTCAAGTTTGGAATTTTTTCAAAAAGAGTTTTTACTGAGGAACTAGGTTAAAACAAACAAACAAAAAGTGAAAAAATGATACATATACATGCAGAAGTCTAATTATAATAGGGAAACTGGAGTCTTGTTCCCAGACACCAGCATTTGAAGGTCTCTGATAGTATTTCATAAGCTAGAAATGACTAAGTTTAGCTCCTTGTTAGCAAGCAAAAGTAATTAGTTAAAATGGGAAGCTGCCAAGTGTCATCTGCTTTCTCTCCTCCCCCTTCTTTCTGCTACTTCTTCCCTTGTGAGCTCTATGCCCTTTTATAGAGCAATCTCAACATGTACTTTTTCCTCAATCTCTCCTTTTCCCCCGAACCCCAACTACTTAAGTGAATTTGTTGTCTGAAAAATGGATTTGAGAATGACTTTCAGGCTGTTTGCTTTGAGAGTGGCTTTTTTGTTTTTGTTTTTGAAGCCTACCTAAGACACCAAAAGGATTAGTTTTGGCTCTGGATGAACCCAAGGAATAGTATGAACTTTTGGTCCTAGCATCCCCTCAGTAATAGTTATATGATTATACCCTACCTTGTTTAATTATCATAAAAAACTGAGCAAAGCTGGGTTTACAAATAGGCAACTTGATTTGAAAAATCCTGACCATTTCCCTTATCTTGCAAAAAAAATAACTCAATGATACTGTATATTCTGCAATTAGAAATGAAATCTTTCAATCAAAGATTTATTGCCTTATTAAAAGGCACCTCTGAGAAGGAAACAACTATAGTTCAATGAAGGACTTAGTCCTAGCTCTATTTATTATGTGTCTTTGGTCAGGTCATTTAATTATTTTCTTACCTCTAAAATGAGGTGGTGACTACCTAGGCCTTCTTCTATGTCATCTCCTCACATCATTTATATTTTGCAAATTTTCTTCTTTCTTCTACTGCAACCTTAGCCTATGTCCCTTGGTTCCTGCAGGACTCTTTCCCCATATCTTACCCAGTACCAGATTCCCAACTACTTCTTGTCCATCTTTTCATCTTTTTCCACCATCCTTATCTCCCTCCCATTGCCAATGGAATTCTACTTCTTGATTTTTTCGTTCTATCAGAGAGCTTTGGCTTTATCTTGTTCAGAACTAGGCTTCTAAGCTATTACCTACTTCCATTCCCTTTCGACATATAGTTCATGTGATGTTTTTCCCCATTAGAATGTAAGGTCCTTGAAGGTAGTACTCTCTTGCTTTATATCTGTGAATATTATATCTGTGGATCTTTTTTTAAGCACTTAATAAATGCTCTTTCTTGTAATACATCTATCAAACTAACCATTTCTCCATTTATGTACTCTATATTGATGGTTTCTAAGATCTCCACCTTAAAATCTATGATTCATTATCAGTCAATATGTCAGTGAATGTACTTGTAAGATCCTTTATGACAAACACACATATTTGTTATATCCTTTTTTGAAAGTAGATTTTAACAGAAAGGGGAGAAAGAGGAAAGCAGGGATGCTGGGGGCAAAAGAGAAGGGAACATTGCTGAGAAAATATGGACTAAAAACTAACTGCCCATTTGCCTATGACTTTGGAAACTTTATATCAAGAGATTTAAAAAAGAAAAGGAATATTTTGTGTAGTGGCCTGTACTTTTTTGCTGTAAAGCAGACCCAGAAAGCAAAAATAGAGCCAAATTTGTGGGGCAGGACCACTAGTTACCAGAAAGATATATCACCAGTATTTCCCCTAGGCAACATTGTTCTAATTCTGTATGGGCACCTATTCTAATATGTTTCTACAAAAAGAAAAAAAAACAGGAAAAAAATCAAAGCTTCTTAAAGGGATAGTGAAAGGCTTTATTATTAGAAAATCTGAGTGCTTCTTTGGGTCTGTTAAGATGATGTCAGTGATTTAGGATATTCATGCTTTCTAGTTCCACTCTTCCCAGAGCACCAGCTAATTTAGGTGGTAAAGATGCCCTATTTAAAGCCTTGGAAAAGGAGAGGTGGCACTGGGAAAGCATCCAGTCCCCTTTTTCCTGTCTACTCTCAGTCTTATGTTGGAGGGCTGCCAGCTCCCCTGAGGAGACATAGAGCATTTACAGTGTGTACCCTGGACAGGATGATGGAATGAACTTGGATTATATATGGTATATGACTGAAGGAACTCAGTCTGAGAGTGTGTTCTATAGGATGATTAGGACATCATCAAGACCCAATAAAAGTTTATTAGCATTGTTCACAATTTTCAGTAATCTGCCTCCAAAGTCAAATTCAAGATTTCCTGTGTCCTTTGCCTATTTATTTCTCCAGAAGACTACTGAAATTGCTGTGTATTTCTCCTCTCTTGAATTAAAAACAAATCTTTTAGAATGCACTCACTAATCTACCTTCTTTATTTGTTGTTTTTATATCCATATTTATATCTCCTGTCCTGAAGCCATTCAAAAGAAAATTCCTGCCATCTCTTGATATATTAATTTTCTTTATCAAGTTCCATGTCTTATCTTCCTATTACAGTACGAGCTTACCCAAGGCAGGTCCAGCTCAATTGCTTCCATTTTTTCTACTACCCCATGTTCACTTCTTCTGTCCAGTTCAGTTTTCATCCTCTAATCACTCTCTTCATTATTTTCTTATTCTTAATTTGAATGGCATTAGCTCAGAATAGTAAGGATCTGCATAAACCTTCTGCAGGTTTGTGTCCCTTCTCTTTACTTCTCAAAGAACCCTTTGTGTGATACTCTGCCATCAGACCCCTTTTCTCTACCCATGTCCTTGTTGTCTTGAACAAAGAAACCAGGAGTGAGTTGATAAACAGAGATAAACAAACAAACAAAAAAAAAAGAGATCACCCCAAGTCTAAGGAGAGTCTTCCAACTTCCTTCAGTGTTTAACATGCTTCACTTGTTTTGTATGACTTGTTTAGTTCCAAGAATTTTCTTTTTCTCCATGTTTGGTAGAAAACAAATACATAGTTGGCATTCAAGAAAATGTTACATAAATAAAGATAGTAATCAAAGACAGGACAGAAAAAAATGACAAAGAGTGAGAGGATTCAAGTTGTAAAAGAAAAACAGAGAAGATGGAAAGACATAAAAAGATGTGTGGAGATGTGGGGGTTTGTGCTTTCCCTTTATTTTTCCAGGACTGTATAATTGGGAAGTTTGGGACCTGTGGGTATTGCTTAGTCAACTTAAGTAAAACCTCCAACATCTCTAGTTTCCAGTCTTCCTTTCTGAAGTATAAGTATCAGACACTTCCATATTACCTAGTTGCCAAGACCCCTACTCAATTTCCAAACAGTTGGCCTTCGACTTAGAAATTGTTATGCTATTTGGGACTGTCTTTTGCATTTAGGAGGGTGTAACATGAGCTTTTCTACTTATAAACTGTATTTGTGAATTGGGATCTCTGTTGATGACATCTAGTTTGTGTACTTGGAAGCTATGGGGATGACAGCCTCTGAGTTAGCTTTATATGGAGAATGGCTTCTTCTATCCAATGAACAATTAAAAACATACTAACCTTTGTATATAACAAAAGTTTTCCATAGAAAGAGACATGAGGGGACCATTTCAAGAAGATGCACAAAATAAAACCCTTTGCTCTGCTTTAGCTAGAAAATAAGCTCTTTAAAGGAAGAGACTCATATCTTATTTGTCTACTTGTTTTCCATTGCAACTACACAGCTGAAATGGCAGATGACATTTTCAGATGATTTGGGCTCCACAAATGGACTTCCTGACCTTTACCTGCATGGTTCATTTCCCTATAACAGGTCTGACTACATTCTACTTCCTCAACCCCTCTCTTCCCTAGTCAATAATCTCTAGTGGCTCCCTATTACTCAAGATTAAAACATAAAGTCTTTTGTTTGGCATCCAAAGCACTTTACAATCTGAACGCCTTTCCAGCCTTTTTAAGCATCCACACTCTGAATGATCTATTTGCCCTGATTACTTGCATCCTTTATCTCCTGACTTGCATGACTTTATCACCTACTAATTATGTCTTTTCTGTAATGTTCTCTTTCCCTTCCATTGGCTCCTGGATTCCCAAGCTTTTTTCAAACTTTAGATCAAATTCATGATTTACAAGAGATTTTTTCTGAGTCCCTCAAGTTGCTAGTGTCTTCCTGTCTGAGATTACCTCCCATATATCATATAATAATAATAATAATAATAATAATAATGACAGTCAGCATTTACATGGCACTTTACAAATAATAATTCATTTGATGCTGACAACAACTCTGGAAGGTGTAAATGTTATTATTATCCCCATTTATATGAGAAAACTAGGCACATAGTTTGTGGTCACACAGATATTAAGTATTTATGGCTGGATTTGAACTCAGGTTTTCCTGACTTTAGATTTAGCACTATAATCACCATTACCACTTACTTGTATATGTGTATATAATTATTTGCATATTGGGTCCGCCATGAAAATGTGAATTCCCTGAGAGTGGGGAAGAAACTTTTTTCTTTCTTTACATACTAATAGTATAGCGAATATCGAGCATATAAAGTATTTAACAAATCATTCCTGACTGACTAAAATTTCTTAATTTATGGTCCTTTCAACTTCAAATGACCTCTCAAAGTTCCAATTAAAATTGGGGAAATATGAGGGGAAAAAACTGGATAATGTGGCATCTCAAAAGATTTTTTTTTCTTTTAACCATTTTATTCTATAAAAAATAAAGTGTTGCATCTCTTAAACTGACTAAGATGTCAGGAAAAAGTAATGATGAATGTTGAAGGGGACATAGGAAAACTGGGACATTAACACATTGTTGGTGGAGTAGTGAACTGATCCAACCATTCGGGAGAGCAATTTGGAACTAGGCCCAAAGGGCCATCAAACTGTGCATACCCTTTGATCCAGCAGTGTTTCTACTGGGCTTATACCCCAAAGAGATACTAAAGAAGGGAAAGGGACCTGTATGTGCAAGAATGTTTGTGGCAGCCCTGTTTGTAGTGGCTAGAAACTGGAAAATGAATGGATGCCCATCAATTGGAGAATGGCTGAATAAATAAATTGTGGCATATGAATGTTATGGAATATTATTGTTCTGTAAGAAAGGACCAGCAGGATGAATACAGAGAGGACTGGCAAGACTTAGATGAACTGACGCTGAGTGAAATGAGCAGAACCAGGAGATCATTGTACACAGCAACAAGAAGAACATATGATGGTATTCCATCTCTTGCTACATTTGTAGCTTTCTACATCCAGAATGCTCACTCCTTAGAATCTCTTGAATCTTTTAAGGCTTAATTAGGTGGCTTAATAGACTCTTGAAACCAGGAAGACCTGTATTCAAATACTTTTTCAAAAATTGTTCTATGGGGCAGTGAGATGGTGCAGTGGAATATCAGGAATAGGGAATCTTGTAAGTAGGTCAGTTTGGCTTGACCATAACGTGCACGAGAGGAAGTTAGTTCTAAGAAGAAATGGAGAGGATATGATAAAATGTTTTAAAGAAGGAGTTTTGGGGGTCAGCTAGGTGACTTAGTGGCTAGAGCACCAACCCTAATGTCAGGAGGACCTGAGTTCAAATCTGGCCTCAGACACTTAACACTTCCTGGCTGTGTGACCCTGGGCAAGTCACTTAATCCCAGTTGCCTCAGCAAAAAAAATAAAATAAAAAAGTTTGGGGACAGTTACCTACAGAGAGAGTTATGCTCTTAATCTTTCCATCATCCACACATACACCATTTCCATGTTCATGAGCCCTGAAATTCTCTTAGATGATCATAGTCAGTTGTCATTCCACCTCTCCCTCTGCCTTGCAACCATAAACTCTGTTCCTTCCAATGCTTTTACCCTGGAGTTTTGTCACAAATCCTCACCCCTGCAATGGCTACCCTTCTCTTCCTTCCTCATCTCGGGCCCATCTAGAGTCCAACTCTATGCTTTTTTTCTTCTCAGATCTCTTGCCAACTTCTTATAGGGATCTGTCCTTGCCAAACCTTAACCTTGGATTACTCCTATCATCTGCTGCCTTCATTCCTATTCACATATTACTCTACAGAGCTAGAAAAAAATCATAAAACCATGCTGACTAGATCCATTGTGAATTTGTAATATAATCACACCTGGGCCCTTTCTGCAGCAAGGCAGATTTTTTTTTAATACCTTCTGAACGAATTCACTATCCTACTCAGCAAGGGAGCTTTTCCAGACTTTTATCCCCTCCTCAAATCTTCACAGTTTCCTCTTTTTCTCAATTAAAAACTGGTATGATATTTCACTGAAAAAAAAGACCATTTGCTGAGAGCTACTTCTTCTCCTTTCTTCCTCATTTCATGTCATTTAAGATGATATCTTCAGACTTGTCTCCTATGAAAAGGAGACCCTTTTCCTTGCCCAGGAAAATATCTCTATATGAACAAGTGATCCCATTCAATTTTGCCTTCTTCAGCAGACTACCTCCTCTATTATCAGTAATTTCTTAATCTCTACCTGTCTACTGGCAGCTTCCCTACTGCCTATAAACATAACCATGCTTTCCCCAGCCTCAAAATTCCCTCAATAGATCTATCTTTGTCAGCTATCACTCTATATTTCTCCTCCCTTTGGTGACTAGACACTGTGAGAAAAGGATCCACTTTCTTCTTATTCTTTTCTAAACTCTCTGACTTCTGATCTCATCATTCAAATGATGTTACCTTTCCCAAAGTTATCAACTATCTCTTAACCAGTATATCTAATAGCTTTCTCCCCTTCAATTTTCATACTTGACCTTTCTACATCCTTGTAGCCTTTGACCATATTGATAACCCTCTTCTCTTTGATAATCTCTTTTTTCTAGGTTTTTTTGTGACCACTCCTTTGTCTTCTTTCTGGAAATTTGTTCAGGAAACATCTGCTGGATATCCCCCAAGGCTCAGTCCTAGGCCCTCTTCTTTTATTTCTCTGTAATATTTCATTTGGTGATCTCATCAACTCCCACAGATTCAATTGTCTTCTGTATGTTGGTGAGTCTCAGATCTATTTATTTATTTATTCCTAGCCTCAAGGCTTGCATCTCCAACTGCCTACTGAACATTTTGAACTGGCTCTTCTAAAGACATTTTAGACTCAACCTGTATAAGATAAAATTCATCATCTTTTCCTCAAAATCTTCCCTGCTTCCTAACTTTCTTATTGTTGTCAAGGATATCACCGGCTTCCCAGTTACTCAGGTTGTCAGACTGTTATTATTCTTACTTCCTCATTCTCTCTTAATCTCATAGCTAATCTGCTGCAAAGATCTGATCATTCTATCTTTGCAACTTTCTTATACATACCTTTTATTTTCTGATATTGCAGATACTTTGGGTCAGCCTTTATCACTTTAAGCCTGAACTATTGCAATATAACCTTCTGGTTTTCCTACCTCAAATCTCTTCCAACTCATTCATAGGCCATTCTTCACTCAGTTATTACATTAATTGTCCTAAAGCACAGATATTACCTTGCCCTCCATTCAGTAAATTCTAGGGATCCCTATTATTCCAGGATCAAATGTAAACTACTCTATTCTTCAAAGTCCTTTGTAGAATGGCCCCTTTCTACTAATCCAGTCTTCTTAATTCTCCTCCACAGTCTAAAATCCAGTGATACAAACTTCCTTCAGCTCCTTACACAAAATCCTTCACTTCTCAACTCTGAGCGTTTTCATTGACTGGTCCCATCTGTGAAATTCCCTTCTCTTCTCTCCCTTTTGACTTTCCTGGTTTCCTTTAAATCTTAGCTACAATTCCACCTTTTATAAAAAGTCTTCCTTATTCCCTTTTATCCTGGTGTCTTCCTTCTGTGTATTATCACTAATATATCCTGTCTATATATTATTTGTATGTAGTTAATTTCATTTTGTCCTCCTTGTTCTTGAGAACAAGGATTGACTTTTACCTTTCTTCATTGTCTAATATTTACCACGGTATCTGGTGCACACTAAGTGTTCAGGAAATGTTTATTGGTTAACTGACCAATGTGGAAAGTGTAATATAGAGAAAAAGCACTGTGGTACTAAAAGGCCAGTTGAGGGTAGGTAGCATGCATCTGTGGTATACTCATTCAATAGAGTTTTGGACGTTCTAAACTGGCATTTAGCAGTAAGTAAGTAGAAGAAAAGAAGGCTGAATGTGGAAAATAGAGTAGGTATTCAGCCCAGCTTTTTAAGCTGTAGCTCATGACCCCACATGGGGGTTTGCAACTGAATGTGAAGGTCATAAAATTATGATTTATTAGCAGTAAATGTTTGATTTTATTTATATTTTATATATTTATTTATATAAATATATATTTAAATAATTATATTTATTTACAGTATACCTATATACTCTGGGTTACATAAAAATTTCTTGGATGAAAAGAGGTCACTAGTGGAAAAAGTTTAAGAAACCCTAGTATAAAGGACTTGGATTTGGAAAGGGATGATTGGTAACTAGATAGCATGGAAAGAGATTGAAGGGTGGCAGCTAAAGTCAAGTGGTCAACTGAACTAGTTGAACTGGTCAACTCTAAAGTTAAGATTTTGAAGGGAGAAAAATGACACCAGAGGAGGGCTGATAGATGGCTAAAAAAAGAAATGGAATAAAAAGTTTGTGGTAAGCATGAAGGGCAGTTTTAGAATTTAATTAAATTCTAATTAATTAAATTTAATATTTAAAAATATTAGGAGAGATGCAAGATTTTATTGACAGAAAGATTTTTTTAGATCACTGAATCATAAAATTACAATGCTAATGAATGATAATGAAGACAAAGATATGGTCATCTTTGTGTGGCTAAAGTAGAGTGAAGGTACAGGCCATGGAAGTTGACGAGTTGATGAATTGACAAAGCAAAATCCTCTTAATTTGATTTAAAGTCCATAGATATGAGAGCAGGGGTTTGAGTGAAAAGGAAGAATATAAGCCTAATATTAAACTCCTTAAGAAAAGAAAGAGAATGATCTGTGGACCAGGAGATAGTTTCCTTCGTGATCTTGAAAGGGTGATATATCTGTAAATAATGAAGCTCAAAGGTCATATTGTCAGGAGGAGAAAAGGCTGGAAGTACTAGTGATATGATGATGATGATAATTATGATATGATGATGGTAACTATTACTTATACAGTGATTCAAGATCTGAAAATACTCTTACTTATATTATCCTAACCAATACCCACTATGTTGGAGAAAATGAGAGAAGAAGATGTGTTCAGCATTTGAGAAAATGACTAGGGAGGAATTATATTCCTAGAAGAAGTTGATTTTCAAGACTGCAAGGAGATGAAAAGGAATATGAGAGGAAGAGTTCCTAATGTAAAGAAAACAGATTGCTCATAAAATCACAGAATTCTATGGTTAGAAGGGACCATAGTGACTTCCTGGTCCAATGTGTATAAAAGGAATCCTCGCTGTAACATACCCAATAAGTGACCTCTTAGATTCTTTTAATATTAGAATGTCAGATGGCATGATGGGGAGGAAAAAACAGAACACAGATGTAGGAATAGTAGTGCTAAATTAGATTGGAGGGGGGGAGAGCAACGATGATAGCAGTGGAAGGAAGATGTTTCCTTAGGAGACTTGACTCTTAATTAAACACAAGATTTGGAGAGAAAGAAGACAATATTGGTAGTCATGGGACAGGAGATTGTTCATTTCTTTCCAGAAGCAAGAGAGATTCCACAAAAGTGGATGTAGAGTTGACTCTTGCTCTCTGGGTGGGAGATGACAGAGCAAAGACTCTGGAAGGAGTTAGCCTGTGAGATGTCAGGCCAAGTTTTGGAGGAGATGATTTATTCACTCTCCCCAGGCAGTCAGGACAATTCCACCTACAGTCCCATCAGCGATGCAAGTTTGATTTGTTATTTTTATTGTTTAGAAAATTAGTTGTGTCCAACTCTCTATGACCCCTTTTGGAATTTTCTTGGCAAAGATAAGAGAGTGGTTTGCCATTTCCTTCTCCAATGGATTAAGGCAAACAAAGTTTAAGTTACTTGCCCAGAATCACAGAGCTAATGAGTGTCTGAGGCCAGGTTTTCCTGACTCCAGGCTCAGCACACTCTCCACTGAGTTACTTTGCTACCCCCTTAAATACCCTAACTACCTCTACTGCATAACATATAAGTGGAAATTTAGTCATCTGATAAAAACCAGTAAAGCCAAAAAGAATGAGGTAGAACCCAAAGTAGCCTTTTTTTGTTCTAAATTCTCCAGATATAATGCCAAATTTCCTACATGTGGTAAGTTAGAATTTAAATCAGAACATACTATTGAAACTAACGTGAGGATAAGACCAGAGTAATCATTCTAACCTTACCAATACAATATTTAAATGAAGCAACAATTGACTAAGTAGACTAAAGTACAAATACAAATATATAAAAATCTCAATATGCTTGGACAAAAGGTCCAATTTGTTATCTAATTTTACTTTATATTAGTTTACACTTATTTTCTACTTTGAATAAATATTGTTTCACTAAGCACATTTATGTGGGCATTCCATCCTTAGTTTTATATGTGCAATATCAATGCATGTTTGGGCACTGGGGAAAGGCAAGAAAATGCAGAATTCACACACCATGCCATTACTATTATATTTATTGGATATACTTTAATAAATGTGTTTAAATAAATAACAAAACAAAAATGCAAGTATGAGATAGAAAAATGACTCTATTGAGGCTAAGAAAACACTGTTATCATTACTTTAGTGATCTGTGATTTCATTACTGTGGACACACCCTCCATCAATGCAGCTTACTACCAGTCTGTGACCTAGGGCATGGTCTTTAAAAGTTAGTTTGGTTGAAATCATGTTCATCTTTATTGTATGGCCTCTCTACAGAACTATAGATGGCAGTTTGGCAGGACTTGCCAGATCTTATACTTTGCTGGCTCTAAACCACGAGGAGGCATTAAAGTAGGTCTTTAAGGAAGACAACCAGCATTGCCACCTTATATTTTTGTCTTAATATAGGAATTTATTTTTAAGCCATTCAATTTTCAAAAAAAAAGTGAATTTTTCCATTTTAGAAACTTAAAAGATATAGAAATTTTCTGTGGTTATATGCTTGTTATTTAAGAGTTGGGCGGGGGGAATCTGTCAAAAGAACATGTGAGTTTTAAAAAGTATACTGCTCTTTATCAGGAGAAATGAAGTGATTATGAAATGAACTGGGTAGTGGTATAGTCACTGTCTCATTAACTTCACTTATTTTACCATCAATCTGAGAAAATAATGAGTTTGGAAATTTGAGATTTTACTAGGCAATTCTGGTTAAACAATGTAGCAATCACTTTTTCTGAATAGATATCACTCAATTTACAACTCGTGTTTTGATTGCAGCAACGAAGGACTATTTTCTGTAGCAATATTTTGTTAGAAGGGCTGGATTTTCTGTATGATTTTTTAAATTGATTAGTGAAGACCAAGATCCAAAGAAATGACAAGAGAAAATCCATAAAAAGTTAACGCACGACAAGGGGACCATGATAGAAGGAGCAATGGAATACAGTACCTGTTTATTGCTGTCAGCAGTACAACACAGTTTCTTGAGAGACACAAAATGTCTAATTTTCCTAATAACATAAATAATCCATGATTAGTAAATCAGAAAAGAGATGGTGCCACAAATCAGGACACTAAATCCATTAACAAGCTTTCTCTTATGACATAACCCCAAAGGTGATTTGAGGCCAGATTTTAAAATGAAAAAAATATTATTTTACAAAAGCATCCTAGAGATTGTTTTTCATATCCAAAACATGTCAGTCTACACATGCATGCAGAAATGTATGTCTTCATGTTCACGTATAAAAAACCCTATTTTTGCATCAAAATAAAACAGTGTTTTCTTAATATTTTCTTCATTCAGTAACTGAAGTCTTCAGTGAAACAATGAGAATCCTTGCATTAGTTATCCTTATACATATAAGTGGTTATAGTCATCTGCAACTGCTTGGTCACAGTAATTATTTTAAGGTACTTGGACAAACCATGAGACTTATGGGTACACCTAGGGAAAATGCAATTGTCCTATTGTTTTGGTCTTTAACTCCCATGATTTTCATGCCAAAAACTGCTATTAGGCGTAGTGCTAATACAGTCAACATTTGCAGTTCCATTCCCATATGAGCCAGAGAGTTTGACACAGAGAAAAATTTTTTGCAAGGACATAGACCGTAATTCTAATTAACCACTTCACATTTGTTTGTAATTACAAAGGAGACTACACAAGTGTGTGTGTGTGTGTGTGTGTGTGTGTGTGTGTGTGTGTGTGTATCTCAACATTGGCTAGCACAACTGCTTGAAAAAAACATTCACAGTGACTTGTCATCATATTGGTAAGATCAATTTCATTAAATTATTTTTACAGACTCAAAGTTTTATATCTTCTTTTGGCTTAACTTTTGGCTTAATAAGAGCAGAAGCTCTTAGAATATTTGCTTCGTCAACGTGCAACATTCTTCACCAAATGGGCACTTTAAACAAAATATCTTGTTGCCCATGACTGGGGAAAACAACAACAAAAACCCCAACTCAACGACAATAGAGATGATTGAGGCAATGGAATCCCATGCAAAGAATGAACAGCCTACTTTTTTTTTTCTTTTGCTTGTTATACAGATGCATCAATTAGGATTCTCAGAAAGACTATTCTTAAAGAGATGTCTATTTTGTTTGGTTACCTAGATGATTCAGGTTGGAAACAATAGGTTCTTTGCTTTGGTTTTCTAAGTAGACTGGGCCTAAGGATGATAAAAGTAAGATGGGATTAGGCAAAATTGGCAGGCACATGGCATTTGAAAGTAAGTTGCTGAAAGAAATGGCAGTTCAGCAAACTGCACCTGTGAGTCTCTAAAGCCTCTGCCAGTTTGCTTATGAATAATTGTATTGGCTAGACAATATTAGAGGAAAAGAATATAATGTACAGCATTAGGCAGTATGCTTTGGATCGAGTCTGAGAAGTACTCTCAACATTGAAAAATAAGTACAATTTAATGGGGAAACATTTTCATCCCTTCCATAGTCTTGTAACCTTAGCATATCTAGGCTCTAAAAATCAAGATAATAGTACCTGAACTCATAGAATTATTGTGAGGAAACACTTGAAAGCAATTTGTGGTGGTGTTTTATTCTCACCTTCTATATCCCATCCCCCAGAGCCTAACCTAGAGTTCTGTACACAATAGTCATTTGTTATTTATTGAATTGGAACATTATACTGGATGTGTGATTCTTCTGGTAACATAAACATTGATAAATCAAGTGGTATTCACAGGAAATAAATCTTTACATCATCTATTCATTGCTGGGTTGCCAAAAGTGTTCCTACCTTTTTTGTCCTCTAAATAATTTTGTATGATTCCATGTGTCTCTTATGTACACATACTGCCATATATTATTAAAATGGTATTAATGCTTCAGGTTAACTTACAAAGCCTAATCAGTAATTTATTGTAAGTGATTAAATAGCACTGTATCCTGTTTGGCCCAGTTTACTTTCTCACAAAGTTCACATGGGAGAGGAAATCAAATTGCACGTTTACCTTCCCTTATGGTGACATAAAACAATTGTACGTCTCTTTAAGATCAGAGATTAAATGAAACTGGATCTCGCCAGCTCGGAGCTAACATGTTTTTCTTCCTCAATCAAATGACCTCTCTTGTTCGTCTTTACCTCTATCTGCCAACCAGCCTGAGAGCTGCTGTATTATCCTCTCAGAGATACAAGGAAGAGGGGGATTCCCTGGAGAGGAATAACCTCATATACTGTAGAGGGTCTGGAAATTTATCCTTTCAAGAAGCAGTAGCATGATGCAATGGCTCAGGCTAAAGCAGAGAGCTCTTTCCCTTAAGGAGAAACAGCAAAGGTCATCCCATGAGATTGGGTGCCTGAAAAACATAGAGGGACATGATATAGTTTATGAAAGATATTGTGGATAGCAAGGGTAAGGAAGTCTCTTTTTTTAGATAGAATTGGTGGTGGACCAAAGGATCAAAATGACATCACTCCCACTGTGGTTGATAAGCCCAAGATGAGCTCGGAAGGCTCTACCACAGGTCAGGCACAAATAGTCCATATGAATAGAACTTATCTTAGTAGTCATGCCCCAAATAGAAATGTTATTGTATTCATGAACCTGTAATGGTAGCACTTGCTAAAGAAAGCACAATACATCTTTGTCATTTACTATAAGAGTTCAAAATTAATTTCTCACCCTCCTTGGCCAATCACTGGTGTGATCTTCACATGCTGTTGAACACTGTCTCCTGATTTTCTTCTGGCATAGTAAACTCCTTGCCATTCCTATATAAATAGAAACATTTAAGTTTCTAAGTCACTATTCATCATTTGGTCAAAAAAAAGTCCCAATTACTTGATTTTAAAAGGGTGAAAAAGACTTTCATATGTAAAAATACAATAGTAAAAACTTGAGGTTGTTTCTCAAGTTTGACTTTCTCCAAGAAAGGTTAATGGGCATCAAGTAGTGAAATTACAAAGTTCTTTACACCTAGCAATTCTATTGTAATCATCATATCCATTTTGTGTCTGAGGAAAATGAATTCTGGGAGAGAAAGGGAGAAATCAAGAACAGGGGAGATGGAAGCAAAGAATCCAATCCAACTTTATACTGTGAAGTCTACAAGGATTTCTACAGGATGCTAAAGCATCCTGCCAGGATCATTGAGGGAGCACATATGGAATTCTTTCCCCAATCTTGGAAGAGGCTAGGGGAGGAATGCAACTTTCCTCCTGTTATAAACTTTAAAAGAAAAAGGAGAATATGCAATAATGGGGACAAGAATGGAGCAGTCATTATCCTTTGAATATTCAGATTTTGGGCATTTCTCAAAACATCCTAGGCACTTTGCTATTGTTAATATTGTTGTTTTGTCATTAGTCTTTGTGACCCCATTTGAGATTTTCTAGGTGGAGATACTGAAGTGGTTCACCATTTCCTTCTCCAGCTCATTTTACAGATGAGGAAACAGAGGCAAACAGAGTTAAGTGGCTTGCCTAGAGTTACACAACTACAAATGCCTCATGAAGATGATTCTTGCTGATTCCAAACTTCATGTTTTATCTACTGTGCCACCTAACTGCCCAAATATAAGAACAGCCGGGCAAAAGGAGTCTTTTCTGGCTTCTGTTTCCCCATCCTTCCTTCTCTAGCCAACTGGTTCATACTTTGCTTGGGGACCATGGTGGAACAGTGTGACAATTCTATACACATTTTAATGTGTTTTTAAGAAGTCCCTTGGTGGTATTTAGCAACCAATATGTTCTTTTCACTTTTATCTCACAATTTCCCCAATCAGAATCCAATTGGTGAATACTGCCTGATGGATCACCAATCTTCCTACAAGCTGAACACACTATTTTACATCATTGTGGGAAGATAAATAACAATTAAGAAATTGTAATGAATTTTGAGAAAGGGAGAAAAGGACTCTCTAAACTCAAGGAATTTACCACATTCCAGGGAAGTTAGGGTGTGAATGACTTTTGTATTTGGGTTGATTAGATGGCTACTCTGAACTCTTAAAATTCAGGCTTTTGGTCATAATGCACGTCTGGCAACCAGGTCATCAAACAGTTTGCAATAGGGCAGATCTGTTAACAGACCAGTCAGTAGAGTGCAGTGAGAAATACATTGCACCAGATCTAGTTAAAACTAAGCTTGAATTCTGGTTTTGCAGTTTATTCCTTGTATGACTAGAAAAGTCACTTAACTTCTTTGTGACCCAATTTCCTCCATTATAAAATAAGAAAGTTGAACTAAATAACTTCCAAAGTCCCTTCCAATCTATGAGTCTATAATTGCAAAGTGTCAACTTTATTTAGACCAAAGCTGGTTGCAACAAATGATAGATAAATGCATCAGGAAGTAAAGAGTAGAATGATACAATGTGACTTGTTATTGGTGTATTGAATATATATGTATGTGTAGTCACACAGATGAAGAGATAAAGAGAAAACATATGTCTCTGGATAAACAGAACTCATAGCAAATCATAATGTGGAATTCTTCTTTATCATAGAATGTTTCACTTTCACCTCTCTTACCTCTTTCTCAAAGAATCCCTCTCTTCTTCAAATTACAACTCAAAACTTTCTTGATCACCTAAACTGATAGTTCCTTCTCTCTTTCCCAAAACACCTCACATTTAACTATTCTATATTTATTATCTTTATATTTGTGCTGCATATACTTATATATGTTCTTATCTTCCTCATTGGATTCTAAATTCCTTGTTAAGTAGGGATTCTTTCTTTCTTTCTTTTTCTCCTTTCTTTCCTTCCTTTTTCTTCCTTCTTTCCTTCCTTCCTTCATAAATGCTCACTGATTGATAGCTAATTCAATTAATAAGGAACAGTGAAGATATGTATATGGATATAAGAATTTTTTTCTTTAAAACCAGATTAACTAATACTATAGAGATTATCAGGAATGAAATAACAGTTTATGATATAAGAGATCCAAAAACACCTCAAAGAGATACTTTGTACATAGAAACTAAAGGTTTTAATTCACTATAATATTTGTAACTAATCAGATCTTAAAAACCACAAAATGGAGATTCCCAGGAATCTTCTAAAAGGAATGGAAAGAGCATTCACTAACCTTTCCCTTCTTGATGCAAGTGTTAATGGTGTCCAGAAGATCTGCACGGTTTTGGTCACTTTTGGGCAATTCAGTGAGTTCTTTACCTATGAGCTCTCCCTTGTGATAGCCCATCATCCTTTCAAAAGCGGGGTTGACATACTGATAAAAACAAATAATTCCAGGAGAGATTACAGAACAAAAAGCAGAATCAATGTGTTTTCTCTTCTATTAAGTTGTCTTTAGAATTAGCTATGCTGTGAATTGTCATGTTATTAGAAACATAGTGAATAAAAGTCATCAGCAGGTCAGTCACAATGTACTGATCAAACCTACCTGATTTTCAGTTGGCCACCATATTAACACAATTCCTCCAATAAGCAATTCTGAGAGCAAAGCAGAGCTTGGACTAATTGCTACTACAATGCCTCCTTCCTAAGTGAACGATTGACACCTCCCTATAGCCACACAGACACTTTGTCACGGATCTCAAGATTTTGAGGAAAATCAAAAGTTATTTTGATTAATTAATTTCCTAATTATCATTTAGAAAGAGTCAAGACCTATTACTTTAGAGGCTGAGCAACTTGGTATACATACTTTGCCACTTTCTACAGTCTCTGGTGAATAAGAACTCAGCGAAGAAACACTAAAGCTAAAACTAAATAAGCCATCCATCAGATTATGGCTTAAGTAATTAAAAAGCTTTGTATCTCCACCAAATTGTTTTTACCTTCCCTATCTTTTACTTAGTTAGTTGCCCTGATAAAGTCTAGATTGTTTTTTTGCATAGTTTTTCCATTCATTCTCACAAATGGATATACTACTACCCAGAGATTACCTTAATTCTTATAGATATCAAAAAAGGTATAAAGAGGAAGAACATGAAAAAAAGAACAATCCATGGAGCATGAGGAAGACTTTCTGAGAACAGTGGAATCAAGGAGATCTCTTCCCAAACTTTTGCTTAGAAGTATGTAATTTAAGGCCAATGCACTGAAAACTGTCATTTGTTGCATGCAAAAGTTTATGTGACAAAAGCTATTTGATTGACAGGTAGTTGCTCAATCTTGTCTATCATAGTCACTGAACTTAGAATAAAAATTTTATTTTCAGTGATGTGTGCTCCTTTCCTACTGCTGGCAGTCTGGACTGACACAGAAAGTGAAATCTCACACTTAAAAAAGACTAAGCCATAAGACAATTTTAATTAAGAATTCAGGAAATGGGCATTTACTAAGTGCTTAGTCTCTATCAAGCACTGTGCTAAGCACTTTAAAAATGTCATTTCATTTGATCCTCACAACCCTAGGAGGCAAGGTGCTATTATTATTCCCATTTTACAGTTGAGGAAACTGAGATAAATGTTGGACGATTTACTCAGGATCACACAACTAGTCTGTGTTTGAGTTAGATTTGAACTCACTTCTTTCTGGCTCCAGGTCATTTAATTTCACTTTTGTTATCGAATTACTTTAATTAGTAATACACATACATATATGTATTACTAATTATACATATATGAGCTAATTTTAAAAGAAAGAAAAACTTTTATTATAAATATTTAATAATTGTAACTAAGAGGCAAGTAGATAGACAACCATCCTAATATTCAGGAACATCTGAGTTCAAATTTTAGCTCCAATACTTATCAGTTTTGTGACTATAGGTAAATTTAATTTCTCAATGCTTCAGACAACTCTGAGATTTTGAGGTATTGCTTATTAGAAGTAGTAGAACGGCAACAACAAGATTATACGATGATCAGTTCTGAGGGATGTGGCTCTCTTCAACATTGAGAGGATTCAAACCAGTTCCACTTGTTCAGTGAGGAAGAGAGCCATTTACACCCAGAGAGAGAACTGTGGGAACAAAGTGTGGACCACAACATAGCATTCTCACTCTCTCTATTGTTGTTTGCTTGCATTTTGTTTTCTTTCTCAGTTTTTCTTTTTTTTCTTTTTGATTTGATTTTTCATGTATAACAAGATAACTATATAAATATGTATACATGTATTGGATCTAATGGGTATTTCAACATATTTAACATGTATTGGACTATCTGCCACCTAGGGGAGGGGGTGGAGAGAAGGAGAGGAAAATTTGGAACAAAAAGTTATGCAAGGGACAATATTGGAAAAATTACCCATGCATATGCTTGGCAAATAAAAAGATTTAATAAAAAAAACAAACAAACAAAAATAAATAGTAGAGCAAATTTTTTCCCTGGAATTTTCCTCTTTCTATTAAAAACAGTGGTCCAAACAAACTGAAAAAACTCCCAACAAACTACATAAAATTCAAACATATAAAAATTTTGCTTTAATTAATATAAATAATGGTCTAACATCAGCATGTCAAATGCTTTTGAGTAAATGGGTTGCTCTAAAAACACTATTTACATGCTTAATTAAGCCCTAAGCATGGGAGCTAGCCAAAGAAAAATATCTGTCCATTTCCTAAAGATTACGGATGCCCAATTAATGAAACTGGAATTACAATTAGGCCCTGATTGATATGAATAATGAATTCTGTGAAATGGGTATGTCATTTAAATTACCATTATATCTTTCCATTGGGCTGGAACAAATTAGCATATTTTTACACAATTATAACTTCAAATAGTGTGAAGTCAAATACATGTAACTGTTCCATAGGATTCATTACATTCACACTAATTGGGATCTAGTTGTAATGAGAATTTAGTAGTTAACTAAGGCTTGAACCTGACCCCAGTTCAAGAAAGAAAATTGGGAATGCTTAGTGTTACTTTCCCTTAGAGCAAGGACTCAGATCAGACATCATGGCAAAGCATAAAAACATTTCCCATCTATGTTTTTAAAAACAAACATTCTGTTCCATACCTGAATGACATGATCATCGCTGGTTATTTCTATGGCTTCATGACAATGGTCAAGTGCCGTAAAAATTGAGTTACATGCCCTGAAAAATGCAAATGTGTCATTAGTTTTATTGTAAAACCAAAGCATTTTCTCAGGTTGTTTGTTTTACTTGCTGCCTTTTTAAGTTAATCAATTCACAGGATGCATAAAATCTGTTTTCCTCTATACTCTGTGTGCGTGTGTGTGTGTGTGTGTGTGAGTATAGAGGAAAACAGATTTTATATATATAAATATATAATATATATATAAATAAAAGATACACACACACACACATACACACGTAAGTAGTAAGTTTCTCAGGCAGAATTTGAACTCAGATCCTCTATCTTCAAGGCTGGTATTCTATTCATTGCACCATTTAGCTGCCCCCAAACCAAGAAAATTATGAAAAGAAAGTCAACTAACTGGAAAAGGAGATCCAGAATCTTAAGGAAGAAAATGACTTCTTGAAAACCATAATTGGGCAAGGGGAAGCCAGTAAAGTTATAAGAGACCAAGAAATAATAAAACAACATAAAAGAATGAAAAAAAAAGAAGAGAACATAAGATATTTCACAATAAAAACTCATCTGCAGAACACATTAAGAAGAGAAAACCTAAGAATAATTGAACTGCCTAAAAGCTATGGACAAAAAAGTTTCTTAATACAATAACAACAAGAAATAATTAAAGAAAATTGTTATAAAGTGTTAGAACAAGAGAGAAAATAGAAAATATACAGGAACATCATGTCCAAATTCTGAAACCCTCAGATTAAGGAGAATATATTATAAGCAACAAGAAAAAGTGATATAAATATGACAGAATCACAATTAAAATCACACCAGACCTAACAGTGACTATATTAAAAGAAACAGAGGTATTGGAACACACACACACACACACACACACACACACACACACACACACACAAAAGAACTAAAGTTCTGGGCAAAAATATCATACCCAGTAAAGTTAAGCATAATTCTGAATGGGAAAAAATGGACATTCAATGAATTGCCAGATTTTCAGGATGTTATTGCAAAAAGACCTGAGCTAAATAGAAAAACTAGACATTAAGGTCCAAGAGAAATATAAGGTAAATATCAAAGACTACTTTTAGGGGACACATTAAGGACAAACTATGCTTTATACATGGAAATGTAAATCACATGTCTGAGACTGTCATTAATCATTTGTAGTTCCAAAGAAAAATTGGGGTAGAGCTGAATATGAAAAACAAAACTGTGTGGGAAAAAGTAAAAATAATAATTATGCTATACAAATGAGGTGCAGAGGAATTGTGGACACAGAAGAATAAGATGGGGGAGAAGGGCTGTTTGTTCTGAAATTGCCCCTTACTGGGAATGGGTTAAAGAGGGGAAATATATATTTATCTCAAAGGTATTAAAAGTCTTCTAAATTTATAAAGAAATAAGTGGGGGAAAGGATTAAGAAAAAGAGGGAAATAAAAAGGCTTGTCGATTAATGGGAATGGGATAAAGTGTATAGGAGAACAGGAATAGGACAAAAATAGAGGGAAAGTGTGAGGGAGACAATACGAGAGGAATCCTTGGGGTGGGCAGGTTAAGTAATAATACGACAAGGTAGTGAATAGAAGTAAACATAGGAGTCATCAGGGATAGAAAATAAGAAATACAAACATAATAATGATGATCAGGGTAGAATTTATTAGAAAAAAAGAAGGGGTGGACAATACATAGAGTTCTAAGTCTTTCAAAAATAATGAAGCTTGATAATAAGCTAGGCTCAGAATTGAGAAGGAAGACATTATACTGGATTGTAGTTGAAAAATTGCATTATATATTTGCCTCTAAACTTTTTCTGGAAATTATGGCCCATCTTTGTAAAATTGGCATTTTCCAATGATGTTATATGACTATTAATAATGGAATAACAAAGTCTCCAAAGAATTAAACAGGAAAGCGATGGTGATATGCCTAATGGGTGAAGAGGATGCAGCATTTTTACCAATGAAGAAATATGTCAAAAATAGTGTAAATGATATGATCAAGAGCTGTACAATTAAAACTAGAGACTACATAGTGAAAAAGGCAGCCTATCTACTCCAGTGGTACCCAATGCAATGTCAACATATTTGGAGAAAGGCCTCAGTAGCCAACAGAATAAATCCCCTATGATGAAGGATTTGTGAAATTATCTGAAGAAAACTGGAATCCAATGACATATGGACAGAGTGTGATATGGGATTGTTTGATTTTTATATTTGTATCCCCAGCACTTAGCGTAGTGCATAGAATTCAGCAGGTGATTAATAAATGCCTTTTTATTCATTCAATTGAGAAAATGTGGTGGGTGGAAATAATAGTAGATATATTTCAAATTTGCATTGAATTTCTCATTATCCTTGAAGGCAGGTGCCACAGATTTCATCATTTTACAGATGAAAAAACTAAGGTTTGAGTGAATGACTTGGCCACAGCCTCACAGCAGTGTTTCAGATTTACAACTTGAGCTTAGCTCTTCTTGACACCAGGTACATCATTTAGCCCTATATACTAGATAGACTGACTCATAAAATGTCTCTACATGCTAGTTTTTAATGAGTGAAAGTCTCTTTTCCAACTGCTTTTGTCCATATGATCTGAAAATTAAAGCTAAGTAATCTTTCTGTCATACTTCATGTACAAATTAACATTGAAAGGAGAAGGGGCAGAGGCATATGAAAACAAAAATGAACATTAAAATAAAAGATATATGTCCACTAAAATGCCTCCAGGTATTAGGCCAAGAAAAACTATCTTCATCCAAAACATTTTGTTTTTATTCGTTCATAAAAAGGACCTCCAAAAAGAATCAGATAATCATGATGTACCTGTCCCTGTCCTTCATTTGCTTGCAGGTGCATTCAAAAAAAAGTATCTGAAGACAAGGATGCAAGAAATATACCTTGCTGAATTATTTTGAGATCAATTTTGCAGAAAACTTCTACAAGTGATCTGAGGTGGAGAAAAACAAAAATCCTGTGGTTCTTCTCAGGACTGTATCAGATGTTTCTAAAGGAATCTAATTTTTTCCTTTGTGTCTTTTACCTGTAAGGTCTACTTATCAAAGGAGAATGCATTCTTTGATTTTGTCAATGTTATTAAAAGGGATTGCCCCTTTGGTGTTTGTCAAGCAATTTTGTCATTCATTTTTCATTTTCCCTCTTTCACATTGTCTCCCCCTCATCAGTCCCAAGAAATCCTTGATAAAATGTTTATCTTTGGTCTAAAAGAGATAGCCAAATGACCATTATTTTTAATAACCTGTTGCCCTTGTTAATAAAATGATTAAATGCCGCCCCCCAAGAATTATATTTTGCTTAAGCCAATGATTCAAATATCAGTACTTGCTAAATTAGGTCTTACCCTATAAATGTTATTGAGTTATGGATTAATTCCTTGTCCAATCCTTAAGCGTATGTGTATGTATTTTTGGGTAAGTATGTAAAAGAATATTTTAAAACACTATCTTTGCTACCCTTTCAAGTTGTAGCCTTAAAAAAATTCTTAAATGCTGTGTCCTATATCTATTAAGCCATTATCTTTGGTAATTGTCAATAAAACATTAAAAAAATACCCAATAGGATATATTTTTATGAGCAATCTAGGTAAAAGGGAATAACTAATTCTTACAAATTAATTACCCCTAGAGAGCAATACTGTGGGACTTCAGTGTTTAGATAAACTTTAGATCTTTTTAACATGATGGCTTATTTTAAATAAACTAACAGAAAAATGAGGTAATCAATATGAGTCATGTTCCCTGTTTGAAAACTTAATTGCTCATATTAATAATCAATACCATTCATGCTGATGTGTTTTTATTTTATTAACTTTCTGTTCTTGGAAACTCTAGAATTCTGTTTAATTGCATTTACCTCTAAGAAAAAAATTGAAGAATTGCCAACAGAAACAAAAGGAAGATGTAACAAGTACTAAAATACCTGTAATATCTAGATAACCTATACAGGTGATTTTATTGGACAACATATTGAGGAGAGGATCCCTGGAAGAATCTTTGAATGGGGATTAGATAAGCAGAAATTCAGCTATACAACTAAACACCTCTATAACACTGGGCAAGTCTTTTTGTTGATAAAATGAGGAGATTGAAATAAATAGCCCCTTCTAAATCTAAGGTTCTATGATTCATTCCCATTATAATCAACATCTCAAAGCCATAATGTTCCAAACTGATCTCATTTTTATTCCTCTCCTCCCAAGGTTCCCTATTTCCATGAAAAATTCCACTAGTCTCTCAGGTTTGTTACCTCAGTATTAACCATGACTTTTTACTCTCTTTGTGCCCACCTATCCAATCAGTTGGCCAAAATGTCCACTCCTTCCCCCATAACAATTCTCATGTTTCTCTGCTTACAATATCACCATCTTGGTTTAAGCTCTCATGACCACTTAGAGATCACTTTGATCTCTTTGACTTGCCTCTCACCAAGGCAGTCTAACATACATGTTGCTATCACAGTACTTCAGGCACATAAAATGTGACTGTCCTACCAAACCAATTCTGCTGGGTTCTTATTGTTTCTAGTATTAAATAAAATTTCTCTTTTTAACTTTTAAGGTCCTACCCAACCTGATCTCAACCTATCGTCTTAACCTCATTGGGTATCACTCCCCATCCTGCACTTTGTAGCTAACCAACTTGATCTTCTCTCTGCTTCTCAACCATAAAGCTCCAAATCAGGAGTATGTTGGTGCTAGATTGTACTGGCTTGCAAGAGCCAATTGTTAACTTTATAGTGGGAGTATTTATACATCAGAAATCTCCAAGTGTGGTAAATCAGGGCTTGAGTTGTTGTTTGGTTAATTTTCTATACTTAAGTAAAGGATAATATATTAATAATTCAGTTCAAACTTGGAAGACTGCAATAAAATTTTAAAGAACTGGTTGTTAAACTTTTATCAGCACACTCTTGCTGCCTTTTCAAGAGTTCCCCCTCCATGGGATGCTCTCCCTCCTTACCTGTCCTCTCTGTTAAGGTACAATCAAGCACAATCTACTACAATTAGGTACATGGAGCTTTTCCTGATTCACCCAGAACTATTTGTGACCATTCTCCTTCATAAACTAGCTTCCACTTGTATTTCTATCTATTTGTATCTATTCCTTTCATATTTATTGTATATATTAGTTTATATTCTTATTATCGGCCTCTTTAGAATATGTTTCTTATGAGTAATTGTTTCCTTTTTTGTGCTTGTATCCCCAGCTCTTACCACAGCCCCACCCCCGAAAAGGGTTTAATAAATACTTGTTAATTGACTTGCTGATAGATTGTAAGCACTGAGAAAATAGGGTCAATAAATACTTGTTAATTGACTTGCTGATAGACTGTAATCACTGAGAAAATAGGGTCTGTATCATTTTTCATCTTAGTATCTTTTTGTGCATAGTACTTTGTGCATAGTAGGCATGTAATGAATCTTTGTCAAACTAAATTGTTCATATGTTCATTAAAAAAGCAGATCTAAGAACCAGATTCAGTGAATATGGCAATGACAAGGGTGTTGGTCCTACCTGGGGCAGCTTTCACCATTACTGACCATCCCTGGGAGCCAAAAGAAGTTGTGGAAAGGTAAGAATTTTTGCCACTGTGAGCACCAGCTCCCTGACTGATTTCTGCAACAAGGACATGATGAGACCCAGCTTCCTCCCATTTCACTTACCATGGTAAATAATTCTCCTTGTGATTGTGTTCCCCCAGGACACCACCTGTCTTTGATTTGTCCCATTATAGTGGGGCAAGTCTTTTAAAGCCTTTAAAGCTAAAATACCATGTTTTTTTTCCCCCATCACTTGGTTATTGTCATAGAGAGCTAAAGTGAACAGTACCTGATGACTGGGGGGACTGGAAAAGCACTAAATAAATAAAACAGGCTCTATAAATGCCTTTTAATAGGGAGGGACATTTTGCTCCACAGAGCTTAAGGTTTTGCCAGTCAGAAATTATTCCCCACTAAAAGGGAGCGATAGTGTGCTTAGCAGGCTAAAGGGCTTAGCCATTAATAAGCTGATTGGCCTTAAAACAAACACCAGAGTTTGGTTCACCTTCCAGATTATGGATATTAAATACTTATTTTTTGATACTAAATACTTATTAAGCAGTGTCTGGCTAAGAGTTGGTCATGACACACACCTCAGAATATGGTTAGGTCCTAACTGCCCTTTTAGGGAAATGGATCAGATGTATCTCACCACAAAAAAACAGCATAAGGACATTTCTCCATTTCTGTGCTCAAAAAACCCTGAATTCACAGGTGTGGGGTACTCTTCCACTGACACAAGTCATGAACCCTCTAAATATTGATTGACAATATCTGAGAATTGCTGGGGCCCCCTAAATCATCACTTGGTAGAAAAAAGCCCTCAAATTTGAACAATGAATATTGTTCTGCAGAACAAATTACCCATGCTAGATGATGGTTATATTACATATTTAGTTGCAGCCGGGGGTGGAATTGTAGAGAAGAGCATTATGTAATTCACTATATAATTAGACTATAATTGTTCACATATTATATAATAAGGAGCTGAACCTGTGCAGGGAATAATAGGGCTGGCTGTCACTAAAGTGCATATGGATTTTTTGAGTGTCCTTGATAAGGCAATAAGTTTCAAAGGTCATCAAGGGTCAAAAGCATAAAAAAGGAAGAAAATCAAAGATGAGATAGCCTAGTAGCAAGGGAAACGTCCTGGGCTTGGAAGAAATTGGCCTTTGCTGATTACTTCTTGTGTGATGCTGGACAAGTCATTTCATCTCTAAAAGTCAGTTTTTTTAATCTATAAAACAATAATGTCAGGCTGGGTGATGGTCCTATGAACTAGTCTGTCACCTGATATATTTTATGGTGATCTTATGGTCCAGGGGAACTCAGTGCATATAAGAAGGAGTTTGACATCGTTTGTATATTCAGAAATCACCAAAAATCTGAAGGGATCACAATGCACTAATCAAAGCAGGTGCCAGGCTGCTCTACAAGAAACAGAATGCACTCCCCTCAGAATGGAGGGATGGTCTCATCCATCTCCTAACTGCCCCATTGACCGACTCCTTCTGGGCCATTGTTTTACTCTTTCTAGGTTTAAAAACCAGTGCAGATATTTAGGAGTAAGAGTAAGAGGTAAAGGAGTAAGAGTCTCCGTTCATGCAAAGGTTCATCGCTGCTGAAGGGATGAACAAGGCATCCAGTTCACTGAGGACCAGAACTTGTTGCTGGAAGGCTTGGATTAAGAATTTGAGTCTAATCACTGGTTCCTGCCTCACTCAACCCCATTCTCCTGTCAAGTCAAATCAAAGAGCTAAACACGGGGGAGGAGGGAGCATAATGAAAGGCAAAAACAAACAAAAACAAAAGTCCCAGCCCCATTCACAGTTTAATGGGGAAGACAAAAGGCAAACAACTATGTACAAACACATTATATAGGTATTAACTCTTCATTAAGATCTGAGGTACTTATAAACTACAGGGAATAGGGAGAGAACATGAAAGTCGTACTGTTCCTTTTCTGTGTCGTATTCCACTTGAACCATAATCTGATGCAGACTTAGTAATGTTCAAGGTTTTTCTCTGTTGAGTCATTTTGAATGACTATGCTTGACTTCAGTATTGCACAACAGAAAAAATACCTTAAAAAAAAAGGACTTAACACAGTAAAAATAGCAATTAGGCAACACCAAGGTGACCGCCCTGAATTATAAGACATGAAGCTAATTGATTATTACTATATCTAGCTTTTAAAATATTTCATCAAAACAATAACAATGACAAAATTAAATGAATAAACTTCCAAAACATTGGGGAACCACATTGTTCATCTATAAGACAATTCATGGGCAAAAAATTAATCAAAAGTAAGATGAATTTCTACTTTTTTCATATACTAGCTATGTGACCCCAGGGTCATTCAAGTTTTGTTGGCTTTAGTTTCCTCAGTTGTAAATAAATATAATAATAGCATCTACTTCTCAGGGTTGTTGGGAAGATCAAATGAAATAATATTTTTAAAGCACTTAGTACAGGACCTGGTATATTATGTTGTTGTCATTTTTTAAGTTTGTGTCACTCTTCATGACCCTATTTGGGGTTATCTTGGCAGAGGTACTGGAGCGCTTTGCCATTTTCTTCTCCAGATCATTTTATAAATGAGGAACTGAGACAAACAGGATGAAGAGACTTGTTCATATTCACAGAGTCAAAAACTTTCTGAGGCCACATTTGACCTCAGGAAGATGAATCTTCCAGCCTCCAGACCTGACAGTTTTATCCACTGTACTACCTAGCTGCCCTCTGACACATAGTAAATACTTAATAAATGCTTATATTTCCTTCCTTTCTTTTTTATTATTAATAGTGAAATCCATTTACATGACCTGCCTCAGTGGATTATTTTGGATCACAGAGTTTGAAAGTCTGAAGTATGGTATAAATGTTATTACATAAAAATAATTAAAATATAGAGATTATAAAAAATGCATAAATTAGTATCATTAATAAGCAGATGTTATTGAAGGAAAGGCAATGTGGTTTCTACTGTGGAAAATCATGCCTTATCCACCTTTGAAACTGCTTAAGGAGATTCTAGAGAAGGGAAAGCAACAGACTTAGATTTTTTATTAAGTCAGTCAGGTAACAAACAATTTACCTAAGTCTTCATGCTAAGAATATTAAGACCCCCCCCCCCAAAAGCCCTTCTTCCTCCAAAACAAAAACAAAAACCAAGATACACAAGACTGTTGGAAAACACTAAAGGAATAATTACTTCATTTAAATTCTGGCTCCGCATGGCCAAGTCACAAAGATTGTTAATTCCATCTATAAAACAAGAAGCTTGGGCTAGATCAAAACTTCTTAAACTGTGGTTTGTGACCCCATATGGGGTCTCATAACTGAATGTGGAGGTTGAGAAATAATTATGATTTATTATCAATAAATGTTTGATTTGTATACTTATTTTATATACAGTACAAATATGGGGTCACAGTAAAAATTCCTCAAGTGAAAAGGAACCATGAGTAGAAAAAGTTTAAGAAACACGGGGCTAGATGATCTTTAAGGTCTCCTAGCCTCTATGATCCTACAGGCAGAGTTGTATTAATAGATGACCCTATTGTCAGTTGCTTAAACATTTCCTAAGCAGTTTAAAAAATACAGTGAAATTTCTAAGAATAAGAAGGAGACTTGGGGTAATGAAATATAATCATGGTAAATCAGCTTCAGGAATCCTTTATACAGTTCAGGTTTTCAGAGAGGTAAGAAAGACAGAGGTGGGAAACGTTCAAAGAAACACAATTGAAATAATTCAGAGGAAGCCAGAAAGATTAAATTTCCTTAGTCTAAAAGGACAAAGGTTTTAAGAAGAGGTGATCATAGCCTGTAAAATCACAAAAGGAATGGGAAAATTGATATATACTTATTCATGGGGAACACCCTGTAGCTTAGAGTTTGGGTAGATATAAAAGGAATTTTTAAAAATACAGTGGTCAGTAAACTTAATGGAATAATACTCTAAAAGGCAGCTCACTTTCATAGATGTAGAAATGAAAGGGATCTTGGAAGTCACCTGATTCAACCTCTCTCCAGTTCAGGTGACCAAAACCCAGAGAGAATGTTATTTGCCATGATTACACAGTTATTAATAGCAAAATTCAAATTATAAAATGAATCTTCTGACTCCATGTCCAGCTGTCTTTACATCTTACTATGTTGTCTTCCATCAAAATAAAAAGAGCTTCAAAAAGGGTAAGTTGAAGATAAATTCATTTAACAGAATCAGAGCTGATTCCAGTAGAGAGAATGAGACCAAGGAAGTAGCCCTAATCTTGAGTCTGAATTAATGGAAGTCAACAACCATGTACTTTTGTAGACTATCTTTTGGTGGAGATGTAATTTAGACTAAACACACAGATATACATAACAAACACATTTTTCTGGATGGTGATTTGAGCAGTCATTTTAGATGTTTATTGAGTAATGGGGGGCTGATAGGTAGCACAGTGGTCAGAGTACCAAGTCTGGAATCAGTAAGACATCTTTCTGAGTTCAAATCTGGTCTCAAACACTTACTAGTTGTGTGATCCTGATCAAGTCACTTAATCCCATTTGCCTCAGCTTTCTTATCTGTAAAATGAACTGGAAAAGAAAATGGCAAACCATCCCAGTGTCTCTGACAAGAAAACCCCAAAGGGATTCAAAAAGAGCTAACATGACTGAAAAATGTCCCAAAAACAAATGAGTAAAGGATTTGAGTGTATCTTAGTAGCACATGTGCACACATATGCCAAATTATGGTAAAAGATTTAGTTTGCTGGTGGTGTAGAAGACAGAGACCTGGAAGATGGAGTCAGGAGGAACTAAGTTTAAATTAAAATCTTTCTTAGTCTTGTTTTCCTCGTCTATAAAAGGGATACCAGTAACATCTACTTCACAGCATTGTTGTAAGGATCAAATATGTGTTAAGTACTTTTAGAACCTCAAAGTATTATATAAACATTAGACATTACTATTATTATTAGCCAGAGTAGTACATGATTGGGTCTAATAAGGGTTGGGACATTGTAATTCTTTTCTTAGAATTAAGATTTTAGTATTAGAAATCAAAATTCTCACTAATTAGATTTCACAAAATGCTTCATACTTTCTCAGTTCCAAAGAGTTTCATAATCTGCTACTTAAAATATTTAGTTCATGTGATAACAATTAACATTAACTTCATCATGACTTCATGAAGTAATAGCAAATATTGACCCCACTTTATAGGTCAACATTTTATAGACCCCATTTTATAGAGGCTTAAGGTCTGCACTCTGATTTGAATTCAAGTCTTTCTCATTCCTAATACTCTTTCTGCTCAACATTAGAGAGCTATATAATGGCAACTTAATTTTGGCCAGAATGACAAATATCCATTCCCATGAGCTAACATCATATAAGTCCAAACATGAATTCAGAAATAAAAAGAAAAAAAAGATAATCCTCTGGAGCTACTTATTCTTCAGCGAGAGTCTGACAATTTAATATTGAGCAACACTTTCCTTGTACATTATTTTAAGAATGTGCTTGAAATAGCAGTCTGTGCTGAGAAAGGCAGAGGAGCTAAAAACTTATCCCATCTTCTCCAAGGGCTCCCACTCTGGCTACATCATAAAGGATGGGTGGTCTGGGCTCTGGTGATTTGGGCTCTGGAAGTCTAATTGAGAGGATATGGATTCAATCAACTAAAAGGACTTTCTGGTCCTGTGCACATGTTTGATTTTTTAAATTATTCTTGGTGCTCAGCCATGAACATTCAACCCAATGACCTAGACTGGTGCTGATTGACAAACTTATTTAGAGTATTGCTAAATCGCATCTTAATTTTGTAATTTTTCCACATACCGTAATTTGAACTGTGATCGAACTTCCCCGTGTTCTATTTGAATCAGTTCATTGTAACAAGCAGTGATACTGCTGTTCTCCATAAATCTCTGAAAAAAAAATCAAAGATAGCCTGTGAGACATACACAATCACTTGTCAGAAAGGAAAACTTTAAATATAAACAGTGTCCTCCTTCTCCATCCTCACTTTGATTTCTCTTATGTTATTCCAAATAAATACCAGGAAATGAAATGAAAAACCCTCATGATCCAGAATACATGTTCTCAGATTCTAAATTACTCCTTAGTCATAGAAACTCCATGGTAGGCATCAGGTGAACATTGATTGTTGCTTCACAACTTTTTGTTGATTGTTGTTTGTTATTTTTCAGTTGTGTTCAACTCTTCATAATCCCATTTGGGTGTTTTTTTTTTTTCTTTGTTTGTTTATTTGTTATTTTTTTTAGGAAAGATACTAGAGTGGTTGCCATTTCCTTCTCCAGTTCATTTTACAGATGAAAAAATTGAGGTAGACACAGTTAAGTGACTTGCCCAGGGTTACAGAGAGCCACTAAGTTTCTGAAGCCAGATCTGAACTTAGGAGGATGTGTTATCCTGACTCCAAAGCAAGGGCATTCTATTCACTGTATCACTAGCTGCTGTTGATTGTGGACTTTTCTTAAATTTAAGAAAAATGACATAGGCAAGTTTTAATATTGTCCATGGATGTCTATCAGCAACGTGCTAGTAAATGTGTAAGGACCAGCTCTTCAGAAAAAACAAAATGTATGTATATACTTTTTTATTTTTAATTTGATCTTTTTATGTATATACTTTTAAGTTTAATCTGGATTACCAACAATTTTCTTCATCATTTTGTTAGTCTAAACTCCAGCTCCTTAAACTGTGAAGGTCACAAAATTATGATTTATTATCAATAAATAAATATTTTACTTGTATAACTATTTTATACACCTATATACCTGGGGTTAAGTGTTGGTTGTTATCCTTCATTCTGAAAATGCTATCACTGTTAGAGTCGAGTTTTAATGTATCTAACTATGGCTAATCAGACCAATATGTGCTCAGAGTGCTCTGCCACAGGTCGGACACACAGAGTCCATATGAACATTTGGGGTGACTTCTCTAACTTTACACATCTCATATTTCTTTTGAACTAATCCAATTCTGCTCATAGAGCAGATCACCTTCTCTGACAGGGGGATTCCATGCTGGGTGTCCTGTGACAGTTTCTTTTATGCCATACAATCAATTCTAAAGTTCTTAAGTCAGACCTTGAGAGTATTCTTGTAAAAATGTCTTGAGTTAAAAGGAGATGCAAGTGGGAAAACTTTAAGAAGTCGTGGTTTAAACAATCAATAAAACAATAAATTAAGTCCTTACTTGTAGTATTTTCTGTAATGTAAATGCTTACATTGAAATTTTAACAATCAACTGTAAGTACAAGTTAGCTAAAGCACACCCCAATAGCCATTTAACATTTATAGTTGTTTGGCTCTATTTTTTTTCAATAAATTTCAAAAAATCTAATGTTGAAAAAAAATAAATATCTGTCATACTATATATTACAGATTTGCTTATATTTCCTATCTGTGAGTCCTGCCTTTTCACACATTTATTTGTGTAATTTGAATTATTTTTGTTCATACCTTACTTCTATTAACTCTACCCTAAACTTCTTGATACCAGATGCTTAAACATCACAGGCAATTAATAAATGCTTGATGAATAAATGGATAATGAAATATATAATACAAAACGCCTATTGAATTTAATAGCCACAGTCAAAAAACTCCAAGAGATTTATTATAGAAAAGATTAAGTAACTCATCTGTTAATTCACTAGAAATATAGTGAATATCTATATGTATAGTAGGTATTGAAGGATGTGTATAGATAGATTAAGATACGTTTCCTTACTTCAAGAAATTTTTAATCTTCTGAGGCCAGAGGTTAAGTAGAAAATACATACACAGAACCTAAATGCAACATGTATTATAATAACAAACATATTATATAATAAGTTATATATATAATTCCATACAATTATAATAATGAACAAAAGTCACTCATATATGCAAGTGTTCTAACAACTGAAGGCAAACATATTCTTTTCTCAATGAAACACAATGATTTCTTCCAACGAAGAATTACAGCTTGTCCTGGTGATGACAAACTAGGTAAACATTTTTAAAGTGTATGAACTTTAGGGAATAACAAATATAACTAAGCCAATGGCATCAGCTTTCAAGAAGTTTAGGGTATAGTTAATAGAAGTAAGGTATGAACAAAAATAATCTGAACTACACAAATGAATGTGGAAAAGCACATATATAAACAATTTAAAAGAAAATATATGAAAAATAATGTTTACTTTAAATTTCAAATTCTTAAAGGGGATTAATCTGAATGAGGCTGAATTTATGATTTTGGAATAAGATTGGTAAAAGTACTTAACATGAAATTAAGGAATTTGTATTATCCAGGATTTAGCAAAGGGCCTGGCACATTGTTGTTACTGTTCAATCATTTTTCAGTTGTGTCCAACTCTTTGTGACACCATTGGGGATTTTCTTGCCAAAAATACTGGAGTGGTTTGCCATTTCCCTCTTTGGTTCATTTTACAGAGGGGGAAACTGAAGCAAAAAGGGTTAAGTGACTTGCTCAGGGTCACATTAGTACATGTCTGAGGCCAGTTGTGAACTCATGAGGATGTCTTCCTCATTCCAAGTTCCACTAACTGCTGTAGCACAAGGCAGGTATTTAATAAATGCTTATTGATTGACTGATTAATTGATGCTCTGGAGAACCTTGAACCTCTGGTTGGGGAATTTGCTTATGAGCATCTTTATTCTTCACAGAATACTGATTTATTGTGAAACACATAGGAAGATCAGTATATCTCTTTCATGGATATAACAAAATAATGCAGAAATAATACTGATTAAAAGATAAATTTCAGCAGTTCTGGAAATAATTTTTGCTAAAGATAGGAAAACATATTTTTACTTTTTGATTTGAGGAAAGAAAATATTTCTTAATCTAAAATCCTATGGGTCTGTATAATTATAGCAAAATAACTGCTATAGAGGAGCCTACAAAGCCAGAATCCCCTTTTGTGAAACTTTATAGGTCATAATTCATAATCTAATGATTATGGCTCTCGTGGGCCACCTAGTCTAATGTCTTCATTTTACAGATGAGGAAGCTGAGGATCAGGGAGGATAAGTGACTTGCTGAAAAAAATATCCTTCAGAGGTTGAATTTGAACCCAGGTTCTAGCAGGATGTCTCTCTTGTGAATTCCACTCCTCTCCTTCTCAGCAGTCTTGCTCTTTAAATTTCATTTTTTCGTAAAAAGTTCAAATCATGAGGTTTAGACTGCCTTCTTTTCCTTTTTTGAATAGATCTGGAAGCTTCGGTCATTTAGGCAAGGAAAGATATGCTTCAATCTACTCTGTTTTCTGTGCTAATTAGAGAATGTGAATTCTCAGTTTTGTTGTTCATTGCCCTTCCTTCTTGAAGAGGACCATGATGTTGGGGAGGGGATGCAATGATATGCAAGTGGATTAGATTTAAGTGGGGGAGGGCTGTGCAAGGTCACCTGCCTCACCTTCCCCTCCAGAGCCATCTGGGTCCAGTGGCCAGATATAGATCAGGAGGGCTGGAGATGGCCCTGGGAGCAGTGGGAGATCTTGGTTTTTTTAAGCTAAGGTCTTTAACAGTGACTGAGGCAACACCCATTCAATGATAAAGGCTAGGTAGCAATTGAGGCAAAGAATCTCTTCTTTCACCTTGTCCAAAAAAATCTAAATTAAATGAATGAATCTAGGAGAGGAAGATCGTCAGGGTTTCTCATCTAAGCAGAAACGACTGATATTTTCCTTCAACCCGAGTCAATCAGGACCCAAACAATGACCAAATGGGGCTTGGCCTAGGACCTATTGGTGGCCATAAAGAATCAGATTGGTTTTGGTTTAAGGCCTGGTTCTTAAGAAAGAAATCAAGCTAGTTTAACTTCAAGGTAGTTTGGGAGAATTCAGAGATGCAAAAGAATAAAAAATGTTTTTTTAAGAGCATTTATAGGTAAAAGTAGGATATTCTGTATGGACAGAGAGAGGGAAAGAGGGAAGAAAAGAAGAGGGGAGGGAGAAAAGGAAAGGCAGGAAGGCAGGAAGGCTAGAAGGAAGGAAGGAAGGAAAGAAAGAAAAAAGGAAGGCAGGGAGGCAAGAAGGAAGGAAGGAAGGAAGGAAAGAAGGAAGAGAGAAAAGGAGGGAGGGAAGGAGGGAAGAATTACAACTAAATAAAAAGAGGGACACACATTTTCAGATAGAAAAAAGCAGGTTCATTCATGGCTCCAAGAGGTCAATTAATACAAAGTTCTTTGAGTATCTCTCCTGCAGAAATGCCACGTATGAATAGAACTAAGACTTCAATGAGAGCTATGTTGGAATACCTGATGGCACAGCTTGTTCCTGGATCTCAAATCAATAGCCATAGACTTTGGTCTAGTAGGCCAAAGAGCCAACAACACAGGGCTGGGTTTCAGCAAATAATTCAATGCAATCAAAACAACTCAGATATGGAAAACATTCTCAAGGCAACTGGAGAAAGCAAGAATAACATGTATAGTTGGAAGAACGTAGGGGTGAAATGTTGCCAGCTAAATCATTTTGCCCAAAAAAGGAAAGTAGGCCTCCATATTTGGGGATCAACAATGGAGGGTCCTATTAATCTCACAATAAATTCAGAAAAAGTGAAAAAATCCCTCAACCCCCACAAATATGTTCACTTTATAAAGACAAATTTTTATAAGAAGTATTTTTTTTTCTTGGAGATGGAGTTTCTCAGTCTTGTCCAGGATCTTGTCCACTCACTGATATGCCTGATTCCAAAGCTGATCACTATGGAAGTTATTTTAACCTGCTTCCTTTTTCTGACTTGAATGGCATTATCTTTCCATAGACCATTTAGTGGCCCTTTCCTCTCAGGGAATCACCATAATATAGTTGCTCTTAGCATATATATCTGATCAGATTTACCCCACTACATCTCAGAACACCAAACTCTACAGCCCATTAGCCTCAACCTTCCCAATAGTAAGGATAAACAGGAATGAATCATTTCCTTTGGCTTAGGGATACTTTCCAATCTGGCACTAAGTGACATAAGTGGACTGGAAGATTAATATTTTTCATATGGATGGGCATTATGCCATATATGGTTGAGACATTATATATTTCAGTAGGATTTGAATGTTAGAAGGAAACAAAGTATTGTACTTTATTGTAGAAGGAACAGATTTGTGATTCAATTGGAATAAGGAACTCCCATTGAGGAATCACCTTCATCTCCTGAAGATCAGTCCCTTCTTTCAGGGGCTGAAAGAATTACCAGTAATAACCAGTTACTTAAAATATTACAGAACTTGCACAGGGTCACACAGCAAGTGTCAGAAATGGGATTTGAACCCTTTCTTATTCCAAGGTCAGCTTCCTACCCCTGCACTCCTTTCCTTCTCAGCGAGTCTTGCCCTTTAAATTTCACTTTTTCATAAAAAGTTCAAATCATGAGGTTTAGTCTGCCTTCTTTTCCTTTTTTTGAATAGATCTGGAAACTTCAATCATTTAGGCAAGGAAAGATATGATTCAATCTATTCTGCTTTCTGTACTAATTAGAGGCAGATTCACTGAATGAGGGCCAGACCTTGAAAATGCTGATGACCAAGAATGGTCATTATATGAAAGAGGCCAGTCTAAGAAACATAAAGACACTCCCAAAGACACTGCAGTTCCCTCTAAGTAATACAACTTCAATGTTATTTTATTCTTTCCTCAATGTGTAGGAAAGTTCTGTGCTGCTTGGGGCTGAGAGAAGCTTGACAGATACCCTGAAAGACAATTGTGGGTTGGGGGAAAAATGGGGAAAAAGGAATCAGAGAAATTGTTTTCTAAAGATAAGAAAAAGGAATCATGAAAGGTGATGATGGCTTGTCATTTCTCTAAAAGTAGGTTAAAGAAAATGAGTCCTAGTTTCATGGACTCTTTCTTTACCAATCTCCCTTTTCTGTTGCATAAGTCCAAAAAGTGTCCTTGTAATCTCACTCAGGTACAGCATCCAAGTATATCAGAACTGAATGCCCTCCTTTAAGGGAATGGATAACAGATGAAAAGAAAGTGTTCAGAGAGGGAAGGACAGAGCTGATTAGGAGCACCCTATTCAATTCCACAATGTGGAACATATTATCTTGAATATTTTATTTAGTATTTTTATTTTTATCCCTAAAGCATACCCCTGGTACATAGATAACGTCATCCCAAAGTGTAGTTTCTTTTTCTCTATGACATAAAGCCAGGAAAAGATTTTTTTTTAACACTTTTCCACCTCCCCACTCACCCAAATCCTCCATCCAGGCAAAACAGAGCTAGCCTCTAGTAGCAGGGCATCTAAAGTTTAAAGAGGAATGTTCACAGGATCCCATTTTGAAAATCTCATGAATTACCCCAGAGCATGCCATCTCTTGAAGATTCAGTCTACTCACATCAAAAGGCCACATAAGTCTGAGCAACAGATGCAGCATACATTTAAAATCTGATAAATCTATTGGGGGTAATCAATATTGATCTAGCCAGAGAACCCAGTTTTAGCACTCAAAACCTATTCCCCTATATATTAAAGATGAAAAGTACATTTTTGGTATGCAGGCAAGTTTTGCCAATGGTCCTAATCAACAACACATCAAGAACTAAACAGGTAATTGCCACTAATTAAAATATTGTGTTAAAACTGAGTATCATCTGTATAACCTATGTATTGTTTTGTATATTTCTTATGAATTAAAACATAATAAATATCTCTTTTTAAGATTGATATTTCTTGATTTGACTTTTCTATTCCTTTTTTTCTTTCCTTTATCCTTTAAGCTTTCTATATATACTCTAGTCCTCAAAATTTGTCAGCCTCCAAGAATATATCCTTAGGTCATCACTTCTGTCGTTCTTGTGAGTGTTTACATCACTTTGGTAGACAAACAGCGTTTTCTTAATATAACAAATACCTAAAGGAGTTTGTTGGCTCCTTGAAGAGAGAAATTATGCCCTATTTATCCTTGTCTTTTTCCTTCCCACACTATTGCCTAGTACAGTCTTCTACAAAATTAAGAAAAAAGTTTCCTTTTAAGAAAAAGGGAAAGGATCCATTTGTACAAAAATCTTTAAAAAAATATTTTTGTGGCATATGATTGTGATGGAATAATATTGTGCCATAAGAAATGATGAACAGAAAAATCTGGGGAGATTTATATGAACTGATGCAAAGTGAAGTGAGCAGAACTGGGACAGCATGGAGCACACTAATAGCAATATTATAAGGATGACTGAGAAACTTAGCTATTCTGATTAAGACAATGATTTAAGATAAATCCAAGGAACCCATGAGGAAAAATGCTATCCATCTCCAGAGAAAAAACTGAGGAACTCTGAGTGCAGTTTGAAACATACTTTTTAAACTTTCTTTTTTTTGCTTGTTTTTTATTTGTGTTTTCTTTTGCAACATAGATAATATGAAATTACTCTTTGCATGAATACATGTATAATTGAGATTATATTTCTTGTCTTTTCATGGGATAAGAAAGGGAGAGAATTTGGTACTCAAAATTTCAAAAAGTATTATAAAATATCTTATATGTAATTCGGAAATACTAAAATAAATAAAAATATATTTAAAATAATACTACTTGTTTGTTGAATAAATGAATAAACTTACATCTCTGAAATCTAATTTCTTCAGGATAATTTCACTGCTGTCAAGTACATCATGGTTAGGGTATTGATAAAAATGAAAACTCCAGCTGGACACAGAAACAAAACCACATACATACATATATACATACATACATATATGAAACACACACATATACATCATCTGCTCTTAGGGTGGTCTAAACATGAATATTTAAGGACTATGACACTTTGGACAGAGGCAGTGGGATATGTTTTTGAGGGGCTTAACTCCTAGCACTCTGAGATGTGCCAGACATAAAATAACAATGATCTCAGGGGACAATAACTCAAAATAGTTGATCAAGTTTTACTTTCTCCCATAAAATTTGAAGTACTTCAGTACTGACCAACTATTTAGAACTATTTTCAGTTAAGTCAGTAATTGTGAGTTATTTTATCAGTCATCAATCAATTATTATAACAACATATTAAAATATATTTATTACAATTAATTAGCATATTGATTATCATCAATTATTTGCTTGTATTAATTGATTATTAAATGCCTGCTTTGTGCCAGGCACTATGTTAAATGCTAGGGATATAAATTGTAGCATGAAACTATTGTTATTGTTCATCTGGCACATATCACAGTGCAAGGAGTTGATTTTCTCGAACTTGACTTGTTTTTAATTAAGGATTTTTTTTGGAGGGAAAGACATTATCTGTATAAATAGAAAGGTTTTACATACCCTATTGAAGCCTGCATGGAGAAGAGGAAGGACTGACGTTTCTTCACGTTCACCCGATCTGCAGCAAAGCAGAAAATGTGGTCACTCAGCAGATACAAACCAGGATTCCTCACACTGAAACATGAAAGAGAGCAATGAGGCAAACATATATTTAGCTCTAACAATGGCCCAAGCGGAAGGCTCCTTTCTAATTTATCTCAATGGTTGGCACTTGCTGATAGTAAGTGTAAATTGCATATATAGCTGTGTATGTTCCTGGGGGTTGAGAGTCCCTGACTTTCCATGGTTTGTATTACCTTTTCAGGTAAAAAAATAAATAAATAAAAAACAAAGAAAAAAGAAAAAAGAACCCCACATAAATCAAAAATCAACATAAGGTGGATCATAAGGTTTAGAGCTAGAAAAGACTTAAGTGATCTTCTTATCCAGGCTTTTCATTTTATCAACTGAGAAAGAGGAGAACAGAGAGGAAGATTTCTCCAAATCATACAAATAGTAAGGAAGGAAGATGGGCTAGAAATCCAAGTCCTCTGATTAAACAACCTTGAAGCTTCCTTCCAGCTCTAATGATAGGATGCTACAATCCAAATCCAATGGTCATGACACTATTCAGTGGTTGTCTCAACGGAAGTCACATTAGCACTGAGTAGCCATTTGGAGCTACGTGACTGATTTATCTCTTGCAAATGCCACAGATCTGCAACACCAGAAACGCCTCCTGCATCCCACTGGGGTCTCAGTTTTCTCATTTGTAAAAGCTCTGGTTTAGACTAGATTATTTCTAAGGACTTTTCCAGTACAGTGGCACGCAGGTATATGCTGCAGGGGCTAAAGAAGTAGACATTCCCATTCATCAGGTCTGTAGTTAACACCTGATGCTGCTAAAGAGGTTTCTAGGAATCTTTCATCTCCCCTTTCCCTGTAAACTCTCATGAACAATGGGGCAGCAGCTGAAGAATATGTATTTTACAGATAGCACAACCAGAGAGCTAACCATGGAAGAAGAAGCTGACTTGGGAATGTAAATCGATCAGATGAATAGGTTTGGAAGGGAAAGGCAAAAGAAAAAAAAAAAAGAGTTCCTAAGTCAGGAACAGTTTTCAATAGAAAGTACTCCTAGACTCAAACAAATTAAAAACCCTGCAAACATCTGCTAATGAGGGCTGGCCTTGCAACCAGTATTTGATGAAGGATAATGCCAGCAGCTACATTTTATCATCAGTCTTGACCCAAGGAGGTAGGCTGTCTCTATTAAGAGAGAGAGAAAGGGTATTACAGAGACATCCTGTATCAAGGGGGTAAAAAACCCCACTAGAATATGTCATTGAAAGGAAAGTAGATAAAACCAAATAAATGGCTAAAAAGATGAAAATCTTAAACAATACTTCCATTGCCTGATATCTTTTTATCTATTACAGGGTATCCCAAACGTCTAAGGCTCCAAACTAAACTAAGACTTTTGGGTCATCTTATATTTGTAATGGGACCTACAGCTAAATTTAGGACCTAAAAGGAAACTTTTTTTTCTTCTCCTGCCAGCACCCCAAGGAGAGCATCTCTTGTCCGAATAAAACATCAGACTTGGAAACAACCACTTGCCCAGGGCTAGAGCTAATTTATGCCAGGCAAATAAAAAAATAACAAACCACTTTTGGGGAAATGACAGAAGGATAAGGTGGAAATAACCAGTTTAGGAAAGAAAGTGTGTGAACTAAGTAAAGTTTTTGCCTTTACTTCAAAGACATTAAAATACTATGAGCAACTTAGGATCACCAGCGGAGAAAATATCAAAAAAAAAAAAAAAGTACTAGAAAGAAGATACAACCTTAAGTTGCCATCATTGATTATCACTCTAAAATATTTTAGGGATTCTATTAACTAACAGTGCTCAAGGGGCTATGATGTATGGTGGAACAAGAAGATCAACTTTTCTCTTCATTTTTATAGTAAAAAAATCTGGAGTTGAGAGGGAAGGAGAGGCTTTGGGAAAAAGGAATTCTGAGTACAGCCGATCTAAAGATATCTTGATGGAAGGACAATTCTTCCACTAGGAAACTGCATTCTATCAATTCTCCTTTGAACTAAAATTCCATAAGATTCTGGGATTTTCATGTTGGAATATGACCTTAGAGATCATTTGGTCAAACTGAGTCATTTTATAGATAAGAAAGGTAGGGTCTAAAATACCCATGTCACTCACCCAAAGTTATAAAGTGAGTAAGTGGGTGGAAAACAGAATTCAAATGCAGGTCTCAGGAATCCAAATCCAGAGCTTTTTACATGGCATATTTTCTCCCCCATGCAATTGACAAGGGTAGTCTTTCCTGGGGCTTTCCACATCATGAAAGGAATCTCATCCATCTTGACCCCTTAAACTCTCTTAAACTCTAAAGTCCTTGATGACAGAAAACTGTGCCCATTACTATAATATGTTCAATTCTCAACAGGACTTAGATCCTCATTCATTTTTTTATTTTTATCAATATTAACGAGGACCAATGGCAACAATAGGAAGGAATTAATATGCCTACTATATCAAAAATCTGAGCATCCTCAATATCTCTAAACTAATGGAACTAATCTCCCATGGGGACACATGTGAAGTTCAAATCACCTTTCTTTGTTTAAATAATTGCTTATAAATCAGTTTACGGTCATTTAGTAGAGAAAAATTATCTGGCTGAATGTTTTCCAAACTTCTTCAGTCATCTAGCAGTTTCCCTCCCTTTTCTTTGCACATTAAGACCTCAGTTCCTTATTTTAATTGTCATTAATTAGCTGGTTACTTTGGGTAAACCACTTAACTTCTCTGTTTCCATTTTCAACCAATGTAGCTTGATGATTGCTGATTCGAACATCCTATGAATCTGTCCCTTAATGGTATTTCTTGTTTTAAGGGTCCGGCCAAAAGCTAGGCAATTTTCTTTTTTCCCAATGAAAACAGAGTATTGTTTTCATGCTACACTTTGTTTCTCCTTAAATGGAAAAACCAAACATTTTCCATGTATTATTTTTTTTTAAGAATAAGAAAGAATAAATGGAAATAAATTTTTTTCCAAAGTTCCTCCCTGGTTTTTTATTCATTCCTAATATATGATGACCTTTCCAATTCCCTGTTTGGAATTTTTTTTTTTAATCACATAATGGTATCATTAACTACTGCTAAAATCAATTAGACAAGATAAAGGTTTGAAATCTACAAAGAAATAAAGTCCTTCCAGAAATTTGCTCAACAAATGACAGCCCCAACTCCTAACCCCCTTTCTAAGTAGGCTTGCGCAAAGCCAAAGGAAATCCCTATTGTTTTGCTGGATTCTGAATTGGAGATACATAAAACAAAAGTTTCAGAATGAAAAGCAACTACCTTCCAGCTGGGGGAAATAATATAAAAGAACTTACATATGTGAAACAACTGCAAGTATAACCGTGTGTTCTGATGGATTCGTAGCTCGGATTGATCTGAAACGAGAAGATGTAAAGTCCAACAACATTCATCGTCTTTGTTTTGCCAAGTTAGTCCCATATGGCATTTCTTAGCACTTTAAATAGCACAAAATCATTTAATCAGCAAATGAGTTTCTAGAAAGGATGGTGTGAAGAGCTTTGGGGAACAGAAAGTAAGATGCCCTTGTATCTGGAGCAAAGCTCACTTTGTTGTTTTTTACTCATTTCAGAGGTACTCAATGCATTTTTCCCGGCAGTTTTCCAGTGGACCAAAGCTGCCAATTTTCCACTTCAAAACTTGGCAAATTCCATTGAAATTACATGTTTTCTGGTTCAATTTTCATGTTGCAAAAAAAAATTGGCACCTCCACAATCCTCCAGTTATTTGTACGTTTTGGGGACTTTATCATGTTAGAACTTTTCCTTTTAAGACAGTAGTCCAAAAAGATGACTTTAAAATCATAATTAAGATGTTCTTTAGTAACTGGAGATACAAAAATACAACTTAAATTCTTTTTATAATAAACTCCAAGCACTCAAGTCAAAGAAAACCTTGTCGTTTATAAAGAGGAATAAAGACAAGAACTAGATTTGTGATTTCAGTGACTTAGGATCACATAGGATCATGAACTTACATATGGAAGAGAACTTAGAAGTCAATGAGTTTGAATCTCCTCTTTTTATAGATGAAGAAACTGAGACTGAGGGAGATTAAGTAACTTGATCAGGTAGTACATCTGGTAAGTATCTGAGGTAGCATTTAAACTCAGATCTTCTGGACTCCAAACCAAGTGCTTATGTGAAGTCTATTCATCTTCCTAAGAACTAATCTAATAATCTATTTTTTCTTCCTGTGTCTGCATTTTATATTTTATATATAACTACATATGTATATGTTGTTTTTCCTCTTATAGAATATAATCTTTTTGAAGGAAGATTGTTTTTCTTGTCTTATCAGCCCTAATATGCTACTTAGTACATAGTAGGTACTCAATATATATATTTGTAGATTGATTGATTTGCAGTCTATGGGTTAGTGACTTAGAAGACATCTAGAATCTTGAATATTATTATCCCAGATCCAATGGACTATGATATGGCAAATTTGTAAAAGTCACTATAGCTATCCTAATGGTAATCTGTCATACTACCAACAAACCACTTAGGAATATTTTTGGATGAATCTAATTAAAGTCTAAGAATAATCATATTAAGCTGTTAAGTGCTGACATTCATTTGGTACATGAAGCTGACAAATTACCTGCAGACAGCTTCTGCATCAAAGTGTTGGTCTTGCCTGTGGTCGATTACAATGATTTCGTGGTGCTTATCTAAAAAGCACTCAAGGGCAGATTCTGGAGTTCGAGCGATATTACATCTGTAGCCAGCTCTATCACAGGCCCACCAGAATCCATCACTTTGACTGTCTTCTTTTGCAAAAATCAGCAAAACCTGAAAGATAAGGATAGTGTCATTCCTAGAATATCCAAAACAATTATGCTTAGAGAAGCCTTATACTCACATATTTTAAAACATTTTTCCTAATTATTGTTTGAGGAGAAATCAAAATGCTAAATTGACAAGAAAATTTATCTGTGTGCATCTGCTATCATTTTCATATATTAAATGCCATACTTCCAATTCTCTCATTCTTCGTATGGATAATTACGTAAACAATGGATTGTATTGGGTGGGATTTCTCACATGTTCAATTCTCAAGTTCATTTTATATGTTAAAAAAGGCTAGCCACAGCTAGATAATTAAGTAAGTAGATCTAGAAGCAAGCTTTGACATTTTTATTATTCCTTTTTCTGTTTTTATAAAATTTGATATTCCGAAGCCCTAACAATTCATTTCACACATTAAAACCTCATCATACACAAAGCAGGTCTTGGTTCTATATACTGGGAGTTGGAAGTGAGTGGTGGACAGAAGAGAAACAGGTTTGGAAATCAGGGTTAAAAAAAAAAAAGCTAATAGTAGGCCATTTATACAGTAAATCCATTTCTGAGAAAAAAACAACTCCCCCCTCACCAGTTCTGAACTATTTGTATTTCGATATCAGAATGTATGTTTTAAGTAGGTATAAGAACAGAATGCCTGTAGGAGTTGCTTTGAAACTTGCAAAGACTATTATGTAACAAGTTGATACTGAAAAGTTGTACTCTGGTTGACAGATGGGTGGGATATAGGCAGTCTTAAATCTGAGAAAAATGGGTGGATCTGGGAAATCTTCTAAGTTGGGAATCTGGTCATTTGTAGGAATACTAAAGATGAAGTAAGGAATGGGAAGTAGGAAGACAAAACAATACCCATCAACAAAAATGGGAAATGGGATCATGGAGGAACTTTGCACTGGTACCATTCACCAAAAGACAAAAGCAGACATCAATCAGGATTGATCTGAAGGTCTGAAGGTCAGGGAGACCTTCACAACCCCTGTGATAACTCAGACAGACAAAAGACAGGAAGGAATCCTGTAGGTATTAATGTAAGCTCTTTGATGTCAAAGACTGTCTCTACTTTGGAATTTACATTCCCAGAGTTTGACACAGTTCATGATACAGAGGTGGTACTTAAATGTTTGTTAATTGTTATTAAGGAAAGTTAAAAAGTCTATATTTGGACAAGTAGGTAGGAGATCACAGATTTAACAGTAGTTCTTTAAAGTCCTCTAGCTTTAAGGATCTCAGGTTATTGTAAGGCATTAATAAATCTTAAACCTTAAGCTGTTAGCATTATAGTTTATTACAGGGCATCAGATACACATTAGGGGCATTCTGAATCTTTCTCTGTTTCCCTAAACCAAAGCTTCCCAGTGATCGTAAACATGATCTCAAAGGTTCAGATAATTCACTCAAAGCAATAACTGTGCTAATCAAACTGATCCTGATTCAGCTGACAAATGGACAAGAAAATATACTACTTACATGCGAGAAAAAAAGCTGAAAAAAGGCTATTATCTTCTTTTAAGATACTCTGACCATTACAAAACCTTAAAATATTGAATGTAAAGGTCCTAGAGAATGAGAATAATTTATAGATAGAATGAAAATCAACAAAACTTTAGATACATATAAAGTTTTCATTATATAAGTACTATGGGGCTTGAGAACTGACCAACATTCTCAGATTTGTAGTTCAGAGGGACAGCCCTGAGAAATATCTAAAATTACAGTATCATGGTCTTTGGGCTAGAAATTGACTTGAGTGGTGTCTGGGTGTTCTAAAGGGCCAAAAATGATCTATAAGTGACAGACTGAAAGGAAGAAGTGAGGACTTCAGAAAGAGCAGTAGATGGGGACAAAAAGCATTCATTGCCCTGCCTGAGACATAATGATCTGAGCCAGAAAGAACTGGGAAAAAAAGAAACTGAAGGGAGGAGAAAGTAAAAGGCGTATTAAGCTGTGGTTGAGAAGATGGAGGATGGTTATCAGCCCCCTTTAATTATCTCTAAACTGAAGACTTGGGATGAAACTACTTTTGGCTTTGGAAGTGAAAGAAATCTCCACTCCCAACTTTTCCCTGTGCCTGATTGGTAACAGATATTATAATTTTTTTTTTATCTAAACTTTACCTAAAGAGGCCAAAGCCTAGGTGGAAACAGGCATAAATTTAGATTATGAGCTCCTTGAGTTTTTATCTCTCTCTCTCTCTCTTTTTTTCAACCTCCTGCAAAGTGTCTAAAACACTGTAAGTACTTAGTAAATATTTATCAATTAATTAGTTGATAAATTTAAATCAGGATAGAAACTGAAACTTCTGTATGGTTATTAAAGAGGTGGCTGAGACAAGGTTAAAGACAAGAGAGTGATAACGACTGGAGAAAAGATCACAAGTAAAGCTACTTCCAAAGGAGGAAAGAAAAAAGGTTTTGGACATACACAACCCTATTTCTCTGCAGTAGAGAAAAGAGAACAGAAGGGTTTAAGATCAGGTTTTGGGTGGTCTTAATGCTAAATGGCAATGAATAAGAAAAGTAAGTCTGGCTGCAGAAAGATCTACTTTAGAGGTTCAAATTGTTGACAAAAGCAAACTTCACTCTGTGTTTTAACTGAAGACTGACAGGAACACTTTTATTAATTTTACAAGCAATCCAAGGGAGAGAGAAGTTCTGGCTGTAAGCTTCCCTTAGTAGCCAAAGACTTCTGTCTAGAGCAAATTCTAAGGAACTTTTATAGAAATACAGTTTTTAAAAAAGTTAAGAAATTCAATCAATAGTAAAGATAAAATGTAAAGTTTTCAGCATAGTTTTGAATTCTTACTATAGGGATCAATGGTAAATAATATAAACACATTCTTGGGAAAAGCTAGCCAGATTTTAATTTCTCAAGGATTAAGCTGTTCCCTTAACCCTGATCTACTCAGAAGCTTAAGGGAGACCAAGGAAATTCTTACAAATATATTTTTAAAATTCTGCAACCTGAGAAAGTTCAGCTTCCACAACATATCCTGATCTCCTGGGAGCAGAGGAGGCAATAGACAGAACTGTACATCTCTGAATAAGTGTCTATTGATAGATATGCAGAAATGGCCCTTATTAAGGTAAGTAGTGCTAGAAAGTCATCACCTGCTCACTCCAGAGAATAAGAGATAGGAAGAATAACAAATACACTCCTGTCACTCTTACATATTTTCTTCCTGTGGTAATAAAGTTGTTGCCCACTAAGATTGTCAATGGCATTGAAGGGAAAGCAAATATAGTCTATAACAATATATAGACATTTCAAAAGTACAAAGACCTCCTTTCTCTTCCTACTTCTCTGAGAATTTCAGTCAGTCAGTCAATAAACATTTCTCAAGCACCAATAAATGTTTATTATTGTGTGCCAGGTATTGTGCCAAGCAAGGTAGATAAAAACACAAATAAAAATAAAGATAGACCCTGCTCGCAAGAAACTTATAACCTAATAATAAGGGAAGAAAATCCACAAAAGAAATCTGAAAAGTAAGAATGAAGAGTGGGAAAATAGATACCCGACTCCCAGACATAACATGCTGTTTCTTTTTTTTTTTAATTTTTATTTAATAATTACTTTATATTGACAGAATCCATGCCAGGGTAATTTTTTTTTTTACAACATTATCCCTTGCACTCATTTCTGTTCGATTTTTTTCCCCTCTCTCCCTCCACCCCCTCCCCTAGATGGCAAGCAGTCCTTTATATGTTGGATATATAACATGCTGTTTCAAGGCAGCAGCACAGCTGGTCGAAAATGGGGAAAAAATCTGTTCAAGCCCTGTTCTTAAATAGAGGTCTTGGTATTCTTGACCCTGCCCTCTAGTTAGAGAAGTAGAGGTTATGGATGAGATGCGAAAAACAGACAGATGCAATCTTGGGGATAATATTTCCCAATGATAAGTTTCCTGGAGAAGAAAGGCAGGATGGAGAGTTTCAAAGAAGTCTAAAAACTGGTAGGATATGAGGAATCCATGAATTACTTAACTATTCTGAGTAGTACAATGAACCAAAACAATTCCAAAGGGAAAAAGGCATTCACCTCCATTCAAAGAACTAATGGAATCTGAATGCATATTGAAGGATACTTTTTAAAATTTATTTATTTTTTATTTTGGGGTGGTCTATTTTCTTTTGCAACAAGGCTAATAGGGAAATAGGTGTTTCATGACTTCACAGGTATAATATATATCAACTTGCTTGCTTTCCCAAGAGATGGGAGGAAAAACAGAAGAAAGAGAACTTGGAACTCAAAATTTTTAAAAATGAATGTAAAAAATGTTCACATGTAATTGAGGAAAAGAAAAGAAAAAAAGAAAAAAGAAAAAGAGATGCTATATTTCACTCTTACCTATAAAGGATTGGAAATATCCTTCTATACTTGGCCTGAAACTAAACCAATCATCCTCTCTTATGGTTCAGATAGTTCCAAAATTCTATCTCCCCCTGGAAATTTTCCTGACAAAAGTCAGGCTTCTCTCATCATCTCATTCTTCCTCCAATCTCTAATGTGCATTTTCTCTATTGATTGTTTATAAGATACATTTTTTGGAGGTGAGGAGGGACTGATCTGTAATTTCATTAAAATAAGGAACTCTCAGGTAAGAAAACTTCATCTCCTGATGCACATTGACTCTTGCTCTGCAATTTCCTGTTTATGGTACTTGACAGTGACTTGCCCAGAATCACACAGCTAATCTGTATCACTGGAAGGTCTTGAACTTCAAGGCTGGCTCTTTGCCCACTACATCAGGCTTCCTCCTTATGCTTTAACATTGTACTATTCTATCAAGCTGTTGTTTCATTCATTAAGATTTACTAAAAATTCTTGGCTGCAACATCCTTATTCTTGCTTGGCATAATTTTGTCTGCCCCAGGTGGTGAGCTATATAAATTCAATACCAACTTCTATACTTAGAAATGAATCATATATTCATTCTATTAGGCCTAGGTATTTTATACATTTTTAATTTCATTTTTTAGTCTTATACGTATGGAGAGGGGAAGTTCCAGCTTGGTGGAATGGATTGAACCCTAGATCCATTTCAAACCCCACTTGAGATTGCAATAAATGGTATAAGTCTGGGGAAGTTATACAAATCTCACTGTACTTCAGTTTCCTCATCTGTGAAATGATGGGGCTGAATTATGGTCTTTTAGACTCTTGTGATACTAAATTTAAGATCCCATGAACTTATGTCCAAGGCCAGCAACTTAGAGAGAAGGACTAGATTCTGGGGTCTCTTAGTTCTTAACCCAATGCAGAATCTTCTCTTTCATTCGACCCATGAAGAACACTGTCAGGAAGGCTATTGTGCCCCAGGGAAATAGCCCTGAGGATATAGAAGCAGAAATGCACCATTGGGAATTACATAATGACTGGTAGTGAGAGACTATGTGGTTGAGATCTAGCCTATGAACCAAACAAAGCAGGCTACTTGCCCTGCCTCTGACAAATACTGGCTGTGTGATCTATCTGGACAAGTCATTTAAGCTCTCATTGCTTTAGGCAGCTGTGTAAGACTGTGAGCTGCAGAAAAAGTGTTCATCTGTATAGGAAAAGGCAATTTCCTTCCTTTTCTATGCTAAGAAAATGATTGATACAGTTCCTATTCCCTATTTACCTGTAATTATAAAGCAATCAAAGTAATTTGAGATTAAAAGATAACCAGATTTGTCAAGTAGGAAAGAAGGAAAGAAGAAAAGAAAGAAAAAAGAAAGGAACAAAGAAGGAAGGAGGGAAGTGAGTATTTATTACATATCTACTATATACTAGGCACTTTGCTAAGTGGCAAATAGTAACTCATTTGGTCCTGACAACAACTCTGAGAGTTAGGTACTATTATTACTCCTATTTTATAGACAAAGAAATTGAGGCAGACTGAGGTGAAGTGACTTGCTCAGAGTAACACCGCTAATAAGTTTCTGAGTCCATATCTGAATTCATGTCTTTCTGATTACAGGTCCAGAGCTCTACCTACTATACCATTTTTCTACCTTTGAAGTATTGGTATTGATAATGATAAATCAGTTTTGTCATAACAATTTTTTTCTTAAAGACCATTTGGAGCTCAAGACTTAATACACATCAAACTCAAAAGATTTTTGCCTAAAGTCACATTTTCTCAAATGCCAGCCTGGTAGAAAAAAACAAACAAAGTTTTCAATATAACCTTTAAATTGATTGCTTGTTATGTGACCTTAAATTTCACCTCAATAACACAGCCCAGTGTCCATGAGCCAGCAACAAGTATTGAGTGATCAGGATAGAGTCTCACACAAAGAATGGACTTTCTTGCTGTTTGCCTGTACTTACAATGGTTATCACTTCTTGGCTATGTCAGAGGAGGGAAGGGATGAAAAGGGATTTGACTGCAAATGAATACCTTTAAAGAAATGAAAAGAAAGAGCTTGCAGTTGCCCAACATTACTAAGAAACATTTAAACAATTAGAAAAGTAGCCACAATGCCAAATCAGATTAAATGTTTTAGTCAATGAGAAAAGTCAACAGTCTGCTGCTTTTTGTAGCCATGGTACTACCATGAGAAATTTAAAACATAGAGCCAAGAAGTCAGACAAGGTGACCACTTCTCTCCTGCCTAAGACTAGATGAATTATTGAATTACAAACAATAATTTCAATGATTAATGTTTCCATGATATCATTGAAACGCACTGTTTGTCTAATCCACACAAACCTATGCATAGATTCACATTTAGTTTCATACTGATAACTGTAGTAAATAATAATGCTCTCATTTGCCTTACAAAGTCTCTTTTAAAATAACTGAACTGGGGTGGCTAGGTGGTACAGTGGATAAAGCACCAGTCCTGAAGTCAGGAGGACCTGAGTTCAAATCTAGTCTCAGACATTGAATCAGTCCTAGCTGTGTGACCCTAGGCAAGTCATTTAATCCCAAGTGACTCAGCTAAAAATAAAATAAAATAAAATAACTGGACTTAACTTTAAGGAAATAATAGAAAATTATGAAGATACAAAATCCATGAATTAAAGGGTAAATTATTTACATTAGAAATAATTCACCAAAATGATTCTTTAGGTAATATTTATAGTTTTCTTATTTCCAATTTACAAAAATGTTAAATACAACTGTCCAATAATTATATAAATATACAAATATATACATCTAGAAAGAGAGAGGAAGAGGGAAAGACATGGAGAGAGAGAGAAAGAGAGAGAGACAAAGGTAGAGTGATAGAGAAATATATCACAGCAGATAAAAACTTAGCCTTTGGGTATAACAGATATGAGCAATGTGGCTGGGATGCTTGTTTAACCTTTCAGTGCTCTGCCAAAGCTGTCTAAGATTTTTCGTGGTAGAATAATTGCTAATCTGCATTGTCAGAGTTTCCTCATCAGAAATTCCCTTTGCCAATGAGATCATGGATCTGAGGGAAATGGCTTTAAGTCATGAAAGACTACTGTCTTTAAAAAACTGAAATAAAATGTTCCACTGAAGACAAGAGATTGATGGTGAATGAGAGCAGACTGTAATATGTAACAAATAAAGAATGATAAAGAATCAAATTAAAGGATGCCATCAAAGAGATGTATGATTTTTAAAAAGACAGTTTGGCTACATATTAAAAGCAAGGTATAACCAATGAGTTTCACTGGCATCTTTCTGAATCAAAAGAAAATAAGAAAATCCCTCAGCATCATGGTGGGTCCTGTGGACAGATTTGGATAGATTGAAATCTGAATCATTAGAGGAAACACACAAATTGGTGAAATCATGGATTCACTTGAATATATGGCTTTGGGTATGTATGTGTATATAATGATTAATACATTTATTCACTGTGGGTGTTTCCCAATATGAAAATCCTTTTTTTTTTCCTCTACAGCCTTTCACTTGGGGATCTCATCATCTCCCATGGGTTCAATTATCGCATCCATGAAGATAATTCCCATATCTATATATCCTTCAGCATTAGTCTTTCTTGAGGTCCAGCTTACATTCATATCTGCATACTGGGCATTTCAGATTCTATGTCTTGTAGATAAGACATATATATGTAAAGTAGAATTTATTACATTTCTCCTTAAACTTATCTCTCTTTCAAAATTCCCTATATTGGTTGAGGATATCAACATCTTCCCATTCATCTTGACTCTCAATATTATCCTTGATATCTCACTCTCACTCACCTAACAGACTGAATTAAATGCTTAATCTTATCACTTCCACCTCCACAACATTTTTTGTATTTATTCCTTTCTACTCACATAGCTACCATCCTAGACTTCATTACCTCTACTCTAGACTCTTGGAGTTGCCTCCTGAATGATCTTCCTGCCTCAAGCACTTCCACATGCCAACCATCCTCCATCCAGTTGTCAAAATGATTTTTTTTCTAAAGCACAGGTCTAATCACTTCAGTTAAACCCCAGTAGCTTCCTGTATCACATTGAAGGTCAAATATAAAGTCCTCTATTTGTATTAAAAACCTTTCACAACTTAGTCCCACTCTACTTTTCTAGTTAATATACGCTATTCCTCTCTAAGCACTCTACAGTCTAAGCTCATTTGGCCTTATCACTGTTGCTCATACAACAATTTTTTTTCATTTTTGTGCTGGCTGTCCCATATGCCTTTTCATTTCTGCTTCTTGGAATTTTGGATTTTTTTTTCCAAGACCCAGTTCAAGTGTTATTGTAAGGAAACTCCCTTTGCCAATGCTGGTTGATGCCTTCTTTGCAATTTAAAGTTTTAAAAAATTGCTTAGAGTATTGAGAGATAAAATATTTTGCTCAGGGTCATATATGGCCAGTTTACATCAGAGATGGCACATAATCTGTATATGTACATGCATTTTTTGGTTAAACCATAAAATTCATGGTGCAGTGAATAGAGTACTGGGCTTGGAATGAGAAAGTCTCATATTCACGAGTTCAAATCTAGCCTTAGACACTTACTGGTCATGTGATCCTGGGCAAATCACTTAACCATTTTTGCCTCATTTTGCCCCTTTCTAAAATGCACTGGAGAAGGAAATGGGAAACCACTCCCATAAGAAAAGTCTTAAATGAGATCACAGAGACTGAAACAACTGAACAAAGATGAACAAGTTCCCTTGAGTAAAGAAAGTATTTTCCTTTTATCTGGCTCCATGATTAGTGCAATGCCTGAGTGCTTAATAAATAATTGTTGTTTGATGACATTCTATTTATCTTTAAAAAATACTCAAATGCCATCTCCTCCATGAAGCCAATGTTGATTGTTTATCCCTTCCCTCAATCTGAAAGTTATTTCTCCCTTTTCTAATCTCACAGCAATTTAATTTCCTCATGTTTGAGATTAAGTCTCAACATATGATTATATATTATGTTACATTGAACTTAGTTATAGGATAATTATAACATACATTTCTCACCTTTGCTTATTTTAAGTTCCTTAAAGATAGGGACCATATCTTATTTATATGTTTTTCTTGTTCAATACATATTATACAACATTAAATATAAAGATGCTCAGGGGCCTATGAAAAAAATATTCTTTTCTGTTGTGGAATAAAAATTTTTAATGAATTTTGAACATTAAGAACAGGAGCATTAAGGGGCTATCAAACTCTGCATACCCTTTAATCCAGGGCCTGTATTCCAAAGGGATCTTTAAAAAGGCAAAAGGATGCACATATGCAAAAATGTTGTAGCAAGCCTTTTTCTAGTGGCAAAGAACTGGAAACTGAGTAGATGTCCATCAACTGGAGAATGGCTGAATAAGTTATGATATATGAATGCTATAGAATATTATTATTCTATAAGAAATGATCAACAGGATGATTTCAGAAAGACCTGGAGAGACTTGTATGAATTGATGCTAAGTGAAGTGTGTAGAACCAGGAGAACATTGTATACAACAACAAGATTATATGATGATCAATTCTGATGGATGTGACTCTTTTCAACAATGAGATGATTCAGGCCAGTTCCAATGGTCTTATGATAGAGAGAGCCGAGGATTGTGGAGACTGAACACAATGTATTTTCACTTTTTTGTTGTTGTTTACTTGCTTTTTGTTTTCTTATTTTTTTTCCTTTTTGATCTGATTTTTCTTATGTAGTATGACAATTATGGAAATATGCATAGAAGAATTGCACATGTTAATCATATATTGGATTAGCTGCCACCTAGGGAGAGGGTGGGGGAAAAGAGGGAGAAAATATTTGGAATATAAGGTATTGCAAGGGTAAATGTTGAAAATTATATATGCATATGTTTTGAAAATAAAAAGCTTTAAAAATAATTTAACCAATTTACTTTTTCCTTTGTTGATCTGGGCAAGCTATATTTTGAAATTAAACAGTTCCATTTTAGAAAAAGAAATAGAACAAGCTATTAATCAACTCCCTAAGAAAAAATCCACAGGACCAGATGGATTTACATGTGAATTCTACCAAACATTTAAAGAACAATTACTCCAATGCTATATAAACTATTTGAAAAAATAAGGATTGAAGGAGTCCTACCAAATTTCTTTTATGACACAGACATGGTACTGATACCTAAACAAGGTGGGTTGAAAACAGAGAAAGAATATATAGACCAATATCCCTAATGACTATTGATGCAAAAATCTTAAATAAAATATTAGCAAAAAAGATTACAGAAAATTATCCCCAAGATAATACACCACTACCAAGTAGGATTTATACAGGAATGCAGGATTAGTTCAATATTAGGAAAACTATTAGCATAATTGACTATATCAATAACCAAATTTTCAAAAACCATATGATCATCTCCATAGATGCAGAAAAAGCATTTGATAAAATCCAACCCCCCTTCCTATTAAAAACACTTGAGAGGATAGGAATAAATGGACTTTTCCTTAAAACAGTAGCATCTATTTAAAACCATCAGTAAGCATCAGATGTAATAATGCTAAACTGGAACCATTACCAATAAAATCAGGAGTGAAACAAGGTTGCCCACTATCACCATTACTATTCAATATTGTATTAGAAATGCTAGCTTTGGCAATAAGAGATGAAAAAGAGATTAAAGAAATTAGAGTAAGTAATGAAGAAATCAAATTATCATTCTTTGCAAATGATATGATGGTATACTTAGAGAACCCTAGAAAATCAACTAAAAAAACTATTAGAAGCAATCCTCAACTTCAGCAAGTTTGCAGGATAGAAAATAAATCCACGTAAATTATCCTTATACATCACTAACAAAATCCAGCAGCAAGAGATACAAAAAGAAATTCCATTTAAAGTAACTGTCAATAGGATAAAATATTTGGGAACCTATCTGCCAAGGTTAGTTAAAGGCTCTGACAAAGGCCTCATTTCCAAAATATATAGAGAATTGATTCTAATTTATAAGAAATTAAGCCATTCTCCAGTTGATAAATGGTCAAAAGATATGAACAGATTTTTCAAATGATGAAATTGAAATGGTCAAAAGATATGAACAGATTTTTCAGATGATGAAATTGAAACTTTTCAGCTATGAAAAGGTGCTCCAAATCATTACTGATCAGAGAAATGCAAATTAAGACAAAAGGTTATTTCTTCTAATCTTTAAAAAAGTTATCTTTACTTTTCTAAACATGATTTTTCTTGTGCAACAAGAGAACTATATAAATATGTACGTTTATATTGTATTTAAGATATACTTTAACATGTTTAACACGTATGAGACTGCCTGCCATCTAGGGGAGGGGATGGAAGGAAGAAAGGGAAAAGTTGGATCAGAAGTGTTTGCAAGGGTCAATGTTGAAAAATTACCCATGCATATGTTCTGTCAATAAAAGGCTATAATAAAAATAATTTTAACATTAATTTTAAAAATTATTTGAATTTCAAAATTTCTCCATCACTCCCACTCTTGTTCTACCTCATGAAAAGTCAAGAATATGACATTAATTATTTATGTAAAATCATTTCATATGAGCCATGTTGCAAAATAAAACACATAATACAAAGAAAAAAGTGAAAGAAGCATGCTTCAATCTGTACTCAGAATTCCTCAGTTCTTTCTCTGGAGGTAGATAGCATTTTTCATCATGGGTTCTTTATAATTGGCCTGAATCTTTGTCTTGATTAGAGTAGCTAAGTCTAAAAACAAGGTTTTGCAAAGGTGAATGTTAAAAAAAACTATGCATATATTTTGAAAATAAAAAGCTTTAAAAATAAAAAAGTGATGCTTAACAAAAAAAGAATAGGAGCATTATCCTTGATTTCTTGGCATTTATTTGTTTATCAATGCCTTATTAAGCATGCTGCCTTTTTGAAAAATGGACTGAATTGGATGTGAATGGGGGAAAAGTCCAGTCTTTGCTCCCTGTTTGCTATGCAGCATCCTTGCTAAATATGAAATTTTGTAGTGAATTTTCAGGGACTTGACAAGAAACATAAGCAAAATATACTGTATGCTTTTTTTGAGTAAAAAAATTCTCTCATTAAAGAGAGAGATAAAAGTCTACACCAAGAGGAACCCACAGAATAAGGATGCTTTATTTGGCTTACCCAGTGCTAGTGAAAGAGCAAAGAGGGGGAAAAAGGAGCACAATGGGACAGGCATTGGCTTGGGGGTCAGAGGATGGAGGCTGAAATCTTACCCTTGGCACCAATATAGACAGTCTAGAGTGGGATCTGAAGCAGGGAGAAAGCATTTTCTTACCCAAAGCTGAAATGCAACAGGAGTTTGGATTTGGTTCAGGGAAAGTGTAAAAGTATACGTAACCACAAGGCTTTTATCCCTGAACTACAAAGCTTCACAGTAAGTCATCTGGTCCATTCTCTTGCTGCTAGTCAAATCTTTATCCAAACCTTCCTGGAACTTCTCATTTTAACTTTAAAAAAAAACCTTCATATTATTTCTTGGGAGTGAAAGAGAAATATTGAGAGTAGAAAAGCAAGATCTACAGTTATCTTGACATCATAGCACTAAATCAAGTGTGGGAATAGTCAAGAATTTATTCAGTAACTATTATGTCCCAGACATTGTGTAAAGACTTAGGGATACAGAAAACAAAACAAGAAACAACTTTTGCCTTCTAGGAGACACACATATACATAAATCAGTTCCTAGAAAAAAAATACAATATAGATACAATGTTTTATTACTTGGTATCTAAAGGAGGGGTTGAGGGAAAGAGAGTGAGAAAAAAATTTGGAGCACAAGGTTTTTGCAAGGGTGAATGTTGAAAACTATCTATGCATATGTTTTGAAAATAGAAAGCTTTAAAAATAAAAAGTAAATAAATAAAGTGGATAAAACAAAGTAGATACAAAGTAGCTTTAGGACACCAGGCAATGGCAACAGGGGCAGCATGGAAGAGGAGAATAATGAAAATTTTCTTGGCTCTTTTTGATCCAACTCTATCAATATCATCAGGGGTATTTATCTAACAATCCAATGTACATGTTGTGCTACTGGAAGCTGGACAACTTCTCAGAATCATTCACTCTTCAAAATAATTATTCCACCAGAGTGGAAGCTGCACTGTCTCTGAGGTGAAGTTATTCTCTGCTATCGATTCAGGTTGTTGTTTTTCAGCTAGATCTGATTCTTCGTGAATACATTTGAGGTTTTCTTGGCAAAGATACTGGAATGGTTTGTCATTTCCTTCTCCAGCTCATCTTACAGGTGAGAATACTGAGATGAGTCTTCCTAATTCCAGGCCTAGTGCTCTATCCACTGTGCTACCTAGCTGCCACCACTCCACATTAGAGACTTTGGGGGGAAACAGCTCTACTTCATATGGGAGGCAATGAAAGAGAAATCTGATTTATTCCACTGAATATCCATTCACTGGGTTAAAAAACAATACAGCTTACGAAAAAGGAACATATATGGCACCATGAAGCATTGGCTTGGGAGTCAGAGGATGGAAGTTGAAATCCTAATTTGATACTAACTACCCATGTGAACTTGTACAAGCCATTAAAACCTTCCTGGGCCTCAGCTTGCTCACCTGTAAAATAAGAAAGTTAGACTAGATGACCTCTAAAGATTCTTTCCAGCTTTTTAGCTATGATCCCATGAACTGTAATTTATTTAACTAAAAACATATTGAGCATAGTTTCTACTTGGATGACTTTCTGGAGAATGTCTATAGGCAATGATGAACTAGATTATGACCAAGAAAGCATATTTTTGAGGATTTTGAGAATGCTGGATACTATTCCTTTGAGACAGTGGAATGAGAAGCAGGGCAAGAAAAGAAAGCTTGTCTAGTTTAGAGTTAACAGGGAGGGGGCTAGAGCAGGACAAGTTGATAATAACTTCCTAAATCTTTCTCCCTTTCTGGTGAGAATAAGATATAGCTTCTCTTGTGGACACCAGTTGGATATGTTCTGATATTACTTCATTATAGGTGGAGGAATACTTCTTTGTTAGGGTGCCTGTAATCTTTTTTATTATTTTTATTATGATTTTATTCATTTTTTTTTTGCAAGGCAATTAGGTTAAGTGACTTGCTTAAGGTCACATGGTTAGCACATGTTAAGTGCCTGAGGATGGATTTGAACTCAGATCCTTCTGACTACAGAGTTGGTGTTCTATCTACTGTGCCATCTAGCTGACTCTGCTTGTAATGTTTTAAAATTTGTATTGAGGAACTTTTGAAAAATTTAAAATCTTCCAGAGAAGAGTTATATTTTTATCTTTGATATCAACCAAAATATAGTCTTCTCTTACGAAAGAGATGAAAGCAAGACTGATTTTTCTGAAATTACACGTCAATCTAAAAGGCTCATTTTTAATTTTAAAGATTTGAATCATTAAGGATAAATCTGTAACTATAACAAATCCATTATTTTCATCATTACTGTAATGATGAATAACAATATTATAACTATTATAATGATTATAATGATATATTAAAACATCTATGTCTGAGTATGGTGCTAGACACCATAAAAAGATCTTGATGGTAGGGCTTTATAATACAAGAAACATTGATGAAAAATGCGCAGGCATATGATATAAATAAATATTTATATCTACATAATGGTTTAACACCAGAACAATTTAATTTTTTCTTTAAAAAAGTTAAATTGGAATAGGAAGAAGGAATGACAGATTTTGATATTAGACTTAGTTCAATGATCCTGCAGCAAATGATCTCTCTGGATCTTACTTTCCCTATCTAGAAAGTCTACTTCAAATCATCCCTGAGATCTGTTTCTGTTCCAATGGGCAATTGGGTGACATAGGAAAAAGAGTTCCTGAGGTCTGAAGTCAATAAGACTCATTTTCATGAGTTCAAATTTGGCTTTAGGCACTTGCTAGCTCTGTGAACCTGGATAACTCATTGAGTCCTGTTTATCTTAGTTTTCCTCATCTGTAAAAATGAACAAGAGAAGGAAATGGCAAAGTACCTTTACCAAAAAAAAACAAACAAACAAAAATCCTCCAATGGTGTCAGTCAGACATGACTGAATCAAAATTGTCCCAATTCTCAAGATCAAAGACTCATAGATTTTTCAGCTAGAAGGAATCTTAGATGAAGATTTGCAGTTGAAAATGAAGCTCAGAGAGGTTGTGACTTGTCTAGTGCATTACATAGAGAGACCTAAAAATCAAACCCATATCCTCTGACTCCAGATTCAGTGCTTTTTTACCTATACTATACCAGAAACTTCCTGTGCCAACAAGATAAGACAAATTTGTCCTCCACAGTGAGCACAAACTGGAAAAAGGATGGTGCTAGATGCAGAGAGTTTAGTTGGGAATTTAATCATCTCCCTGACTCAGCTAGTATTTCCATTATTCAGTTATTTTACTTAATTTTATGAAATTCAACACCTTAATGAATTCAGATGATCTCAGATATCTAGAATAAACCTTAAAGACAGGAGTGGGGAAAATCTAAGGATATATGGAACAAGGGGTACTATAGTTTGGTTGTCAATGGTTATCTTTATCTTGTCCAGAAGGATCCTACAATATAAACACATACACCTGCTTTTAAGTCTTGATGGGAAACTAAGGGTCAGGACATCAACTCTGCTTTGTTTTCAAAGCAAATGAAACCTATACCTGGACTAAGGGAAACCTGATGATGTAAGTCTGAGGTATATGAATGCAAATTCATAGTCTCATAAACTTTTCCCCTCTTGACTCTTCTATCCAACCTAGAAAGTATTACTATCCTAAGTAAAAAGAAATGGCACTTCACATAATTCTAATTGATCATTCCATTTACTGTTATTATTGTTGCAGCTTCTACATGGGAATATGTACTATGATCTATTAAATAGAGAAGCAAATTTCCCCTGGTGACTTTAGAAGCAGGTTCTGTAGGGCAACTGGATTCTGGAATGGATTTTACTTAAAAACACCTCCTATAAACTGAGTATTGTTTTAAAAAAAAACCCAAAACTGCTGATGGGTAGACCTAATTACAGATAGATCCTTGGCATGCCAGAGAAGTAACTAGGAAATCTCTTCCAAGGAAAAAGCAAAGGTACTGATATAATAAGTGATGTCATATCTCCATGTGATTTCTTTTCTAAGGTCACCTTGACTACATGGGGGAGTGATGAAGAGATAGGAAGAATTACATTAGAATTCAGTGTGGAATGAGGCCAAACATTGAAGACAATTCCATTTAATTTTCTCTTTAATTTTCCTTCCTTTGAGGGAGTTCCATCTCCACCACTATCCAACACTCACATAAGGCTTTTCTTTGGAAAGGAAAAGATTAGAACAGAAGGGGAGAATGCTTCTTATACTTGAGGCTTACTATGAGAGATGACTCCCACCCATAAAAGTAAGAGAGAGGTGTGGGCTCCTGTTGGATTGGTATTGGGAAGAGTTCCTTAGTTAGATCTCAGATTCCTGGGAGAGGAGAAGGATGTAAAAAGCTTCAGTGGTGATGCTCTAGAGAAGTCCACCTGTACTGGATACTATAATTTTGCAACCCATTTATTTAAGCAGTATGCTCAAAATTCTTTACTCAAATCTATCTGAGAGGAAATTTAATTAAGAGGCTGCCCCATAATCTCTACCTACACTACTTTCCCCTCATTATACCCTATCTGCCCTACACTTATTTTTAGGCTTTGAAACATCAATGAAGGATAACAGCACAGACTTCCCACTTGAAAACAAGTTTCTATGCATTTTTAGAGTAGGAGGCAACATGAAAATACTTTGTAATAGAGACATTTGATAATAGATTTAGATTATATATATATGTATATATATATATATGGCTTTAAGTAGAAAAGCAAGAATATGCCACATATATATATATATATATATATATATATATATATATATATATATATATATATATATATATATATATGGCTTTAAGTAGAAAAGCAAGAATATGCCACATAAGAATAAAAATCATAGATCAACTGGGGATAAACAAGTGTGACACATGATTGTGACAGAATATCATTGTGCCATTTTCAGTTATGTTAAATTTTTCATGATCCCATTTAGGGCCTTCTTGAATAGTTTGCCATTTCCTTCTCTAGCTCATTTTACAGATGAGGAAATTGAGGCCAATAGAGTTAGGTGACTTGCCCAAAGTCACACAGCTAGCAAAGTGTTTGACTCACAGAATATCAAAAATATGAACATTTCTGACTCCATATCCATTACTCTATCCTGTCCATTATTGTGCCATATGCATTGGTAAATATGAAGAATTCAGAGAAGTTGAGAGGATTTATATGAATTGACATAAACAGAACCAGGAAGACAACTTATATGTTGACTACAACAAGAAAGAAAAAAATACATTGGACTGAAAATTGTAATTTAATGATCATATTAGCTAAAAAAAAAAAAAAAGATCATATGTATGGAACATTGACAGACTCTATTAATGTCTTGTTTAGTTTTGATGAATTACTTTTTTGTTTGTTTCTATTTTATTTCCTTTTAAAAGGTATGGCTTACTGGGTAGAGGAGAAGAAGAATTATATTCAGAAATGAAGGGAGAAAAAATAAACTTATATGGGACAAATAAATGAGTTTTTTTAGAACTGAGCATTTCCTTTGGAAAATCAATTTTGAAGTTTTGGGACAAACTTCATAGTGAAAGTGGGTAATAAACAAAAGAAAATAATATTTTCTTTAAAAAGAAAAAAAAACAACCAACTTTATTGTAGTTCTTTTGGTTGTGTGGGCTGAGTGACTATCACCCTAATTACTGTATGACCATGGCCAAGTCACTCAATCTCTCTGATACTCATTCTCCTCATCTCTAAAATGAGGAGATTAGGATTTTTTAAATTTAATTTTATTATTATTTTAATTGTATTTTTATTATAGCTTTTTATATACAAAACATATGCATAGATAATTTTTCAACATTGACCCTTGCAAAACCTTCTGTTCTAACTTTTTGCCTCCTTCCTCCTACCCCCTCCCCTAGATGGCAAGTAGTCCCATACATGTTAAATATGTTAAAAACAATATATGTATACATATTTATACAGTTATCTTGTTGCACAGGAAAGATCAGATTTAGAAAGAAGGTAAAAATAACCTGAGAAGAAAAAAAGAAAAATGCAAGCAAACAGTAACATAAAGAGTGGAAATGTTATGTTGTGGTCCATACTCATTTCCCAGTGTTCTTTCTCTGGTTGTAACTAGTTCTGTTCATTACAGATCAATTGGAACTGATTTGGTTCATCTCATTGCTGGAGATGGCCATGTCCATCAGAATTGATCATCATGTAGTATTGTTGTTAAAGTGTATAATGATCTAGGAGATTAGGATTAAATGGTTTCCCCAGACCTTCCAGCTATGAACTTCTATTAATCTGTGATTCTAGAATTATCATAACTGAAATCCCCCTAAAATTATAAGATGTGGCATTTGGAATTTTCTAACATAAGCTAAATATTTGATGACAGATTCTGTATATGTGTTTGGTGTAGGTCTTTTTTTGAAATGCCATGCTTAGTACTTATTTTAGTACTGATGATGGTGGTACTATGACTGATCATCAGTGAGCCAGGAAATGTTCTAGACAGATGATGGATTTTATCTGAATCACCTGCACATAAATATGACAAAGGGAAGTGAGATTAAGGTTATGGAAAATTCTTCTCTTGGGAATGAAATGAACATATCTAACATCATTAGCACCACGATCTTACCAGCTTTATGTTGTTGTTCAGTCATTTCAATTATGTCCAACTCTTCATGACCCTATTTGGGATTTTGCTGGCAAAGATACTGGAATGGTTTATCATTCATTTTCTTATCCAGCTCATTTTACAGATGAGGAAACTGAGGCAAGCAGGATGAATTGATTTTCCCAGAATCACACAACTAGGAAGCACCTATGAGCAATGGATTTGGATCTTCCTGATGCCAGGTTTAATTTTCTATCCACTGCACTTACCACTGCCTCCCCTCCTCCAGTTCTTACCAACTTATCTACCAAGTTTACCTTATCCTCCTCCAAAGTCATACTTTTTACCTCATGGATTCAGTTGACTTACTTTCCCTTTAGAGATTTTTATTGCTGCAGAGTAGGGACTTTTTGAGAGTGAAAAAATATTTTTTAATTTATGTGTACCAAAAGGGCCCCTATAATATCTTTATAACAGTCAACACTGAGTCAATGGCATTGACCATTTGACTTTTCAGTTTGTCCATTATTCAAACAACCAATCAATAGTTTTAAGCATCTACTATGTGGTAAGATACTAGAGATAGTCATACAAAGAATAAACTAAATATATACTCTCAAAGATTTTACATTTATTTAAATGTTTCAAATACATATATCATAGTATTTCAGCAATTTGCTCCCATTAAGAATAATGCTTCTCAGGCAGATAACAGTTCTCATTAATAAAGAGTTTTCAGGCAATTTCAGGCAAAAACAACAACAAAAAAATCTGGCCTGTGGCATTTTTGAGCTGTATGACTTTGGACAAGTCACTTCTCCCTGTTCGCCTCAGTTTCCTCATCTATAAAATGAGTTGGAGAAGGAAATAGCAAACCACTACAGTTCTTAACCAAGAAAACTCCAAATGGGATAACAAAGTTTGTCACCTTCTATTTATTTAGATCAAACAATTCTAATTTTTGTATCATGAACCCCTCTAGTGAAACCTATGGACCCTTTCTGAGAATATTATTTATTGTCATGATTCAAAATGAAAGGACATGGTAGATTTTAATTTGAGGGTAGTAAAAATAAAGGTGTAATTTTTTTCCTCTTCAAATTCACAGACCACACTAAGATCTATCCATGGCCAATTGACCCTCAGTTAAGAACTACTCAGATGCTAGGTGGACTTCAGAATATGTTGTTCTAGAGGTTTCCTTTTTATTTTTTGAGGGTGAAGAGTCAAGAATGGAAATACCCCTGAAAGGGATCCCCACATTCAAGGACCAGGGACCAAAGAGGACAGATGGGTGGTGAACTGAGATTTACAGAGATGAATAATTTTAAAGAATTTGAATACAATTAAACTTAATAAACAGTAAAATAATGTAAAATACAGAGAACATAAGAAACACAAGAGAATGCATTGAATCTGAATTCATCTTACAAGGTATGTTGGGAGCTGGGGAAACTAGGTAATGCAGTAGATGGAGCACTGGACTTGAAATCAGAAAGATTCAACCTTATGAGTTAAAATCTTACCTTAGGAAAAAGTTAAAATTTTATTTTTTTAAAAAGAAATCTGGCCTTACAATCCCCAATAGACTTGTGAAGGAGAGAGCCATCTGCATCCAGAAAGAGAACTGTGGGGCTGAATGTGGATCACAACACAGTATTTTTCCCCTTTTGTTGTTTGCTTGCTTTTTTCTCACATTTTCCTTTTTTGTTCTGATTTTTCTTGTGCATCTTGATAAATGTGGAAACATGTATAGAAGAGTAGCACATGTTTAACATATACTGGATTATTTACTGTCTAGGGAAGGGAGTGGGGAGAAAGGAGGGAGAAAAATTTGGACCACAGGGTTTTGCAAGGGTGAATGTTGAAAATAAGAAGTGATTAAAAAAAAAAATCTGGCCTTAGGCACATATGAACTGCATGACCTTGGACAAGTCACTTTACCCTGTTTGCCTCAGTTTCCTCATCTATAAAATGAACTGGAGAAGGAAATAGCAAACCACTACAGTATCTTAATGAAGAAAACTCCAAATGGGATAACAAAGAATTGGACACTACTGAAAAATGACTGAATAACAAAAGACTGGGAGCTGAATGTAGAGGTAAATCCCTGATTCCTGCAAATTTTCTTTTCCTCATCGTTTTTCAAAGCAAGATGCAGAATGTATCTTCCCTTCCCTCCCTATTCTTGCTATTTTAGTTTTTTAATCTAAAATTCTTTAAAATTAATAACATAAGAATTAATTTATTTGCTCCTGTTTTCATTGTCATTCATTTGTCCTAGATATAGATCTCTGCTTTCTTCTACTATTCTCATCTCAATGAAGTCTTCTATTGGTAAGCATCTGCAACATATTATCATTTCCTTCTCCCTTTACTTATAAATTAGACAATCCATTCTCTTAATTAGTTTATTGCTCCCATATGAATCCTTTATTTTATTTCTGTCTTCCTGCTTCCAAGATGCTATAAACAAAGGCCTAAGCTTCAGATGCTACCTGGTTAGAATTGAATAAAGGAAATCTCATTTCTTGTCTATGAGGCCAATTCAACACATATAGTCATGGTTTTAAAGTCTTTAAAAGAGTACCAGTTCTCCTTGCATTTTTCCAGTAACATTCTTCCTTCTTTAAATGTCCTTTAAAACAAGAAATTGATTTCATAACCCTGAATTTATGAATCTGATTAACACTCTATGTGATGACTGCAGAGAAGTCGAGAAAGACATGAATTGATACAAAGTGAAGTAATCAGCCCCAGGAAAACAAATATACACAATAAATATGATAACATAAAAGCAGAGAATAACCACCATAAGCAACTGAAAATGAATCTTGTAAAATTATAAAGAATGAGCTTGGCCCTAAAAAGAAATGTGAGACAACATATCTAGTTGATCATTTTCAAGGGCTGGGGAGGGTCAGAAATGTTAAACATGATGTATGATGTCAGATTTTGTCAATATATTAATCAGTAATGCTGGTTTTTTCTACCTCTTTCTTTTATTTTACTTTAAGATTTTTTTCTCTGTTATAAGAGAAGGTTGTCTGGGAGAGAGGAAGAAGAAAGATACAAGGGGAAATCCTGTTGTGGCAAAACCAAAAAAATTAATAAAACATATTTTTTAAATACCACATGAAGTTCAATAAAATACACCTTTCAGAAATTCCACCAGACTTGAGATCCCATAGTGAAAATCTCATTTTGTAGCTTGAGCACACATGATGATCTTCACAAAGCACCTTCTTCCATCAAAAAAAAAAAATCTTTATGGGGTCAGCTAAGTGGTGTACCAGTCCCAAATTCAGTCCTGAGTCAGGAGGACCTGAGTTCAAATCTGACCTCAGACACTTAATACTTCCTAGCTGTGTGACCCTGGACTTAATCCCACTTAATCCCAACTGCCTCAGCAAAAAAAACCCACCACTACCACCACCACCAACAGAACCCAATCTTTATGTGTGTATAGTATGGAAAGGTCTTTTAGGAAATCTTTGGAAGGCCTTTGTGCTGGGATAACCACTATAAACTATTGCAGAGGTAAGTGACAAGGAAAATATACTCAGATAAGATGTGGTAGCCATTACCTTGTGAGGAGAGACAGAAACACCATAAGACTGATGCTGGAGTAGTGTCAGATCAGGAGTTAATACTCTAGTCCCAGTCTAGCCCTGTTCAAGTATGTTATAATCTGGCTTCCCAAAGAGGCACAGAGATATGGGGGCACTAGTTCTTTTAGAGCAGCAGCCTTTGTTCTCAAGACTGGTGTGTGTGTGTGTGTGTGTGTGTGTGTGTGTGTGTGTGTATGCATGCATGTGTTTGTGTGTATGTATATATTGTGTGTGAGAGAGACACAGAGAGAGACAAAGAAAGATAGAGACAGAGAGATAAAAAGAGATGACACAGAGAGACAAAAACAGTAAGGAGAGAAAGAGAGGGAAAAATAGAGAGACAGAGACAAAGAAATAGAGGCAGATAGAGAGACAAAGAGAGAGAAAGAGAGAGACAGAGACAGAGAGACACACAGAGAGAGAATGAATGAGAGACATTCAAACATAGTCTAGTTCCAAGCTCATACCCTAATACTCAACTCCCAGTCACCTAACCTTACAACCTAGAGTCATCTTTGACACCTCTTTCCCCATTATAATCAATCTATTGCCCAGTTCTGTCAATTTAACACTTGTAACATGTCTTACATACCTCCCCTTCTCACCTCTGACATTGCCACGACTCTGGGGTCATCAGCAAAACTGAAATATATTATTGGTTAGTCTCCATGTTTTTTTCTCTCCCAAGTCTAATCCATCTTTCAAATAAGCTGACAAATTAATTCTCCTGAAAAGCTAGTTGAACTCTATCATCCCCTTATTCAATAAAAATCTTATGGTTCAGTATCACCTCATGGACCAAATACAAAAGCCTGTATATGGTATTCAAAGCCCTTGATAACTTGGCTCTTTACCAAAACTTTAATCATGACCTCCCTGCCTTGCACCATGCATCTAACAATTCAGTAATACTAGTTTCCTTGCTGTAACTTGAACAAGACACTCTGCTTTTTCTCTCTTTCTCCCCCATATATGAAAAGTTCTCCCTCCTCATCTCCACCTCCTGGCTTCCATGGCTTCATTTAACTCCCAGCTAAAATCTCATTTTCTCCAAGAAGACATTCCTAATGCCCTTTTATGCTGGTGCTGTTCTTTTGAAGTGTATCTCCAATTTATCTGTATATACATAATTTGTTAGTACATGGCTGTTTGCATGTTGTATTCCCCAGTAGATTGTAAACTCTTTATGAGCAGATACTGTTTTTTTAAATTGCTTAAAAAAATATCTTTGGACTTCTGGGGGCAGAGCCAAGATGGTGGAGGTGACACATGTTTCTAACCTTATGCTACAACCCTCACACTAATTAGCAAATCCAGCTTCTGAATTAATTCTGGACTGGCAGAACTCACAAATTAAAAAGAGTTAAAAGAAAAATGAGGAAAGAAAATGAAAACTTTTTGTTTTGGAGAAGTTTTGGGAAAAGTATATAATTCATTAAAAGATAGACTTAATAAAATGGAAAAAGAAAACAACATGCAGAAAAACAGAATTTGTGAAATGGAAAAAGAAAATAATTCCTTAAAAAACAGAATTTGTGAAATGGAAAAAAATTCCATACAACAAAAAAATTCATTTAAAAATTCAATTGGACAAATATAAAAACAAGTTAAAAAAAAAAAAGTAAATGAAGAACATAATTCAACTAACATTCCGAACTGAACAAATGGAAATGAATGAATGACTCAGTGAGACAACAAGAATCAGTTAAGCAAAACCAAAAAATGAAAAAATAGGAAAAAAATGTAAAATATCTAACTGGGAAAACAACCTGGAAAATAGATCTAGGAGAGATAATCTAAGGATTATTGGACTCCCTGGTATCCATGATTAAAAAAGAGCCTAGACACTGTTTTTCAGGAAATCATCAAAGAGAACTGCCCGGATGTCATATAATCAGAGGGTTCAATGATCATTGAAAGAATTCACCAAACACCTCCTGAAAGAGACTCTAAAATTAAAACCCCAAGGAATATCATGACTAAATTTCATAACTACCAAATTAAGGGAAAAAATACTACAAACAATCAGAAAAAAACAATTCAAATACTGAGAAGCCACAATAAGTGTTACTCAGGACCTAGAAACTTCCACATTAAAGGATCAAAGAGCCTTGAATCTGATACTCCAAAAAGTGAAGGTACTTGGAATGCAGCCAAAAATAAATTACCCTGCTAAACTGAGCATTTTCTTTCAGGGAAGAAGATGGACATTCAATGAAATTGGCGAATTCCATTTTTTTTTAAATGAAAAGACCAGAGCTAAACAAAAAAAAAATGACCTCTAAATATAGGACTCAAGAAAAGCATAAAAAGGGAAAAAGAAAAAAAATTCTTGAGAACTATTTCTGTTATGCAATACATAGAGAATACATGTGTAATCTGATTTTACTGTTATAAGAAAAAAAGAAACTAGAGGTGGAAAGGGGATTGTAACAGAAAAAAAGGAGGAAAGGGAGGCAAAATGAGGGAAATTATATCTCAGGAAGAAGCAAAGAAAATCTATTATAATTGAGAGATAGAAGGAAGTGTGACAAATATTGTGTGAATCTTAATCTCATCAGATTTGGATCAAAGAAAGAATATTAGATATATTTGGTTTCACTGGAAAACTTCTCTTACATTATAGAAAAATGGGAGGGGAAAGGGAAAAGGAAAGGGGTAGGCTAAATAGAAGAGAAAACAGAAATAGTGGGGGAAAGGTGTAAGAAAGGCGGAGGGTCTCTAAAGAGGGAGGTCTGCTTGAGGAAAGTAGTGGTCATGAGTAAAATACTGGGGAGGAGGGAAAGGGGAAAAGGAAAGAGAAAACTATAATTTGTGGTTAATAAGATGACAGGAAATACAGAATTAGTATTCTTAACTGTAAATGTGAATGGGGTGAATTCTCCCATAAAGCAGAAATGCTTAGCAGACTGAATTAAAAGCCAGAATCGTATAATATGTTGTTTATAAGAAACACATTTAAAGCAAAGCACATTTAAAAAAAATACATACAGAATACTAAGGTAAAAGGCTGGAGCAAAATCTATTATGCTTCAAATGAAGTAAAAAAAGCAGGGGTAGCCATCCTTGTTTCAGATCAAGCAAAAGCAAAAACTGATCTAATTAAAAGAGATAAGGAAGGAAACTGTATCATGCTAAAGTGTACCATAGATAATGAAACAATATCCATATTAAACACATATGCAACAAGTGGTGTAGCATCTAAATTGCTAAAAAAAAAAAAAAAAAAAAGAAGTTAAGAGAGTTGCAAGAAGAAATAGATAGCAAAACTATAATAGTGGGAGATCTCAACCTTGCTCTCTCAGAACTAAATAAATCAAACCACAAAATAAATAAGAAAGAAGTTAAAGAGGTATATAGAATACTAGAAAAGCTAGATATGATAGATCTTTGGAGAAAATTGAATGGAAACAGAAAGGAGTACACTTTCTCCTCAGTAGTGAATGGAACCTATACAAAAACTGACCATATTTTAGAACATAAAGACCTCAAAATCAAAGGCAGAAAGGCAGAAATAGTGAATGCATTTTTTTCAGATCACAATGCAGAAAAATTATATTCAATAAAAGGCCAGGGGAAAATAAACCAAGTAATTGGAAACTAGATAATTTCATCCAAAAAAATGAATGGGTAAAACAGCAACTCAGACACAATCAATAATTTCATCCAAGAGAATGACAATAATGAAACAATATACTAAAATTTGTGGGATGCCAAAGTGGTAATAAGGGGAAATTTTATATCTCTAGATGCTCACTTGCATAAAACAGAGAAAGAGAAGATCAATAAATTGGGCTTGCAACTAAAAAAGCTAGAAAAAGAACAAATTAAAAACCCCAATCAAGCACCAAACTTGAAATTTTAAAAATAAAAGGAGAGATCAATAAAATTGAAAATAAAAAAATTATTGAATTAACAAATAAAACTAAGAGTTGATTTTATAAAAAACAACAAAATAGACAAACCTTTAGTTAATTTGATTAGGAGAAGGAAAGATCAAATTGTTACTCTCAAAAATGAAAAGGAGAACTATCCACCAATGCAAAGGAAATTAGAGCAATTATTAGGAATTTGCCCAACTTTATGCCAATATTGACAACTGATGTGAAATGGAAGAATACCTACAAAAATATAGATTGCTCCAGATTAACAGAAGAAGAAATAAATTACTTAAATAGTCCCATTTTAGAAAAAGAAATAGAACAAGCTATTAATTAACTCTGTAAGAAAAAATCCCCTAAACAATAAACTGGGAAAACATTTTTACAATCAAAGGTTCTGATAAAGGCCTCATTTCCAAAATATATAGAGAATTGACTCTAATTTATAAGAAATCAAACTATTCTCCAATTGATAAATGGTCAAAGGATATGAACAGACAATTCTCAGATGAAGAAATTGAAACTATTTATAGACACATGAAAATATGCTCTAAATCATTATTAATCAGAGAAATGCAAATTAAGACAACTCTGAGATACCACTACACACCTGTCAGATTGGCTAGAGTGACAGGGAAAAGATAATGCAGAATGTTGGAGGGGATGTGGGAAAACAGGGACACTGATACATTGTTGGTGGAATTGTGAACACATCCAGCCATTCTGGAGAGCAATTTGGAACTATGCTCAAAAAGTTATCAAACTGTGCATACCCTTTGATCCAGCAGTGTTTCTACTGGGCTTATACCCCAAAGAGATACTAAAGAAGGGAAAGGGACCTGTATGTGCCAAAATGTTTGTGGCAGACCTGTTTGTAGTGGCTAGAATCTGGAAAATGAATGGATGCCCATCAATTGGAGAATGGTTGAGTAAATTGTGATATATGAACGTTATGGAATATTATTGTTCTGTAAGGAATGACCAGAGGGATGAATACAGAGAAGACTGGTGAGACTTACATGAACTGATGCTAAGTGAAATGAGCAGAACCAGGAGATCATTATATACCTCAACAATGATACTGTTTGAGGATGTATTCTGATGGAAGTGGATCTCTTCGATAAAGAGAGCTAATTCAGTTTCAATTGCTCAAAGATGGACAGAGGCAGCTACATCCAAAGAAAGAACACTGAGAAATGAATATAAACTGCTTACATTTTTGTTTTTCTTCCCGGGTTATTTCTACCTTCTGAATCCAATTCTCCCCGTGCAACAAGAAAACTGTTCGGTTCTGCACAAATATATTGTATCTAGGATATACTGTAACCTACTCAATATGTAAAGGACTGCTTGCCATCTGGAGGAGGGGGTGGAGGGAGGGAGGGAGGGGGAAAATCGGAACAGAAGTGAATGCAAGGGATAATGCTGTAACCTGGCATGGGTTCTATCAATAAAAAGTTATTTTAAAAAATCTTCCAGATGAATTTACAAATGAATTCTATCAAATGTGTAAAGAACAATTAACTCCAATACTATATAAAGTATTTGAAAAAACTGTGAATGAATAGGGAATGAAGGACTCCTACCAAATTCATTGTATGACACAGACATGGTACTGATACCTAAAGCAGGTAGGAGAAAAATAGAGAAAGAAAATTATAGACTAATATATTTTGAATATTGATGCCAAAATCTTAAATAAAATATTAGTAAAAAGATTACAGAAAGTCATCTCCAGGATAATACACCATGAGCAAGTAGAATTTATACCAGGAATGCAGGGTAAGTTTAATATTGGGAAAACTATTAGCATAGTTGACTATATCAATAACCAAATTAACAAAAACTATGATTATCTCAATAGATGCAGAAAATGCATTTGATAAAATCCAACACCCATTCCTAATAAAAACACTAAAGAGTATAAGAATAAATTGACTTTTCCTTAAAACAGTCAGTAGCATCTATTTAAAGCCATCAGCAAGCATCATATGTAATGGGGATAAACTGAAACAATTCCCAATAAGATTAGGGGTGAAACAAGATTATCCACTATCATCATTACTATTCAATATTGTATTAGAAATGCTAGCTTTGGCAATAAGAGATGAAAAAAGAGATTAAAGGAATTAGAGTAGGTAATGAGGACACCAACTTATCACTCTTTGCAGATAGTATACTTAGAGAACCCTAGAGAATCAACTTAAAAAAAAAAAACTATTAGAAGCAATTGTCAGCTTCAGCAAAGTTGCAGGATACAAAATAAATTCACATAAATCATCCACATTCTTATACATCACTAACAAAATCCAGCAGCAAGAGATACAAAGAGAAATTTCATTTAAAATAATTGTCGATAGGATAAAATATTTGAGAATCTATCTGCCAAGGGAAAGTCAGGAGCTATATGAGTAAAATTACAAAATACTTTCCACATAAATAAAGTCAGTTCTAAACAACTGGAACAATAACAAGTGCTCATGGGTAGGTTTCATGAATATAATAAAGATGACAATTCCCTTAACTAATCTATTTAATGCTATACCAATCAAACACCCAAGAAACTATTTTACTGACCTAGAAAAAAATAACAATAAAATTTATCTGGAAGAACAAAAGGTTGAGAATTTCAAAGGAATTAATGAAGAGAAAAGCAAATGAAGGTGGCTTAGCTGTGGTCATCAAAACCATTTGGTACTGGCTAAGAAATAGAGCAGTTGATCAGTGGGATAGGTTAAGTTCACAGAACAAAATAGTCAATAACTATAGCAATCTACTCTTCAACAAACCCAAAGACCTCAACTTTTGGGATAAGAATTCACTATTTGACAAAAACTGCTGGGAAAATTGGAGTCTAGTATGGTAGAAAGTAGGCATAGATCCACACCTACCAGCATACCAAGATAAGGTTGAAATGGGTTCATTTTTTAGACATAAAGAATGATATTATAAATAAATTAGAAGAACATAGGATAGTTTATCTCTCAGATTTGTGGAGGAGGAAGGAATTTGTGACCAAAGAAGAACCAGAAATCATTACTGATCACAAAATAGATAATTTTGATTATATTACATTTTAAAAATTTTGTACAAACAAAACTAATACAGACAAGATTAGAAGGGAAGCCATAAACTGGGAAAATACTCATCCAATATTTTGGAAATTGAATCTAATATCCAAATGTTCTGATAAAGGCCTCATTTGTAAAATATATAGAGATGTGACTCAAATTTATAATAGTTCAAACCATTTTCCAATTGATAAATGGTCAAAGGATACAAACAGACAATTTTCAGATGAAGAAATTGAAACTATTTGTAGTCACATGAAAAGGTGCTCCAAATCACTACTGATCAGAGAAATGCAAATTAAGACAACTCTGAGATACCACTACACACCTGTCAGATTGGCTAAGATGACAGGAAAGATAATGATGAATATTGGAGGGGATGTGAGAAAACTGAGACACTGATGCATTGTTGGTGGAACTGTGAACAGATCCACCCATTCTGGAGAGTAGTTTGGAACTATGCTCAAAAAGTGATCAAACTGTGCATACCCTTTGACCCAGCAATGTTTCTACTGGGCTTATATTCCAAAGAGATACTAAAGGAGGGAAAGGGATGGTGCAAAAATGTTTGTGCAGTCCTTTTTGTAGTGGCAAGAAACTGGAATCTAAGTGGATGCCCATCAATTGGAGAATGGAAGAATAAATTGTGGTATATGAATGCTACATATAGTACAATATAGTATAGTACAATAATACAATAGTATTATTGTTTTGTAAGAAATGACCATCAGGATGATTTCAGAAAGGCCTGAAGCAACCTACATGAACTGATGCTAAGTGAAATGAGCAGAACCAGATCATTATACATGGCTACAACAAGACTATACAATGATGAATTCTGACAGATGTGGCTCTCTTCAACATTGAGATGATTCAAACCAGTTCTACTTATGCAGTGACAAAGAGAGCCATCTACACTCAGAGAGAAAACCATGGGAACAAAGGGTGGAACACAACATAGCACTCTCACTCTCTCTGTTGTTACTTGCTTGCATTTTATTTTCTTTCTCAGTTTTTCTTTCTTGATCTGATTTTTCTTGTGCAGCAAGATAACTGTATAAATATGTATGCATATTTTGGAGTTAACATGTATTTCAACATATTTAACATGTATTGGACTAACTGCCAGCTAGGGAAAGGGTGGGGGAAGGAGGGGAAAATTTCAAACAAAAGGTTTTTCAAGGATCAATGTTGGAAAAATTACCCATGCATATGCTTTGTAAATAAAAAGCTTTAATAAAAAATTATCTTTGAACAATGGTTGCTACATAGTAGGCATTTTTAAAATGTTTGCTGATTGACTGAATCAGGCAGTTTTATTTGATTAACAGAAATTTGATTACCTTGGGAAAATATGACTTCAAGGGAACTATAATGTCCATGGGATAAGAGGGCTTCTAGAATGAGAAGCCTTCTAAAAGTGAGTGAAGGACTATATCTTTCCCCTGCTTTGTCTTCTCGGAAGAGGACCACCCTACTTCTGAAACTGGATCATGCTGGAAGTACCCAACATAAGGAAACTTTGAGATCTAGGGAATAATTTTCTCACTCTGGAGCATCCAGCCTCCTCTCACTCATGTCTTCCACATAGTGCTTCCAATGCCCTCAAGGACTTAATTAGCTAACTTATCAAGCAAACTAGATTTTCCCACCCCTATTTTTGCTACTTCAGACAACTTGGAAAGTTTAAGTTCTTTAAAAATACAAAAGCACCCCTTTCTCACTGCTAGATTTGAGGAAAGCAAAAACATTCTTGGGAAGGCAGGGCCCTTTAGGAGAGACTGTGGCCCTCTCTCTTACCTGATTTGTCCCCCTTAGAGTCCCTCTTTTCCTAGGCCAATCATGGCAAGAAGCCCACTTCTCAGCCTGCTCCTACTCCCCAGGATAGCTGGCATCTGCACTGACTCTCTAATGAGGACAGAAGATGTGCTAAGAGGTGTCCCTTGACTGCTTTCTAACTCAATGGGCAAGAGCAGAACTTCCACCTCCACCTTACAGAAAGTTGTTCCAGATGTATAACTTCAGATGAATAATCATAATGGATCTCATACCTTAGTGGGAATCTAATCCTTTCTTACTCACCTAAATCTTGCTGCCTGGCTTACCATGACTGCAATTCCACTCTATCATTAACTTCAATCTTTGCCCTACTACCAGGCTTCTCTTTGCCTGTTTCCTGAGTTTAGAAAGACAAATGTTGTTGATGTTCTTTAAATCACATAACCTTAGTCAATATTTTTATGGGACAAAAACTGGTTGTCCTGACTTAAGTATAACTTTGCACTTTGGTCTTTTTCAGTCACATTCCCCAACAAAGGCTGAAATCTTCTTGAAGGTTATCAGTGTTTGTTAAATTGTCTACTTTTATTTTGCTTGAGAAGGCCTTGCCCACCCAAGAGTGATGAAAGTGATCATGGAACAACATGAAATCTACCAACCCCTCTTTCTTGCTAATGGTATTCCTATGGACTTTACTGAAAGTTAGATAGAGCTTCTGTTACAGCAGGTCACAACAATAGGTGTAGTTGGATTCTGACATTTCAACAGTTTTGAAGGTCTCCCTGCCTTGTTGCTTTTTCATGCTACAAAGGTAATATTGTCTTTCCATTATGGTACAGATCAGACTTATAACTAAAGAGTATTATTCCTAGTCCTTTGCTTCCTGTTCATTTATCCCATAAATGAACTTCAAATTCTTTTGTCTTCAAATATTATGAGATCCCTCTCTTCTTTTCCTTGAACCTTCTTATGCCAATGCAGAGATTTTAAATTTTCAAAGTGCTTCCATGTCTACTATTATCCCATTTGGCCATATGAACTGGAATTCAAATTGTCATTCACAATTTACTAAGGGCCCAGTGCTGGAAAAATCAGGACTTGTCCAATGCACTCATATAGTTAATTCTGTGTGACTCATAACCTTGAAACTCAGAAACTTAATCCCCCAAACCTCCAGATGAAAGGAAATCATACCTGAATAGGATCTTGTGTCAATCTCATAGGCCCAATTCGTACTTCTGCAGTTGAAACCTGCTAAATAAAAGAGAGAATACATGAGCTTTGTTGAGAATCAGATTGGACATGTCGAAAGTATTTTGGTGGAAGGACCAAACTTCCTTTTAAGAAAAGAGAGTGTGAATGAAAAAGAGAAGACTGTCTTTTAAGTAAAGTCTGGTTAAGCTAAATAAACTGTACAAAGCTCTGATAGAAGAGCTGTGTTCTCATCATGAGTACATAGGGGGCAAATGACTTAATCTTACCCATCTTTCCCATGAATAAACAATGCGTTTTCATCTCATTTTCCTAAAAGAAATTAAGCAATTAAATTTGACCATTCTCATTCATTTCCCTAAATTCTGTCTGTCTTCCATTTCTTAAATACTACATAATTTAATTTTTTTTGTTTGCCAAAAAATAATATCCTCTGATACACTTTGGCTTCAAATACGCTGATGTGTGTGTGTGTGTGTGTGTGTGTGTGTGTGCAATTATTTCATTTGTTTTATTTAAATGACTTTTCTTTGAACAACTTTGCTTGAAAGTTTGAGGCAGAAGGTTCTCTGAAAAGCACCCTCTCCAGTGCAAAATCATTCCCCAAAGAGTTTCAACATTCATTACTATTACTCTGGAAAGTTACCAGCCAATTAAATATTATACTGGACTCTACTCCAACTATAAAGAGCATACTCAGAAGATATTTGAATATGTTATTCACAGAGATACCACAATAAATGCAAATGACTGATTCAGTGAGGTTTTATGGAAACAAAAGCCAAAATTCTTCTTTATATAGTCTAGAAAATTTTCCTTTCCATGTTTCTTTGACTTCTGTCTGTCTGTCTTTCTCCACATATTAGTCCAACTCCTCAAACACAGCCAGCTAAAGAATATTACAAAATCAAGCCATAAGTTTTCAATATGCTTTTTCTTCATAAATTATTTCTGACACCTCTTTCCCCTTCTCCCAAGAGATCAGTGATTCCCATTGTGTTACAGAATGATGTCAGGTGCTTTAAACAATGAACAGACCTCTCACCATAGCAGATGACTGATGGAAAAAGTCACAGTGCCCTGAAATTACTGCTCATCTGTGGGCAATTTCCACTCTGTGGTCTGTATCTCATAAGTGCAAAGCTGTGCTCTCTCATTTTGGCAATCACAACTGAGTGCCCAGGAGCCACTCAAGTTTTTCCATCAATCACCTCAAAACAGAAACCAGAAGGAAGATGGGTTAGTGAATAGGGCTTGAGCCCCAACCAGAATGAGGTTGCTGTTTCAAGAGGGGTATGCACCTGAATTTGTATCCAACACAGCAAAGTGGATGGGTGATTAATCTAGTCCTTTGGCACATATGCCATTTTGCTGTCTCTTGTTGTCATCCAGTAGAATCAACTCACAAAAGTACCATGTCTGGCTTCTTGAATTCTCTTTTGAATCATTAATGCTAATATCAGCATGTCTAGGGACCACAGCCCCAAGAATAGCTCTAACCTGACAGAGTCATTAGATTTTCATGCGTCACTGAGCTACTTTGTTCTTCTCACTATACATCTAACGGAGTTGTTTAAAACATGCACCTCTTCTTTTAAAGGAACTCAAAACTCAGAATTTTGCTAAGAAGTAAATTACAAAATGTGATACTAAATCAGTACATGTTGGGTTGCTTGCTTTTAAAGAATTCTGAATCTGGTTTTCAGTTCTCTGTAGTCTCTTCCTCATTTATAGCATCCTCCTGTTATCCCAGTTAACTTTATTCTTTCCTCTGAATGGTTTTTTCCTCTTCCATGTCTTCTGTTTGCTCTAACTAAACCAATTAACAGAAGCCTTCTACCCCATAAGTCAAGTGAAAAGAAATGGTCAGAAGCTACTTGCCTGTAAGGGCTAAAAGACAATTTGAAAATAAATTTGTGGAAGGAGGAATACTTTAGATTTTTTGAATTCTTGCACTAGCAAGCTGAACAATTATAGTAATCACAAAATAATAGTAAAATAGGAATAATTATAAATAGAATAATACATAACATGATACTGTATTTGTTGTGCTTTATCTTTTCCAAAGAACTTTCACATCTATTATTTGAAATGAAAGGAGGAAATAGGGGATTTGAGGCAGAAGAAAGATCAGGATTCTTCCTTATGAACTGGGGGATTGGCCAATGAGGTCCTAATCCTTAGAACACAAAATATATAACCCATCAGGAAAATGAAATAAGAACATGCTCTAAGAACTGGGTCCTCATTGGCCAATTTCTCACCATTATATTCTCAATACTTCCTAAAAGCTTTCTAGCCAAATAAATATTTGTCCATTTTGTAAACTAGTTTAGACAAAGACTAAGAAAGATTAAAAAAAGTTTACTTATGGGTTGTCATGACAGCAAGAAGAATATAGAAGAAAAAAAAAGTTAGGTCAACATGGACAAAACCTCTAGAAGGAAAATTTGAGTGGTTTTTGAACCTAATAAAGAAAGCATTAAGTTATTTCCCTAAATATAAAAATCCACCAACATTAAATATGTTTGAAGTAAGTGAAAATTAGATAAATCATTAACTGATTTTGCTACTTTTGAATCATTTCAGTCATGTCTGACTTGGGTCTTCATGACCCCATTTTTGTTATCATTTTGTTGTTAACAAAGATCCTAGAGTGATTTACCATTTTGATGATGAGGAAACTGAGGCAGAGAGCAAGTTTAGAAAGTGTCTGAGGTCAGATTTCAACTCAGGAAGATGTCTTTCTTATTGCAGACCTGGTACTACTACACCTTCTACCTGCCCCTATCAACTGATTAGGGATTGATATAGTTAGTGTCACCGAACTAACATCACTGACTAATTATAACAGCTTTTGACAAGTTCTATTTCAGTGCTCTTATTAAATGACTTAGAATCAAAGAATCCTAGAACTGGCAAAAGCCTTAAAGATCATCTAGTCTAACCCACTATTTGACTGATGGGAAAACCAAAGCCCAAGGAGGTGAAGGGAATTATATGTCACAGCTAATTAGTAGCAGAACTAAGATGAAAACCTAGCTCTCCTAACTCCCAGCACAATGCTCTTCCAATTCCATTAGTACTTGTTTTTATTATTATTAATTTTATCACATTTATATTTTTTCTTTAAACATGTTCCCTCAAAATTTTGCTGCCAAGGATAATTACATTAAATCTTGGTCTGATGAAATAGATCCTTGTATACCAGCCATCCCAATTTGTCCCACTATGTCTCATGCCCCCAGGAATAAGTACTGAAACCCTCAGGAGCAAAATGGAAGCAGCTGTATAAGAAGGCAATTGGGTCAGGCAGTTCAAATCTCGCCTCAGACACTTAGCTTATCTCATGTCTCATAGTTATGGACAAATCAATTAATCTGTTTGCCTCAGTATCTTTAAATGTAAAATAGGGAAAATAATAGCACTTACCTCCCAAGACTGCTGTGAGGATACATTGAGATAATATTTGTAAAGTACTTTAGCACAGTGCCTGATACATAATAGTTGCTTGTTTCCTTGCTTCCTCTAAGGCAGTGATAGCATTTGGAGAGCGATGAGGAGACACTTGTAGCAGATGTAGATTCATTCAATCAGCAAGTATTTATTAAATACTTAATATGTATCAGACACTATACTAGGTACTAGAAATATGAGAGATGATTAATAAGTGCTTGTTAATTGACTTCATGTCTGTGGCAGTGACTGTTTCAAACAATTAAAAGCAGAGGCAGTAAAAAGAGCTGGGATAGAACCCCAGCCACATTGACTTGAAAGGCAAGTCAAATGGGAAGCTGTTTCCTTCCAAATATCTTTCTTTCTCACACAATACATTCAAACTATGCTTTTCATTTGATCTACTGCCACACGCAAAGAGAATTCAGTATTATGAAGCATGAATTACAATTGGAAGAAAAAAAAATAATTACTCCTAAATCAAAGTCCATGAACTTACAAATTTATGAATGAGGGTAGTGATAGAAGGAAGTTACATAAGAAGGACTTTCTAGTGAAAAGTAACCATTGACTTTTGTTAAGCACAAAGATTAAGGTGGGGGAGAGAAAAAGAAAATCCAGTTTTTAATCATAACGTTTATGTCCAGTTGCATAATTTGTACCACTGGGAAGAGGGAAGACCAAATTAAATCTCAGCTAAATTAATAATCTCAAAATTGAGGGCTAGAAGCAGTGAAAAGATATTAAGGGGCTAATTTAACCTCAGATCCTATACAATGTTTGCTAAGAGTTTCTAGGGAAGTAGTACTGTCGGCTAGTTAGAATTATTAGTCCAAAAACTTTGCCATCATGGCAGAGGGGAAAAGACGTGAATTACAGTCCTTGTTCTTTACTAACTGGCTATGTGTCCTTCAGCAAGTCATTCTGGGCCTCAGTTTCCCCTATATGTAAAATTAAATCCTTCCCCATCTCTCTACCTTAGCTTTCTTCCTCTTTACCTTGATTCTGCCAATTGTTTCCAATACCATTGTTTTTATTCGTTTTCAGTCATACTTGACTCTTCATGATCCCATTTGGGCTTAACAAAGACATGGGAGTGATTTACCCATTTTCTTTTCCAACTCATTTTACAGATGAGGGAAGAGAGGCAAACAGAGTTAAGTGACTTGTCCAGGATCACTGAGTTATTAAGTGTCTGAGGTTGAATTTGAATTCAAGAAAAATGAATCTTCTTCACTCTAGGCCTGATGTTCTATACACTGTGCCATCTAGTTGCCCATCTCAATATCAATCATTTAAATTCTCCCAGGACCCAGATACTGGTCCAGTTTCCTCATTTGCAAAATGGGAATAATAGTGTTTGTATAACTTATCAGGTTGTGATGAGACCCAAATAAGATGTAATATCTAAAATTATTTGAAAATGTTAAAGCACTAGAGAAAAGCCAATCATTATTACTGGTATTGCTTTGTAAAATCCAGTTCAATAAACACTGGTTACTATAAAAAGTGCTCCATGCTAAGCCCTGGTTGATACAAAGATGACAATGGCATAGTCTCTGCTCTTACAGTTTTCAAAAGAAAGAGAATATGGCTAGTGGGGATGTGGATGGAAAGAACACAGGCCACAGCAATAATCAAGACTATTGGATATTTGCAACTACATTATTATATCTACTTTTTTTCAAAGAAAATAAAATGAAAGTCGAAATGAACATCAAATTTTTACAAGAGTCAAAAGTAAAACAGTGACATTTCAAATAGTAAATTCATAACAGAGATTAATTAATACAATTCATTTAGTTAAGATCAAATTTGAGAAGCTCACATGAAATCCCAAAACAGAATGATCACCACCATCACTCATGACCATCAGTTTCCCTATATGCAGGCTGAATTAAGTCCTCTTTCTGTATCCAGTTGGCTCTTATCATCATAAATCTATTGGAATTGGCATGAATCATCTCATTGTTGAAGAGCCAAGTCTATCACAGTTGATGATCTTGTTGTTGCTGTGTATGTTCTCTTTGTTCTGCTCACTTCACTTAGCATCAATTAATGTAAGTCTCTCCAGAGCTCTCTGATCATTCTTTATAGAACAATAATATTCCCTAATATTCATATACCATAACTTATTCAGCCATTCCCCAAGTGATGTTCATCCACTGAGTTTCCAGTTTCTTGCCACTACAAAAAAAGGCTGCTACAAACATTTTTGTGCACATGGGTCCTTTACCCTTTTTTACGATCTTTTTGGATATAGAACTAGTAGAGACACTGCTGGATCAAAGGATGTGCATAGTTTGATAGCCCTTTGGGCATAGTTCCAAATTGCTCTTCAGAATGGTTGGATCAGTTCACACTCCACCAACAATGTATTAGTTCCCAGTTTTCCACCACCCCTTCCCACATTTCACATCATCTTAGCCAATCTGAGAGGTGTGTAGTGGTACTTCAGAGTTGTTTTAATTTGCATTTCTCTAATCAACATGATTAAGAGCATTTTTTTTATCTGACTAGAAATAAGTAATTTCTTCATCTGAAAATTGTCTATTCATATCCTCTGACCACTTATCAATTGGAGAATGGCTTGCATTCTTATAAATTTGAGTCAGTTCTCTATATATTTTAGAAATGAGGTTTTTATCAAAACCTTTGGATGTAAAAAAATGTTTCCTCAGTTTGAAAAACTTCTCATCTTGGCTACATTGGTATTTGTACAAAAACTTTTTAATTTAATATGGCCAAAATTATCTATTTTGCATTTTGTAGTGTTCTCTAGTTCTTCTTTGGCCATAAATTCCTTCCTTCTCCACAGATATGAGAAGTAGACTGTCCCTTGTTCTCTAAATTTTGCTTATAGTATTACCCTTTATGTCTAAATCATGAACCCATTTCGACCTTATATTGGTATAGAGTATTAGGTACTGGTTAATGTCTAGTTTCTGCCATATTATTTTCCAATTTTCCCAACAATTTTTGTCAAATAGTGAGTTCTTATCTTAGAAGCTGGAATCTTTGGGTTTATCAAACACTAGATTATTATAGTCAATAGCTATTGTGTCTTGTGGATCTAAAATTATCCCTCTAATCAACTACTCTATTTCTTAGCCAGTACCAATTGTGGTTTTGATGACTGCTGCTGCTTTATAATATAGTTTTAGATCTGGTATAGGTAAGCTATCTTAGTTTGCATTTTTTTCACTAATTCCCTTGAAATTCTTGAACTTTTGTTCTTCCAGATGAATTTTGTTTTTTTTTTCCTTAGCTCTAAAGTAATTTGTTGGCAACTGATTGATATGACACTAAAAAGTAGATTAATTTACATAGAATTGTCATTTTTATTATATTAGCTCAGCCTGCTTATGAGAGCTTGATATTCTACCAATTGTTTCAATCTAACTTTATTTGCATGGAAAGTGTTTTGTAATTGTGTGTGTGTGTGTGTGTGTGTGTGTGTGTGTGTGTGTGTATGTATAGTGTTTAAAGAGTTGGCTTTGTCTGGGCAGGTTGACTCTGGGAAATAATTTTTAGAGCCAATGTTGCTGATAAAGATCTCATTCTCAAATATATGCAGAACTGAGTCAAATTTATAAGAGTATAAGTCCTAAATGGTCAAAGGATATGAACAGGCAGTTTTCAGGAGAAGAAACCAAAACTATCTAGAGGCATATGAAAAAATGTTCTAAATCACTCTTGATTAAAGAAATGCAAATTCAGGCAACTCTGAGGTATTGCCTCATACTTATCAGATTGACTAAGATAACAGAAAAGGAAAATATAAATGTTGGAGAAGATATAGGGAAAACTGGAACACTAATGCATTGTTGGTAGGATTGTGAATTGATCTATTCTAGAGAGCAATTTGGAACTATGCCCAAAGGACTATAAAACTGTGCACATCCTTTGATCCAGCAGGGTTACTACTGGGTCTTTAAACTAAAGAGAATGAAAAACAATAATCAATATCAAAGAGATCGTAAAGAAAGGGAAAATGAATCACATGTACAAGATAGTTATAGCAGCTTTTGGGGGGGAACAGCAAAGAATTGGAAATTGAGAGGATACTCATCAATTGTGATATATGAATGTAACAGAATACTATTGTGCTATATGAAAAGATGAGCAAGTAGGTTTCAGAAAAACCTGGAAAGACTTATATGAACTGACTGAGTGAAGTAAGCAGAACCAATAGAACATTGTACAGAGTAACATTAAGAATGTGTGATGATCAATTGTAATGGACTTAGCTGTCAGCAATAAAGTGATCTAAGAGAATCCAAAAGGCTTGTGATAGAAAATGCTGTCCACATGTAGAAAAAGAATTATGGAGTCTAAATGCAGATTGAAGGATATTGTTTTTACTTTTGTTCTTTTTTTTTTCCTTCTTGTAGTTTTTCCTTTTTGCTCTTATTCTTCTTTCACAACATTACTAATGTGGAAATGTGTTTTAACCATACATGTACAATCCATAACAGATTGACTGCTGTCTTGGGAAAGAGGAAACAAAAGGAAGAAGAAGAAAAAAATTGGAACTCTAAATCTTACAGAATTGAAAGTTGAAAACTCTCTTTACATGTACATGGAAATACTACTAAATGTAAAAAAAAATAATATTTGTTTGTAAAAAGGATGTTAAAACAAGCATACTATGTTAAAATATGTTTTTAAAATCTTGCATTTATCTTAGGGTGATTAAAGAACCAGTAGGTCATAGAATCACAGAAGCAGGGCTAAAATAGTCTCACTTCTCCAGCTTATCAAATGAAACAAATTTTTATTACTGTTCAAAGCATTTTATTTATATGAATGCTTTTCTGTTGTTGCTGTTATAAAGACAATATATCAATGAAAACATCATATGACCATAGACCTAGAGTTGAAAATATCTTCAGCAGTCACTTAGTCCAACTTCCTGGACTTGGAGTTATGAAGACCGGAATTCAAATCCTGTCTCAAAGAGGATTCCTTTATGAGGATTAGAGGCAAGCACTTTGTTTCCTCATCTAAGTCTAAAAGATTGACTTCTTAGTTGCTAAGACTCTTTACAACTCTAAATCAGTGTTTACAGATGACAAAACTGAAGCCCCAGGAAGGTGAGAAAGGAAATAAGCATCAGATGTAATTTGAATCCAGACCTTTTCTGAACTGGTGATTGATTGTATGTTGGTTGCTTTTTTTCCCTTCCATTTGGTTATCTACCTTTTTGTTCTTTTCTTTCTCTCAATAGCTTCTCAAAACAAAGAAAAGTCAAGAGGAAAGAGATTAAATGCCAATCAATCAAACTGGCTGCTTTTCCAGCAATCCTGGGGTTAGACTTCATGGGAGAAAGAAATGGAAAATTTCTGTTAAAATTAGTTTTGGAGATTGCTTGTGGATTTCAATTATCCATGCTGCTTTTCTCTACTATTATTTAGAAGATGATCAAGAGTTGACTTTGGAACAAGCAGCTAACAACAAGGACAGGCACTGAAGATACCTTGAGCTGAGTTAAGATCAGTCCAGAGCAAAGAAAGATATTGGATTCAAAAGAGAGAATGACAAGAATGGGAGAAAGAGAAGTAAAGCATGGTGGAAATGTTCAGTACATAATGTTCAGCACATCCCTGCCTCAGAGGGCACCTCAGAATAAATCCTTTAGGGATCCTAACACAATTTCATAGGTTTTCTGCCTCATTAAATATCTTACCCCAGAATTCAATCATCCATGTTCTCCAGGTTCTAAGATTTCAAGGCTGATTAAGTGATAAAAGAGAAGAATCTTCAACTTTATTAATTTTCACTTTGGCAGCTGCCAATGACTCTATTCAATGTCATTGTGAAAAAAAAGTAATTCTTTATTGCCTGAGCTTTTAAAGCTGCTTCAGGTGTTTATAAACCTTAAAAGGTAACCCTTATCATTCTGCTTATGAGGAAATAGGCTCAGAGAGAGAAAATAATTTATCTAGTGTCATAGAATAGCCAAGCTGTATTTGAACCTATACCCCTTGATTCAAATTCGATTGATCTTTCCACTATACCACACGGTATCACTTTCTATTTTTATCTGTTCTCTCAAGGTTCTACTACAGAATTGTTTTAAAAGAGAATAAATTCTTAAGAGATCTCAAACAACAACAAAAACATCCATTTAATTTTGCATTCCACTTGCTGAAAAAAACACACCAATAACCACTTTCAAAACGAACAAGCCATAAAAAATTTAAACTGGGAGGAGTGTCTGCAAAAATGGAAGTGTGGGTTTCTTATGAGTAAAGATTGCTTCATTCATTGTATTTGTATCCCCAGAACTTTGCATACTGTACTGAGCACTTTGTAGGCACTTCATAAATGCTTGTTGATTAAATAGATCTACTAGAAGCTGCAAAAGTAAGCCAGGCAGACACTATCTAGCTAACAAAGTTTATTTTGGCAGCTAGTACAAACTGGGAAAGTCTTTGAACTTTTGTGGATCTAACATCTAATGGTTTTTCTTCTCTGAATAGAAGACACTAAGAAAAAGAAACTAGGCAGACAAGATGGGAGACAGTTCCAGTACTTATCCCTTTGCTACTAAGACCTTACACTCCTCCAGAAACCTCCCTTCTCCCTACAACAGTTTAAATCAGTGGTTCTCAAACTCTTTTTCTCAGTATCTTTATGGTATTAAAACTATTGAGAATATGTCCAAAGAGTTTTTGTTTATATGGGTTACATAATAGATATTTATCATAAATAGAAAAATCTAATTTTGAATTTGTAGACCCTCTGAAAGGATTTCAGAGACCCTCCAGGATTCACTACACTACACTTTGAGAACCACTGGTTTAAATTGAGTAAGAATCTGAAAATTCAATTCAGCAAGCATTTGTTAAATACAAAACACACTTTTAGGCACCAAGAAGACAAAACAAAACAATTCCTGTCCTTAGGAGTTTATTGGGGGAATAAACATGCACAAAGATAAGAAGAAAGGAAAGAACATTTTTTAAAAGATTCTCACAGACTTCATTACTAAAACTGACCTAGCTAGACATTCAAGGGTGAAGGCCAGGATGGTGAAAGTATGTGTATTAGATACTGGCTCCTGTCTATGCAGATGGGCAGATGACCCTCTTATCTATTAGCTCAGAAACAGAAAGAGCCAAAATATGATGCCAAATTAAGCCGAAGAATGCTACCAAAGTCACAATAGAACTTTTCCTCCATTTTCATCTTTACCTCTCCTTCTTAAGTTGCATGTGGGCTCAGATGGATATCTAGGGTCCACAAAAATCTACCTCCCATCGTGTCATTCTGAGGCTAGAAAATATTTCCCAGTCACACAAGGTACTGAACACATATCTCACTCTTCTACTCCCAATCAAGTAACTGATCCATCAGCAAGCATTTATTAAGCCCCTACAACTTCTTTAATAAAAATCCACTTCCTCATTCTAAAGCTCCAAGCACTAATTAACTTTGATTAATGAAAGTCAGTGTTGTTCAATAATCTGAGAAGAAACAGAGAAATTAGAAGCTCACAGTTCTCTGAAATACTAGGAGAAAAAAAATTACTTCATATCTCTGGGACTCAGATTTCTCAATTATAAAGTGCTGATCTTCATCCTGGACTGCAAACCCACTGGGGTATTTATTATGTGAATTGCTGATCTAATGTAAGTACTATTCAAAAGCTAAGTAGTATTAGTCCATCTAAACTCCCAAGATCAGTTCCCTGTCTGCAGGAATCCCTGTGGAAGATCCTAAGCGTTCACGATATTTTCCTACTGTACTTTCCAAGGGTACTATGAATACTAATTAATATTTCAATGGGCCTTGAGATCTTTATGTGAAAAACCTTATTTGCTATCCTATTTCCAATGCTATCAAAAACTTCCAAGGATGAGTCCTAGCTCTGTACAAAAAGTGGTTTTGTTTGTTTGTTTTATTGACTAGAAACATCTATATTTATTTTTTATTTATAAAATTAAAAGGTGTGTTTGCATGATAGGCTGAAAAGGAAATTGCAATACAATTATTCATGAATCCATTTCAAGAATTGTTATTCTAGAAGTATGACAATGGGTATGAATAAAACTTTTGTGAAAAAGTTCCAGTTTCTCAATACTTCATAATTTACTAGAGGACTATATGAAGAATTCAATTCAATTTAACAAGCATTTATTAAAGATCTTTGATTTTCCCATCACTAATCTGGCCAGTTAGTGATAGAAAGACAAAAAAAAAAAAAAAAACAGAATCTGTCCTCAGAAAATCTATGTTCTGCTTGGGGTAAGGAGTGAATGAGGAGTGAAGAGGTGATCTTGTCCAGATCAGGAGGCAAAATATATTCTTTTCTTATGGGGGAGTTTCTTTTCATTTTTTAAAAATGTGATAAATTTTACAGATACAAATTAAAGCTAGAAAATACTTAGAGATGATCTATTTCAACTTCTATATTATGGATTTGGGGAAACTGAAGTCCAGAGAGTTCCTGAGGTAATTTGACTAAGATTATGTATCTAATTAATAATAGTTCTAGAATGCAGAACTCTTCAGTGACATAAAAACAAATCCCAAATTCTAGTCCTTGGTCAATATAATTATGCTGAAATCCCAAGTTACCATCATTAATCTTCCAATCCCAAATTTTAAGTTATGAGGAAAACTAAAGGATTCCTTTCAATTTTATGAGATCACATATGAGATGACAGCTCTGATTACTTCAAAGGAAAAAAAATCATGTCAGGAGTCCACAATTCAGGTTTCTTACCTTTAACCTGCTATTAGAAAACCTAAAAAGGAAATATGATATAGTAATTATAGGACTATACTGTGGAGAGAGTGAAAGAGTCATTTTTCAGTTGTTCATTCATTGCATTTGGCTTTTTATGACCCCACTTGGGGTTTTCTTGGCAAAGTTACCAGGATGGTTTGTAATTTCTTTCTCCAGCTCATTTTACAGATGAGGAAAATGAGGCAAACAGGATTAGGTGCCTTGACCAGGGTGACATAGTAGGTTGGATGTGAAGATGAGTCATGAAGATGAGTACTCTTGATTCCCAATATCTATTGGGACACTATTCAGTAGGCCAGCTAACTACCCAAGGACAGATGTTTGGATTCAAATCCTAACTTTGAAATTTACTAGTTATGGGAAGGTGTTTTTATCTTCTCTCTGATGCGTAATTTCTTCATCCACAAAATAGGGATGATAATGCCAGTGGTACTAGTACCTCACAGGGCAGCTGTAAGGATAAAGCAATACAATAAATGTAAAGGGTTTTTAAAACTTTAAACCTGAATCAGGGTGAGAATCAGCCGATTGGCTGTCAGGCTTTTATACTATTGTCATGATCTGGAACTCTGAAATGAATCATCCCTATTTTAAAAGGCGAATAAACACCATTCCTTATTATCTTACTTTATAATTTTAAAAGATTCTCTTCAATCTCTGGACATAAAAATGAAATCTGTAGAATTTTTAGAATTGGAAAGGGTTTTAAATCTCATTTAGTCCAACCTCCCACTCAGCAAGGGATCCTTTCTAAGACATCCCTGACAGATGGTCTTTTAGAATCTCTATCAGCATCTTCAGTGAGAGAACTTATTGCTACACGGGACAGTCTATCCCATTATTGGACTTCACTAGAAAGTTCTGCCTCTTTAAATCTGGAACATAGTTTCCAAAGCATATACCATCCTTAATCAGGGCTTCTTAAACTTTTTCCATTTGTGATCCCTTTCCCCACCTGGGGAAATTTTGCATGGCCTAGGGAATATAGATATATAAAACAGGCATAGAAACCCAACATTTGCTGATAATAAATAATCATTTCATGACTTCCCTTCAGTTACAAGATCCCATATGGGGTAACAAATCACAATTTAAGAAGCTAGGTTTTTGTGTCATGGACCCTTTTGTATCTGGTAAAGTCTATGGTGAAGACTAATGCTTTTAAATGCATAAAATAAACATATAGGATTGCCAAAAAACAATTTATATGAAAATATCAGTACAAAATTTTTTTTAGTTTTTCTTTTTTTATTAAAGCTTTTTATTTTCAAAACATATGCATAATTTTCAACATTCAGTCTTGCAAAACCTTTTGTTCCAAAATTTTTCCCTCCTTTCCTCCTCCTCTCTCCCCTAGACAGAAAACAATCCAATATGTTAAATATGTGAAATTCTTCTATATATATTTCTACAATTATCACGCTGCACAAGAAAAATCAGAAAAGGAAAAAAATGAGAAAGAAAATAAAATACAAGCAAGCAACAAAAAAATGAAAATACTATGTTGTGATCCACACTCAGTCCCCACAGCTCTCTTTTTGGGTGCAGATGGTTCTCGCCATCACAAGACCTTTGGAACTGTTCTGAATTATTTCATTGTCAAAGAGAGTCACATCCATCAGAATTGATCATCACATAATCTTGTTGTTACCGTGAACCATATTCTCTTGGTTCTATTCACTTCACTCAGCATCAATTCATGCAAATCTCACCAGACCTCTATGAAATCATCCTGCTGACCATTTCTTATACAGCAATAATATTCCAAACATTCATATACCATAATTTATTTAGCTATTCCCCACTTGATGGGCATTGGCTCAAATTCCAGTTCCTTGCTGCTACAAAAAGGGCTGACAAACATTATGGCACATGTGGGTTCTTTTCCCTTTCTTAACTTCTTTGGGTTTCAGACCCAGTAATGACACAGATGGATCAAAGGGCATGCACAGCCAAACTCATTTTTTAAGTTCATAAACTCCTAGAATGTCCTGCCCCTTTAACACACTGTTGTACCTGCCCTGTTAATCCTGAGATCTGATCTTGATCTCCTGTTTTGGAAATGCCAAAAATTATTGGAGAAAAGGGGGAGTCACACTGTTCTGACTCTTCTACAAATGTACGGTATTACCTGCAAATCTGATAAACGTATAATCTATAGTTTTATTTAAGTCACTGATAATACTACACAGCACAGAACCCTGATGCATTTATTTTAAAAAAGAAGCAATGTGTCAAAGTTGCAGACAAATAGGTTTGGTATAAAAACAATAACAACAAGAATGGCTTTCTAGTAATTAGAACTGTCCCAAAAGTGGTGGTTTTTCCCTCTTGAAAAGTTTTCAAATAGGTTAGATGACATTTGTCTGGTATGTTATAGGAAGGATTCCTTTACTATGTGAGTAGGCATTGGAGAATTCTTGCCAACTTGATACTGAATCATCACTATATGGAGCCAGCCCTTATGGTATAATTAGGTAGTCAAAAGTTTAATCATGTTTGACTAGTTAATTGTACTATAATTCTAAACCATGGGTAAAAATTTTATGTGGGATCACATAAATTTAATTATGATTTATTTTCAGTATATGTTTGATTTGTATACTCATTTTATATACCTATCTATCCAGAATCATGTAAAAATTTATCATGCAAAAAGGGGTTTGCGAGTAGAAAAACTTAAGAAGCCCTCATCTAGCCTAATCTTTTCATCATTTCCTTAAGAATTTCATAAGATATTTTTCAAATTTTGTGTTTAAAATCTATGTAAACTATATCTACAACACTCTTCTGATCCAAAAGTGTAGTAACTGTCTAAAAAGGAGCAGATTTGCTCTGATGAGACCTGTTATTGATGAAACAAAGATGACATTTCTCATAATGCTTTCCTTTTCCAGAGATTTAGTAACCATTGATTTATAAAACCATAATTTCAAGTTTACTGCCATATACTTTTCAGACACTATTCTCTTTTCTGTCTTGAAAATCAGACATTTGCTCTTCTTTCCTATTCTTTATCATCTTTCAGCCATCTCTGGAAATGATCTAGTGCAGATGATTAAAACTCATTAAGGACAGCTAGGGACACACTTATTAGCTTCTTATTTATTATTTAATCCATGGAGTTTAACCTATGCTCTCTTTTTAATTTTTGAAATGCATTCTTCCAGATCTACAATATAATTCAGCTGCCTATTCTCAGCTTTCTTGTTGCCATTTCTAAGATACAGTGATGATTACCTGCCAAAATTTCCATTTCCCTCACCCTATGCCCAGGAACAAGTTGTTGTTGAGAAGCAGATCCAGAATAGGATTTTTCTGATTTGGTTCTTCCACATTTGGAAGGATGATTTCATCCTTATGATATCATTATAACAAGTTTAAAAGTTACTAACTTTGGGAAGAAAAGAGTGAGAGTTTCAGCAGATGTCAAAACAATGGAACTTCTTTTTCTACTATATGATGCTTCTATGCCAGACTTTCAATCTGTTTCCCAAAGTTCACATCTATTTCTTCTCTGTGTCCAGATGATCTGTGTTTACTCTAGAGAATGTTGCTTCTGTCTCTGCCTCTTTGCTTTCTACTATTCCTCTTCCCTTAGATTCCTAGCCATCACACGGTTAAATGAAAGAGAATATGAGATTCCCATTATCCTTATAGTTTGGTGAATACTAAAAGCATTTGATCCATGTAAAATAAAATGCAGGCCTAGAGATACTTTGATTTACTTTTATTTTCATAATAATAGCTCTTGTATTTCCAAAATACATGCAAAGATAATTTTCAACATTCATCCTTGCAAAACTTTGTGTTCCAAATTTTTCTACCTTCCTTCCTCCCACTCCCTTCCCTAGAGAGTATATAGGTTAAACATGTGCAATTCTTCCAAACACATTTCCATAGGTATCATATTGCACAAGAAAAATCAGATCAAAAGGAGAAAAACATGATAAAAAAAAAAAAAACAAGCAACTAAATAACCATCACCACCACCACAAAAAAGGTGAAAAGATTATGTGGTGATCCTCTCTTTGCATGCAAATGGCTCTCTCCATTACAAGTTATTGTAATTGTCTCATATCACCTCATTGTTGAAAAGAGCCAAGTTCATCACAGCTGATCATCACATAATCTAGTTGTTGGTGTGTACAATGTTCTCTTTGTTCTATTCATTTCTCTTAGCATCAGCTCATGTAAGTAGAGACACTTTTATAGCAAAGTATCTCTCATCTATATATCAAGATCAATTAAGATTTGTTGAAATATGTAACAATAGAAATAACCCCGTTAAAAGGTATTTGCTATTATGTTAAAGGAGTTCCAGCATAGGGTCCAGTTTGAGGAGGGATTCCAGTGAAATCCTCCCAAATGTTTTCAAATGATATTGTGTTGATTGCATTAATTTCCAAGATATTTATAGACTGTAAGAAGAGATATATGATCATTTAAAGCAGTGTGGCTTGTTCATTTACACAGGAAAGACCAAGATGAAGAAGAATGTCTCCTGCCCAAATTTCAACATTAATTTGGATGGGAACTCTATAGAACTTGCCTAATAGGAAATATAACTTGGACAAGCAGTATATATGGACAATGAAATGTACTCACAATTAAAATGGAGATTAGGTAAGGTTGCTTTTAGGGAACCATAGAACTCTTCCACAGACCCCAAGCTTATTCAAAAATTTAAAGCATGACAACTATACCAGTAGTAGTATGCCATTGCTATATGGCAGTAAGAGGTGAAATGTGAATGCAAAAACAAGAGACAAGCATCTCATTGAGAGCAGTGAGGTTCACCCTGGATATGACCAAATAAAAACCAATAACCAATCAGAAAGCTTGAAGAAAAACAGGAAACAAGAATGTCATTTTATGAGAGGAAGAGAAGATGGGTGTTGATTACGTGGCAAGAATGAGAGAAAGACAGATAAACAGAGAGAGTTCTTCACTGGTACCCATATGGGATGTTGAGAGATATCAAGACAGGCCTCTTGAGTGCCCATTGTGTACTAGGGATTATACTATTACACTGCATGAAGCACTGTGGCTACTTTGGACCAGAGACACACAGATAAGCAGCTATGGATAGACTATTATTTGTAATTGAAGGGAATCCCAGAATTGATGAGATCGCTGAGTATTTGAGTATACAAATATTTCCCTTCAGAAACTCTTTTAGTATTTCAGCCAAACTGGACAAAAAGACCTATTAGTCTTCAAACCTGATATTCAAGTTTCCAAGTCTAAGCATTTGCAAAAGTAGGAGTTTATCTCCATATCTGAGATACTCTTCTCACAATTAAGTATTTGTGTGCATGTCCTATTCTCCCACTAGAATGTAAGTTTCCTAAGGGAAGGGATTTTTTTCCATTTTTATCTATAGCACTTAAAACAGTGCAGCAAGTGCTTTGTTCATTTATTTCTACAATTCTGAGTGACCCTGTATGGGGTTTTCTTGGCAAAGACAGTGGAGTGATTTGCCATTTTCTTCTCCAGCTGATTTTACAGATATGGAAACTGAGGCAAACATGGTTAAGTGACTTGCCCAGAGTTTTACAACTAATAAATGTCGGAGGCCAGATTTGAACTCAGGTAGATGAGTCTTCCTGACTCCACGCCTGATGCTTTATTCATTGTACCACTACCTGCCCTAGTAAGTACTTAATAAATGTTTATTAAATTGAATTTGATTGTTCATTTTTATATTTCCTATGTTCCTCTATAAGTCAATTTAATACAAAATAAATGCTCTCAATAGAGGCTTGTGGAACTGGAGTAAACTGAACTCAATTGAATCCTCATTGTCCTCCTATGAATATACTATATTCTGTCCTTTGAAATAGTTTGCTTTCTGTTCTCTTTATTTGCACACTCCTCCATATTTTAGAGAGAAAAAAGAAATATGTACAAAAGGGAAATGGTCTTAGAGGCAACTATCTTCCATCCCTCTGTCTAATTTAAAGCTATTGGTGTTATTCTGTCCAGTTCTACAGAAGCAATCTGTTGGTAATTTTAAAAAAAGAGAGAGAGAAGAGTTGGGTTTTCTCACATGATCACAAGTGACCAAAATGTTGATATTTCAGTATCTTCCCCAGAAGTGGGTTTTCACTTCTAGCTCAATATTTCAACCAAAATGGACTAATTAAGTCTATTCTAATTCTATTCTAAGTCCATGCATTTGTAAAAGTCAGAGTTTGTCTCGACATTTGGGACCACACTCCCTCCTTGTCTCAGCGTTTCATAATCCCTGGCTTCTTTTTTTTTTTTTTTTTAATAACTTTTTATTGACAGAACCCAGGCCAGGGTAATTTTTTACAGCATTGTCCCTTGCACTCACTTCCGATTTTTCCCCTCCCTTCCTCTACCCCCTCCTCCAGATGGCAAGCAGTCCTTTACATGTTAAATAGGTTACAGTATATCCTAGATACAATATATATGTGTGCAGAACTGAACAGTTCTCTTGTTGCACAGGGAGAATTGGATTCAGAAGGTATAAATAACCCGGGAAAAAAAACAAACATACAAGCAGTTTATATTCATTTCCCAGTGTTCTTTTTTTGGGTGTAGCTGCTTCTGTCCATCAATCCCTGGCTTCCTAACATGCTCTGCTCAGGTGTCACCTGTTACATGAAGACTTCCTTGATCCCCTATTTGGGAGTGCTCGGTACTTCCTCAGTTTCTGACTTCAAGAAGCAGTAAGTAAGGAGAAGGGAGAATCTCATAGTCTTATCTTCATTCCACTAGGAGGAAACCTCCCAAACCTGACACCTGTAGGAGCCACACCTGAGAATACAGCTCCAGATTGTTAGGCTATCTAAAGGAGGTGAGGAGGAAGGAGACTGAAAAGAGGGCAAAGGATGTGATGGAGAGAGAAAGCTTCCTATTTCTTTCCTGGATTTGCTCGCTGCTTCTGGCAAAGTCAGTTGGTCCCAAGAGACTCTGTAAGCAATCAAGTAGAGCTGCCTCTGACACAGAAGATTCCATTTTTCTACCTTAGTTTTATTCTGATGGCAAACTAAAATGTAAACCAGAACCTAGGTACTGGTATAGGAGTTAGATACTAAATAACTAAGGCAGATAAGGAAAGAGAGATTACTAGACAAATCCTGAAAGAAAAAATATATGCTGAAAGCAGAGTTGAAACAAATATGAAATATAATCCTTACTTCTTCATCTTGGACTTCATATTTAAATATCATATTTCACCTCACCATAATACTAAGATATATGGTGTTTCTTATCAAAGCCCCTTTAAAAAAAATTTATATCACAGACACTAATATTTATGGGACATATTTTCATGGATTATATAGAACTTACAAAATCTGGGGCTAATGAAGAACATTTCAAATATCCAGGGCAGTTTTTAGAGCACTGATGGCAAAGAAATTTGTTGTGGTGTTTGTTTTTAAATTATGCATGGAAATGATTGCACTATATAATCTATATCAAATTTCTTACTGTCTCAGGGAGGGGAAAAGGGATAGAGAGAAATTTTAAAATTCAAAATTTAAAAATAATTAAAAAATGTTTTTACATGTAATTTTAGGGTAAATAAAATATTATTAATTAAAAAATAAATTATGTGTAGAGGATTCTTGAATGCTGTTACATTAGAAAGCTGAACCTCTTTCTTGTCCTACCAACTCCCTATTATTCTTCACCCTAAACCAGTGATGTGCTGGTAAAAGTTATTTATAATTGACTCTAAAAAATTCATATATTTTATATATGTGTATACATATATGTAAATACATATATTTGTACATTCATGTATATACATATATATTCACACACACACACACACACACATATATATCTATTGAGAGACATTTTAAAGTCTATGCTATATTATTAACATTTTCTCCATTACTTTCTTAAGTTTAGACAATCAACAAACAATAAATTAAGCTTGATTTGTAGTTCTGGCCACTTTCTGAAGGTATAAATACTTACATAGAAAATTTTTAAATTAGTTTTTCAACACACCTCTTAAATCTATACCTGGGGCCATGTCTTCAAGAAGGCAATGTTATGTATTCAATGGGGGCTGCTCAATTTAGATGTAGTTCCAAGGATCAAAATCTCTGCCACTAAATATCTGGAGAAGCCTATGACAATTTTGGTTAGGACCTACTGACCAACTAACATCCTTTTATAACAGACCCCTTCTGTCCATGACTTTTTCATTTCTCCCTGTAAAATCTAGGACTTTGTTTGACAAGGATTTGACAAGGATTTCATTTATTTTCTTGCCTCTTCTCCACTTCCATTCCTGTCCTTATCTTCAGTTTTAATTCTGGATAATATATCTCATTGCCTGATCTTGATTCATCTGACATTTTTGAGGGAGGAAAAGTGTTTGCTATGTTTTTGTTTCCAAATATGTGCCAAAAATCTTTCTGAGTCTTATTTACCTTTTTTTTAAAAATGCATTTGTTATTATTTCCATAGTTGACTTTCTTTTTCTCCTTGCATGATTTTACATCTGCTATCATATTCTACATCATCCAATAACTTGGTTACATTAACCACAAATTGGGGGCAGGCAGGAGACTCTGAGAAACCAGGGCCAATTCCACCTAACTCCTGTCACGGAATGAGCAAATGCCTGAACTATAGTATTATGTGTCACAGACCTAACACCCCAAACCATCTGCTCCAATGGCAGACACATGGATGTTGGGGAAATGAGAGCCCAGTCTTCCATGTCATTAAAAAGCTTTAGCAGCATGGGTACATCAAAGATTTCTTTGGTCCTTGGCCTCAAATGCCAGACTGCTGGATAGCCAATGAAGTCTTTGATGTTATATGGCAAAGAGGCTGGGAGTGAGAGAATCTTGCCAAATGAAAAAGATGATAGCAGCTGGCATTTGCTTTCCTTTGAACTTAAAGAAAAGGAAAGCAAAATTTACCTCTCAAAGTCTAAAATGCTACATTTCATTCATCCATTCATTCAACAATATTTATTAAACAATGCACTGTGCTAATAAAACATGTTCCTATTGCTCAGTTTATAATTTGGGAGGGGGGATTAAAACATGTTTATAAATAACTATAATAAAAGTTACAGCATTCTAATTGCCATGATAAAGGCATGAACAAAATGATATAGAAGTTCAATAGCATGTAATACTGCATAGGATGAAATAAAAAAGATTTTTTTTCCTTTCACATTTAATATTAAAAGAAGTATCACTGGATGAGTGGGAGAAAAAGTCAAAATTCTAAATTCTTATGAAAGGTTTTTGTCTTTCCTACCTCAAAATTTTAACATTTTAGAAACAGCTTAAATACAGTACTCATTAATAATGTTACTACAAAGAAATAATGGCATCATAAATCTGAAACTAGAGGCTACCCACCTCTGGGCTTATACAAACTGAGCCCCATCTTGAAGAGAAGGATGCACAGTCACTAACCCCTTAGCTCATATTGGCCCCAGCCAAAACTGATACTGGAAAACCTCAAATACTTTTGAAAATTGCTTTGTCATAAAAAAAGAAGAAAATAATTTGTCCTTTCTCTAGTACATATGGACAAAAGAATCCTCTGACACCATACAAGCAATCAAGGTAATAAACATATTTTGGGTAAAGCAAAGCTCTTATTTGACCCATAGGAAATACAGAAAACACATGAAAAAAATCGCTGAATCTATAAATAATTTTAATTATCTTCCCACCTTCCTTTAGGATTCTAAAGGCTTCCACACTCATAGTACTATTCTGTGACTTAAGGGGAAATTCATTTGGGTTTCGTAGGCAGATAATCTTGAAGCATTTTGGTTAGGTCCCACTTCCTGAGCAAGCAATAGGCTCTTTTCATTCTATCCTAAAAAGCTTGGATTTTCAATTGGAACTAACCCGAGGTTTCTGGAGGAGCAACTCCCTTCCATCATCAGACCTGTTTTATCACAGCAATAGCAGAAATCACAACCCAGATTTTTTTACTCTCCTATAAGATAAAGGAAGACTCTAAGTGCTCCTGAGGCTCATTCAGCTTTAGGAACACATAACCCTTTTCTCTTTCTAGGAATCGGGCACTGCTTGGGGCATTCCGTTATCCCTGCAGCTCTCTTCCAACTTCAGATTCCTGTGCTTTGATGCTCTTGTCTAAGCAGATAACACCTCCTAAGAAATCACCTCTTTTCTACTACAACACCAAAGTCTAAAATCCTTAGCAAATGTCCTGAGTCCTCTTAATTAAGGACTAATGTCTTAGTCCTCTTTAATGTCATCTTCCATAGGTAAATGATCTAAAGTTCCAAAGGCTTATTAATCTGTAGTTTATCAAATCTAACCTTCTGCAAATTCAGAATTGAAGAGAACTCAAAAGTTGATAGTGCTTCCCTCTAAAAATAATTCAACCTTGCACTTATTTTATATCTTTATTGATGTATATAGATTGTCTCCTTGGAGATAATGAAAGCTCCTTGGTGGAATGTTGTATTTTTGTCTTTTGTGCACAGTGCTTTGCACACTTGACTACTTAATACATGATTGTTGCTTATTGGTTGATTTAACCCAATCCCCTATCTCCAAGCAAGACAAAATAAATCTGTGCCTTCTTTTCTCCGTATCCAACCTGGGGCCAACAAAACTTCCCTTCTTCCTATATGCATAGCATGGCAAATCTTAATATCATTCCACCTTTAAAAAACAAAGATAAAATGCTTAATTCCCTTTCCTTTTTTCAGGAGATATATGAACTGGACCCCTCACCAAAATAATAAGAAAACAAGGGGAACAACTTTCACTAGATGGAAATAGTATATATAAAATGATAGTGATGGAGTCAATGAAGCTTTAAGTCAAACTGTCTTAGACATTTACTGGCTACATGACCCTTGTTTAGCCACTTCTTTGTGTCTCAGTTTCTTTATCTGTAAAAGAAGAGAGTTAGACTTAATGACCTCTAAGATCTCTTCTAGTTTTAAATCTTACAATGTAGGGTGGTATTCATCTTCATCTAATAACTTGATCACATTAATCACATATTAGGAGCACAGATGATGATTTTGGGACATACTAATTGTTGTGCAGCCATGTCTGACTCTCGGTGACCCCATTTAGGTTTTTCTTGGTAAAGATGTGGTCACATAGCTAGTATGTATTTGAGATCAAATTTAAACTCAAGTTTTCTTGACTTCAGTCCTAGCTCTTTATAAATTATTCTCCCTAGCTATTTAATTTAGATATAAAGATATGTCAGTCATCAATATTTTCTTATAGAATTACTGTTGTTACTGCACAGAACATCAAGGTTTTGTGGAAATGTACAATAGAGAAGCCAAAAATTATGCTTACATTTGAATGTAAACATATGAATATTCTGGGAATACACATCATTTAAAGTCAAATAAAGAAGTCATCCTATGGAAAAAAATTAGATCAAGAGGAGCTGAAACATTGTCCAATTTTCAAACTTCATGATCTTACTTAATTCCTACATATTCTTTTGTGTTAGAAAATAGCAAGGGGCCCAATGGATAAAGCACTGGGCCTGGAGTCAAAAAGACTCATCTTCCTGAATTCAAATCTGGTCTCAGACACTTACTAGCTCAGTGAATTTAGGAAAAACATTTAACTTTGTCTCAGTTTCCTCATCTGAAAAATGATCTGGAAAAAGAAATGGCAAAGTGCTCTAGGATCTTTTCCAAGAAAACCCCAAATAGGATTGCAAAGATATAGACATGACTAAAATGACTCAACAACTACATATAGATTAGGGAATCAACCAATGGATATGATAATTGAATCCACTGGAAATGATAAGATCACCCAGAAAGATAATATGAAAGGAAAAGGGAAGAGGGCCTTGTTAGGAGAAATTCTTGTTGGACACCCACAATTAGTACAACTTAGAGAAAGTCTAGCAAAGGAGACCGAACCAAAATGGTCAAATAAATAGGTGAAAAACCAGGAAAGACTATGTCAGGAAAGCCTAGAGGAGACATCATCAAGGGGAAGAAGGTGCTCAACAGAATTAAAGGCTAAAGAAAGGGGAAGGAGAATGAGGGTGAGAGAAGGTGATTTCTTTGATTCTGACCATCCTGCTCTCTCCTAACAATTATGAAGGTTCTTCTCACATTTTAAAACAGAATCCTGGTATATCAAAATTGTTACATTTTCATAAGGGAGGGAGAAAAATTGTTTTTGGATCAACATAAGCTACTGTCATTGACTCATACTTCCTGGTGATCTAATTTTGCTTAAGAAATTATAAATCTATGCCATGTGCTAGAGAATGGTTGATGAGCTTTAAATGCCTAAGAGGTTTCACCACCAATTTCAGAAGAGATTATGAATTATTTTTAAATGGAGAGGCTAATAATGAGTCTAAAATATTTCCCAAATGTCTCATTTTCCCTCTCTGTGCTCCATTTGCTAATCCCTTTTTAAAGAATCATCAGGAATACAGTCAACACACATGAGAGTATGGATTAATCAGTTTTCATGAATTCATTCAGATCAGATCTGCTTGTTGAGGTCCCAACCAAGTTGACAAATTTATGTTTTGGATCAGAATGACTTGTTAAATTTATCATCTCTATGGCAAATTACAAAATTAGTGCCAACAACAAAATCAGAGGAGAAAAGAGAAAAGAAAATGGGATAGAGAAAAGGAAAAAAGGAAGAGTAAAGATGACATGAACAGTTAGGAAGTAGAAAAATGAGTCAGGACAAATTTTATTACACTTTGAAATACTTCCTAGAGTAGCAAGTCTCTTACAAAGGTATTTGAGGGAATGAATACAGAACCTGTTTCAATTCCTTAGGTAAGAATAACAATAACAATAATAAATTAAAATGAGGGGCATGCATAGTATTAAAAAAGAGGTAACTGGCCTGGGTTCTATTCCCAAATCTGCTATTTAATCTCTATTGGCCTGAATTTTCTTACATAAAAATGGAAGAGATTGGACTAGATTAGCAATTCTTTAACTTTTGGTCTTATTACCTATTTATAAAACTCCCCCTTTTTTTTTTTAATTTTTTTTAACATTCTTTTCTTTTGAAATTTTGAGTATGTTCCCACCTTTTTCTTCTTTCTCTGAGATGGCAAGCAATTTAGTATGTCATATAAATTTATATTTTTATATATTTATACTTATGTGTAGTCATGCAACATATATTTCCATATTAGTCATGTTGTGAAAGAAAACATAGACCAAAAAATCCCACAATAATAAAGTAAAAAAGTATATGTACCTCAACCTGCATTCCTATTTCATCAGTTCTTTCTCTGGAGGTGAATAACATTTTTCTTAAGTCCTTTGTAATTATCTAATGCTGAGAATTATTAAGTCATTCACAAGTGATCATAATACAATATTGCTATTACTGTGCATAATGTTCTTCTAGTTCTCTTAACTTCATTTTTCATTAGTTCATGTAAGTCTTTTCAAGTTTTTCTGAAAGCATTCTGCTCATCACTTCTTATAGCACAATAGTATTCCATCACAATCATACCACACTTCTTCAACCATTCCCCAATTGATAGCCTCCTCCTCAGTTTCTAACTCTTTGCCATCACAAAAAGAACAGCTATAATTATTTTTAGACATATGAATCCTTCTCCCTCAAAAAAAACTTTAATTTCACATAAGCAAAATTTTATTTTATCTCCTGTAATGTTCTTAAGCTCTTTTTTAGTCATAAAATCGTTCCTTATCCATACATCTAACAGGGAAAATATTGCATGCTTCCCTAATTTGCTTAGGGTATCACCCTTTTTGCCCAAAAATGTAGCCATTTTGACTTTATCTTAGTATATGTTATAAACTTTTGGTCTATATCTAATTTCTGCCAAACTCTTTTCCTAATAGTTTTTGTCAACAAGTGAGTTCTTGTCCCAAAAGCTGGGATCTTTGGATTTTTTCAAACACAAAATTACTAGAGTTATTATCTAAAGTATATTGTATGTAATCTATTGTGACCTACCAATCTATTTCCTAGCTAGTTACAGATTGTTTGGGCCCTCTGATAACACAGTGGGTGGAATACTAGGAGAGTCAGGACAACTCAACTTCATGAGTTCAAATTTGGTTTAAGAGACATACAGTTGTGTGACCCTTGGCAAGTCACTGAATCCTATTTGCCTCAGTTTCTCAATATGTAAAATCAGCTGAAGATGGAAATGGCAAACCACTCTTTGCCAAGAAAACCCCAAAAAGGGTCACAAAGAATCAGACATGACTGGAAAATGACTGAATGATAATAACTGAAAAAAATCAAGCCAGATTGTTTTGATGATTACTACTTTGAAATGCCATTTGAGATCTAGTATGATTAGACCATTCTTTCTATCATTTTTTTTATTAATTCCTTTGATATTCTTGACCTTTTGTTCTTCCAAATAAATTTTGTTATTAGTTTTTCTAACTCTATGAAATATTTTCATAATTTTATCACATGGAACTGAACAAGTCATTAATTTAAGTAGCATTGTCATTTTTACTATATTGGCTTGGCCTACCCTTGAACAATTAATATTTTTCCAATGATATGTGTTTTGTAATTGTATTCATATAGTTTGTGGGTTTCTCTTGGCAGATAGACTTCCAAGTAATTTATATTTTTACAGTTATTTTAAATGGAATTTCTCTTTTTATCTCTTGCTGTTGGACTTTGTTAGTGATAAAAAGAAATGTTGATCATTTGCACGGGTGTTATTTTATATTCTGCAACTTTGTTTTACACTAGTTTTTAAGTTGATTTTCTAGGATTCATCAAGAATACTATCATATCATCTCCAAAGAATTTCCTCATTGTCTATTCTAACTCCTTCAATTTCTTTTTCTTCCCTTATTGTTATTGCTAGTACAATATTGAATCATAGAGGTGACAATGGGCATTCTTACTACATCCCTAATATTGGGAAGACTTCAAGCTTATACCTATTATAATATTTGCTAATGGTTTTTGATAAATGCTACTTATAATTTTTAAGAAAGGCATCATTTATTCTTATGCTTTCTAGTGTGTGTGTGTGTTTTTTTTTTTATAAATAGGAATGAGTATTGTACTTTGTCAAAAGATTTTTCTGTATCAAATGAGATAGTTGTATCATTTTTGTTTGGGGGTTTTTGGTTGTTATTGATATGGTCAATTATATTGATAGTTTTCCTAGTATTGAATCTAACCTGTATTCTTGGTCTAAATTCCATCTGGTTATAATTGGTGCTTTGTGTTACATTACTATAATCTCCTTCCTAGTATTTTATTTAAAATTTTTGCATTAATATTCATTAGGGAAATTGACCAATAGTTTTCTTTGTTTTTTGCTCTTTCTGATTTAGATATCAACACTATATTTCCACTGTAAAAGAAATTTGGCAGGACCCCTTTGCCTATATTTCTAAGTAGTCTATTTGGTATTAGAATTAATTGTTCTTTAAATGTTTGGTATAATTCACTTGTGAATCCATCTTGTCTTGGGGGATTTTTTCTTAGAGAGCTCATTGATGGCTTACTCAATTTCTTTTTCTAAGATGTGGTTATTTAAATATTCTATTTCCTCTTCTATTAATCTAGGAAATTTATATTTTTGCCAATCTTCATTTCATTTAGTTTTCAGATTTATTGGCATATAATGGAGTAAAAAAAGCTCCTAATAATTACTTTAATTCCCTCTTTACTGGTGATAAATTTAGCCTTTTCATTTTTGATACTATTACTTTGATTTTCTTCTTTTTAAAAAAAAATTAAATTAGCCAATGCCTTATCTATTTTATTGGGGGTTTTTAACACATAAAATCAACTTTTAGTCTCCATTTATACTCTTCAAAATTTTTGAAAAACCCAAAGAACTTTTGTTTATGTGGATTTATTTATTGCTATTTACAACATTAAAAATTAAAGCTGATTAAAAATTTAAATATATATTATTTTTTAAATGTCAACAAAATTATTAAAATATCAATAACATGTATTACATATTGAGATAACTAATATAGTTTTATGAGAAAACTATTTTCCAAAGCAAAAATAAGAATTGCTTTCATTTTAAAATATATTTTAACAAATCTCTCTAATGTTTAATTTATTGGGAAAAAAATTGAATTCTAATGGGTTTCTGCATTCAATCTTTTGTTATGTCGATTTACTGGAAATATGTAAAGATAATCCAGTCTCATCAAGTAATTTGAAAAAGGAAGGAGTATTTTAAGAAGCAAATAATATCTTAGCATTATCATAAAAATGAATTTTAACCTTATGGAGACACTGAAATGTTTTCAGGAACCCCTAAAGGGTTTTGGACTGTATTCTGAGAATATCTGAACTAGATGATCTCTAAGAACTTAAGAGGAGGAAGTGAGGAAGCCCTTTAGAGATCAGCTCTAGACAATTTCAGCTCTAATGTCCTATAGTTCTTTGAAGTGATAACTTCCTTATTCTTTTCACTTTATAAAGTTGCCTCAGGCACCAGAAATTATTCCTCATTCCACAGTACCCTTCCCCCACCACACACACATCCCATCCTGTATGTGGGTTGCTGGACATTGTTCCCTCAGGGTTTGGCATCAGCTATTAGGAACAATGATTCATCATCTAATAACCTTTTCCAAAGTTCCAGTTGCTGCTGTATTGGTTGCCACCAGTACATCTGCTACTGCCATAGGTACAATGCCAGCAGACCCTAGTAGCTGGCATACCAGTCAGAAGGAAGAAAATATGAGAACTCTTCTGTTAGCAAAATAATCCTTTTTCTTAGTGTCAGAGAGAAAACTCTTCTGTGTTCTCATATTCCCGATTTTAGCCTGGATTTTACCCCTATATCATGAAACAGGTACTTGCTAATCTAATTCCATAATATTAGACAATCCATGACTTAGTTTCCATACCTACAAAATGAAATTTGATTCAATTCAACAAACCTTTATTTTGAGCTAACTTTGTGAAAGGTACTACACTAGCTACTGGAGATATAAAGACAAAAATCAAAATAGCCTCTGTCCACAGGGAGATTTTATTTGGTGGTGAGGTTGGGTGGTAGTAAAATACATACAAAATAATTAAATATTAAGTACATAACAATAATACAAAACAATTTTCAGAAGGGGTGCTAATGAATAGAGCATAAGGAAAGAGCTTGGGTAAGAAACTGTACTTAAATTGTGCATTGAAAGAAGTTAGGAGTTCCAAGAGCTGGAGGTGAGGAAGGAGTGCTTTCAAATGTAGGGGACCACTTGGGCTAAGGAATGAAGGTGGGAGAACAAAAGAGAGTAACAGGTTATTGATAACCCAAACAAGGAAATAATAAGAGAGTTCTTAATTTCCCTTGATGAATTCATGTCACTTCATCTGCTACACTATGTCTTTGGGCATTAAAAGAACTGGCAGAACCACCAGGAATATTTGTAAGGTCACGTAAAATAAGAAGTAGCACAGGTCTATAGAAGGGCAAAAGTTTTCCTGACTTAAAAAAAAAAAGAAGTTAGATAATATAGTCTGAAAATTACAGGCCAGTGAATTTGTCTTCAATTCCTGAGAAAATTCTTGAGCCTTAGAGAGCTGATTAGTGACTATCCAGAAGAGAACTAATCACAATGAGTTAAAGTGGTTTCATCAAAAGATGAGTTAAACTTACTTCCTCTTTGTTATAGGTTTGCTACACTAGAAGGTAAAGGAAATGATGTAAAAATAATTTGTATAATTTTTAGCCAAGTGTTTGATGAAGTATTTTACTCTTGTAGAAAAAGTAGAAAGAACTTGATAATAATTCAATTAAATGGATGAATAGCAGAATTTAAAGAATCATTTTCAATAATTTAAGGTCGTTTTGGCAGGAGATCTCACTGGAGTAGTTCAGGAATTTGGGCTTGGCTCTGTAGTGTTTAACATTTTTATCAATCAATTTAAAGAAGGGGATAGATGGCAGATTTATCAAGTTTGTAGATGATATATTGCTGGAATGAACAATTAACATATTCAATAGTAGAGTCTAGATTACAAAAGGTCTTGGCAGGCTACAGCATCGGACTAAATCTAATAAGACAAAATTCAGAAAAAAATAACTATAAAATCTTATGCAGGTTCAAAAAAGTCATTTTCAAAAGAAAAAGATGGGAGAGTCATGGTGACAATTATAGCTGTCTAAAAGAAGAATAGTTGTTCTGACTGATGGATCCTCTGCATTGGAGATCTTTAGGCTAATTTAAGAAGACTACATGTTTGATATATTATAATGTGAATTCTTTTCAGTAAGGGTGGACTAGAAAGTCAATGGCACCTTTTCTAGCTTTACATTTCTACGATACAGTCATACCATGGGAGATATGGTGTGAAGGACAATAAGCAAGTTCATTTGATTGGAAAGGAAAATCCATGAAAAGGAGTGAAAGGTGTGAAAAATAATACTGGAAAAACAGAAATAGAAAGATGCAGGTTGTTGAGAGCTTTAAATGCCAGGCCAGTGATTTTATATTTTATTCAAAAAGAAGTAGGGAGTCATTGAAGATTTACAGGAATGGCCCATGGTTGAAATGGTTAGTTCTCAATTTAACAATTGTACAAAGAAAAGACTAGGGAGGAAACTGATTGGAGGTAGATAAATCAATTGGGGAGGGTCTATTGAAATAGTTCAGGTGAGAGAGGAGAGTTGAGATTATGCAAATGGTAACAGATGACAGAAGATAATAGATGTACAAGACTGTATGGCAGCTGGATGAACAAGACTTGTCAATTATGGATATGATGGTTGATAAGAGAGGAAAGACAAGATTCTCTTAGAGTTGAAAACCATTAAGATAAATAAAAAAATTTAGAGGACAGATAGATCTGGAGGGAAGTAATCTGTTTTGGTCATGTTATGTTTGAGGCGCTTATAGATTACCCAGCACATAGTTGCTCTTTCAGTATTGGAATTTAGAAGAGATTAAGGCTGGACAGAGATACATAAAGATAATAAAGAAATCCAGGAAAGCTAATGAGATCATCAAAGAAGAAAATGGAAAGGAGGAAAGGGACCCAAGAGACAGCCTTGGGGGAAACTTGCATTTGCTGGAAAATGATCCAGAAAAAGACAATGAAAAGGAGACAAGAAGAGCATCGAGAGAGAGCACCATACAGATCCACAGTGTCCAGAAGGAGTGGTTAATGTCAGAAGCTCTCTCATGATTCAACAAGATTTGAAAAGAGGCCACTGTGATCATTACTTTGGTAAGCTTAGAGAAGATTATTAAGTGGTAGAATTGGAAGCCAGATTTCAAAGTAGTAAGAAGTGAGATGAACAGAGGAGGTCAATAAGTATGGACATTCCTTTTTTAAGAATCTGACTCTGAAGAGGGGAAGGAATATATAGCATGAAAGGTTAAGGGACAAAGTGAAGGGTTCATAAAAATTTCAAGAAAGGTTTTATTTGTAGATAATAAAGAAGAGTAAGAGAAAGTGGGAATCATAATACCTATCTGACTAACCCAAGAGATTTGGGGTTTAAATACTTATTTTTGTCCCCAGAATGGCAAATGTGACAAACTGGAATTCACCTTTTAAAAAATTCAATAATTTAGTTTTTATCTGATTGGGAGCCCTTGATTCTGAGGCAACCAGGTAGTATAGTGGATAGAGTGACAGATTTGGAAGTCACTTAACTTTTTTCAACCTCAGTTTTCTCATATATAAAATGGGATTAATAATAATATCAACCTAAGAAGGTTGTTGTGAGGGTCAAATAAGATAAAAATGCAAAGTGTTTTTGCAAGTCTTAAAGTGCCATATCAATGCTATCTATCAAAATGCTTTGTAAATTATCCAAGTTTAGACAAACATAAGATATGATGTTTACTATTTCTCCTACTGCAATCTCAGTGAAACTATAGCAAAACCTGGTATGAGTTATTATTAAAAGAGTTACTTTTATGATATTAACTAAAACTTTGGGCAGCAGATAGAACTTTTGGTTGGGAATGTTCCAGCACAGAAAATGAAACAAGATGGATAAAGAAATATGGTACAATGGTCCTAATACCTAATATAGCACCTGGCACATAACAGTCACTTAAGAAATGTTTGTTGATTGACTGGTAGAAACCAGTGGCAGGGAATACAAAGTCTTATCATTGAAAGAGCTAGGCAATGGTTGAAGTGGAAGAAAATGTTGGTAGACAAAATGCTGATCACAGAATTGAAGATATAATTAGAGTGGAAGCAAGATTGGTAAGGTAGCTAAATAGGGTGGGAGGTATTAGCAGGAAGTCAAGTCTGGATTTAATCTTTCAAGCCCAAGGAATTGGAAATTGAGTGGCTGCCCATCAGCTGGGGAATGGCTAAATAAGGTTTCTATATGAAGGTAATGAATTATTATTGTTCTATAAGAAATAATAAACAGGTTGATTTCAGAAAAGCCTGAAAAGACTTATATGAACTGATGCTAAGTGAAATGAGCAGAACCAAGAGAACATTGTACACAGTACAAAATAATATAATGACCAACTGTGATGGACTTGGCTCTTTTCCACAATGAGATGATTTCAGGCAATTCCAATAGAGTTATGACAGAGAGAACCATCCACATCCAGAGAGAGAGAGAGAGAATTATGAAGACTGATTGTGGATCAAAGCATAGTATTTTTACCTTTTTTGTTTTTGTTGTTGCTGTTGTTTGTTCACTTGTGTTTTTTTTTCCTTTTTCTCATGTTTTTTTCCCTATTGATCTGAGAGTTTTCTTGCTCAGCATGACAAATATGGAAATATGTTTAGAAGAATTGAACACATTTAACCTATATCAGATTGCTTGCTGTCTTGGGGAGAAGGGGGAGAAGGAAAGGAGGGAGAAAATTTTGGAACACAAGGTTTTACAAAGATATATGTTGAAAACTATCTTTGTATGTATTTGGAAAAATAAAATATCATTTAAAAAGAAAAAAAAGATCTTCCAACCTGGTAAAAATTAGGATTGTTAAGCTAGGGAAAGAAAATTGCAATTTGTCATACTTTCCATTCTATGGGCACACTTGAATTTTTATTCCCCAAGGTGGGCAATCAGGCCTTGCCTTTCAGTTTCTCCTAAATTACCTTTAGGTAGAGAAATCCAGACACTGCTTCTACCTTCATTATCTCCCATAGCAACAACAGAGTTTCTGTGGCAATGGACATTAGCATTGTTATGGTTATTACTTCCTCATTTAACAGATCACAGGATGTACTCAGAATAGAACAGAAAAATATAAGTAGGCTCTTTGAGAAATGGTGCCTTCATTTGTGTCCTTTACTTTCTCACTAGATAGAAAACGCAAGATGCTCCTCAATCCATTCATAAGTTGAACAGTTATGTCTGGGTTCTCCAATTACAAAATTTTTCAATGGATTATTGTCATAGTTTATTTATACAGGGTTTTGGGACTGATCAAGAAAATTACTGTTCTACTTTCTACTGACTCCCTCTTTAAATATGTGCTCCTTTAAAAATTAACAGTTCATACAATAAAGATGTGATCTATATCTCCTATTACTCATACATTCATTAAAGGTACCCTCAATGAGAGTGTAATTCTCATAAAATTTTACATAAATGGGCATTTGTATATAGTAATTAATTAAATTAATTGTTCTCAATTATTATTCTTAGTCTCCCATTTTTGCAGGTAAAATGTCCAATTTTTTTCTATATTTTTGGTATCTTCCCATTCATTCTTCAGTTACTTGAAAACTAATTCTTCAATATGCTTCCCTCACAATTATTGGGTCTTGCTATGTACATTTGATCTCATTCAACTGTTTTTCCCAATTTTTTTTCTCTTTAGTGAATTCCTTCTGATGTTTGTATTTGCAGATGACAATCATGCTAGCTGCATCAGTGGTCAGAACACTGCAAAGCCTTCTTAAGCATTAGAAGGAGGAGGTACATCGATTATATCAATATAAAAGAATATATAAAAGAATTTTTTATAATTTTAGTATAATTTGCTATAATTTATATGTATATATTACATCTAAATATAAACAATTATAAGCAGATATTACAATTTACTCTGAAATAAAAATTTTCATCCTATCATCTCTACTATGTTTCAATTGCTGCAGATTGATACTTTCAAGAAACAAATTCAATTCTTTCTAGTAAGATACATAATCACTCAAAGGAGACCAAAATCCAACCAACCATGGAGAAAAAATCGAGTAGATAAAGAACCTGGAGAACACATCCTTTATTACCTATATCTTGTAGAAATACTATAAATAAATTAGTTGGGCCCATAATTAAGCTGGAGGAGAACAGGCTAGATTGCCTATAGAAAATTGCATAGTTCCTTTAATAATCTCAAATTTTCCCTAAATTGATCTTCTTTGAATACCAATATTCTAGAGGTATTGTCATCAGACTAAAAATCGTGGAACTTATAGTCAGTGAAGAAGAATTCACTTTCCCTCAGGTGGAGGTACATGATGATATAGTATATTAACAAAGAGATGATGAAGAACTGGAGGAAAGAATATTTTCAAAGAAATCTAAGATCAAAAAAGAAAATCATATGGCAAGAATAAGGGATAACCACTAGGTGACTCATGAGGTCCTGATACCTTCATGATGTCAAGAAAAAAATCAAAGAAGACCCCTTTAGCATATGGTGCAAATGTGGACAAAGGTTCATAGAATGGGCAGCTACAGAGAAGTAATAATCCACGTTGTTGGAAAAAATATTGATGAGATGATTTACAGATTATCTGAATACTGAGATATTTTTATTTATACTATTTTTTACAAAAATCATTCATTTCTCAATATGTTCCTTCACTGGATCCTGAAGACAATACACTATACTTTCAACAATTAAAAAATACAAACAACAAATCAATTGTTTCTGACATTATATGCAACATTCTTCCCTCTTCCATCTGATCCAACTAATCAGTTGTCAGTTACTGGTTTATTTGATTTTTCTCTTTTCTACTTATCAGTACATACATATCTTAGATACTAAGATGTTCCTCTGGCTCACTCTCACTAGGTGAGTAGCCTGGGGGCTTTCTCCTGTTGTAGCAATAGTGGATGGCAGTGAAAGGGTGTGTATAGCTTTGGATTTGGGAAACCATGGCAACCGCAGGCACAGAAAACCCCAGGGAAAGATTTTTCCAGTGCCTGTGCAGGATCGGAGGCCGAAGGTCTTCACAAATTCCTAGGACTCTATCTGTTTCTTAAGAATAATGGAGCTATCTATCAGAAAGCTTTCATGGAAGAGTAATTGAAATGGCATGTCTTTTGTATTTCAGCATAAAAAAAAAATAAAGGAAGCGTTGGAAGGAGGCAGCATGGTGGATGGAAAAGGGGATCAGGCTGAGTCCAAACCCTGGCTTTTTCACAATTATGGGCATTCTTGCACCAATCATTTCACCTAAATGGGCTTAATTTCCTCATCTCTGAGGTGAGGAAATGTTCTAGGTTGTTGTCGAAGTCTCTTCTAGCTCTAAATCCTATAATCTATAAACTCTGGACTGAGATTCTGGGAGACCTGCCTTTGAATATCTTGCATGACAGCACAACATGGAACGCAACAGTCTCTCAAGAATTAAAAATGAGTTTCATTCCAAGAGCAAAGGAGAAGTACATGGTGCATGCCATATGTAGCCACAGAGGAACCTCAAAGAACAGAAGCAAAAAAAAAAAATGACACCAGGAAATGTAGGAGAGGAAGAAAACAAGGGCTGTTAACAGGAGACAGCCTCCTCCTTCAGTAACCTCATGAGGTTAGGAGACAGTGAGAAAGAGCTCTAGCATGCTGGGGGGAGTTTCTAGGACAAACTAACAGGAGCGCTTTTGCTTTGCGTCCATGATGCAAGATGGACAGACATCAATGGGCTTCTACCTGAATCACAGCAGAGAATTCCCAAACAGATGAAATAATTTTATCATTAAAGCTTCTGAGAGCTGTAAGCACAAATCAATGTGTGGCAAGCAAGACTAGGAGCTACTGACAAAGATTTCCCATGTGTCTAGGTCAGCTATATAAGTGTCAGCTACCATTATTATCTAGAGTTATGCACCCAGTATGTGTTCATGACAGAAATTGAGCTCAGTCTTCCTGATTCTGAGGTCAGTGTTTGATTCAGACTTCTGAATCATTATTATTTTTAAATTATTATTATTATTATTATTATTATTATTACTTGGCTTTTTTTTAAAGATCTTGTAAGGGCAGCTAGATGGACAAGTGGATAGGATTCTGGGCCTGGAATCCAAAGGACCCAAGTTCAAATTTTATCTCAGACATTTATCATCTGTATGACGCTGGGTAAATCACTGAACTCTATTTGCTTTATATTCCCCCACATCCTGCCCCCAAAAAATCTAACAAAGGGAATTTCAATGAAACCATGATATTTATCCTAATATTTTCCCACAATTCCAAAGGATTTATGATGAAACATGCTATCAGACTCCAAAAAGAGAAACAATGGACTCGAGTGCAAATCCAAGCCTATTTTCTCCTTTTTTTCCTTCTCACAAGGCTAATGTGGAAACTTGTTTTGTATGACTATATATTTTTGTTTTTCTCGCCTTCTCAATGGGAAAAGGAGGAGGAAAGGGAAATTTGGAACTGAAATAAAATTTTATTTAAAAAATGTTTTACACTTGCTGCTATTGTTCTGATACATTGACTGTGAGCAACTTAAAAGGGAGTATGTTGATTTTTTTTAATCCCCAACATTTAGCATAGTGACTGACAGCTATGTTCTTCACTGTGTTGTTCAGTTGTGTCTGACTCCTCATAACTTCACTTGGGGTTTTCTTGGCAAAGATTACTGGAGTGGTTTGCCATTTCCTTCTCCAGTTTGTTTTACAGAGAAAGAAATTTAGATAAACAGAGTAAAGTGACTTGCCCGTGAGACCACGGGCTATGTGGCCATAGCTAGTAAGTGACTGAGGCCAGATTTGAACTCAAGAAGATGAATTTGCCTAACTCCAAGACAAGTACTCTATCTACTATGCTACCTATTTGCCTAACACTGGGAAGTAGTATATATTGGCATACATTAGGCACTTAATACAGATTTAGTGACTGAGTAAAATAAGTAAATAAATGAAATTTTATAATAAATAAATATAATCCATTCTCTTTCATGCCACAGTAAAGTCTAAGCCTTCTTCCACATAGCCTACCTTTAATTATTTCATGACTATCATTATGATTCATTTCCCTTTTCCTTTCTACCCTTCTTCCCCCCAAAATACACACACATATTCTGCTCTGCAAGCTAAAAAAAAGCCAGTCCCTTCAACTGATCTTTAAATGGCATCAGCTCAAGGTCCTTCATCATTCAGGTGGCACTCCTTTAAATGGTCTCTCACTAGCAAATAATAATTGGCTCTCCAGGGTAAGGAGACGTGCACAATATACTTTTAAGTTTAATAAACATTATTAACATTTTCATCAACATTTTCTTAAGACTAGGAAATCAACAAAAAATTCAAGCTCTGATTTGGAGCTTTTGCTGATATTCAAAGTGAAAATACTGACATTGGAAATTTAACAATTAGCATGAGCTTACTTGTGACTATCTCTCCTCAACTATGACACTCAAAACAAAGGACAGTAATTCCTTTCTTATTAGCTTACAGTTGAAGCGTAATGGCAGAGCTATCATTTTAGTTATTCTAGTATATCTCTATTAATAAGGCAATGGAGACTAACTTCCAGCTTGATAGTTAAGTGATAGAATTTTCTCCTGCCAGATGGGAGGCCAGAATTTGGCACCCAGCTAATGGAATTTCAACTGTAATGCAGCATAAAATGTGGGAGGAGCAATGGACTAGGTGATGGGAAATCTTGGATTCAGTTTGGGCTCTACTATGAGCTACCTATAGCACCTTTGAATCATTATCCTCCATTTCTCTGAGATCCAAGACTTTCCCCTATGAAAAATGAGGAAATTGAATTTGATGATTGTGAAGATCCTAAGCTGCCATGTTGGCAAATGCTTACCAAATGGCTCTCTGAATTAAATAAACATGTATACCAAACACATTTTAAAGTTTAATTTGCATTAGAAGCAGGAAAACATTAAATATAGCGATAACAATATCAAACTGTGATCAATTGTGAATGACTTTGCTCTTTTCAGCAATACAATGATCCAAGAAAATTCTAAAGGACTCAGGATGAAAAATACTATCCACATCCAGAGAAAGAACTATGGAGTCTTAATACAGATTGAAGCTTACTTCCCCCACCCCACCACTTCGTCAATATTATTTTATTTTCCAAATACACATAAAGATAATTTCCAACATTCATTTTTGTGAGATTTTGTGTTCCAGATTTTTCTTCCTCCATTCCTTACCTGTCTCCTCCCCAAGATAATTATAGAAAATATAGGTTGAACACATATACTCCTTTTGAACATATTTCCAAATTTGTCATATTGTACAAGAAAAATCAGACCAAAAGGGAAAAAACACAAGAAAGAAAAGAGCAAACAAACAAACAAGAAAGGATTAAAATACCATGCTTCAAATCACATTCAGAGACATATATCACTCTGGATATAGATAACATTTTCCATTCCAAATTTATTAAAATTGCCTTAAATCACCACAACGCTTAGTAGAGCCATGTCCATCACAGCTGACATTACATAATGCTATTACTGTGCACAATGTTCTTTTGGTTTTGTGAAGCCTACTTTTTAAACTTTCTTTATTTTTTCTTATTTTTAAATCCATTTTCTTTTACAACTTGACTAATATGGAAACATGTTTTGCATGACTGTATATGATATTCTACATCAAGTTGCTTGCTTTCTCAAAGAGGAGGAGCAAAAGGGAGGGAGAAAATTTGGAACTCAAAAAAATTTTAAAATGCTAAAAATAGTTTTTCCATGTAATTAGAAAGATTTTTTAAAGTTTGTTCTTTATTATTAATTTTTCCATTATTTGATCTTTATTATTAACATTGTTTCCATCACTTTAAGTCTAAACAATCTATAGAAAAATAAATCAAATCTTGATTTGGCTCTTGCAAGCTGGTTGGAGTAGGCTCCAGCACACTCTTGCTTGGAGTTGTGATAACTCATGAGTTTATAAAAGTATCTATCACAGTTATATAGTAACACGGTATGAGTAGGAAGGATATTTGGTTGGTATTAATTTGTTGCTTTGAAGAAACAAGATGTCAATCTCCTTCATTGATATCTTATTTGGGAATTTAATTACATCTCTTTCTGGCACAGGAGTGAGGGTATATGTAAAAAAAAAAATCTTATCTTCCTTTTTTGGGAACATTAAGAATAACTGAGTACTGTTATAGAATTTAATCATATCCTTAGACTTAACCTAAAAAAAGCAGACATGTAGTAAGAGAAGAGTTGATAAGAAATGAGAAACCAAAGAAGCAAAACTGAAAGACAGGTTTATGAGCAGATAAATAGCTTTCTGTTCTTGAGAGATAGGAATCTGTTTATTCATACAGGCCTCCCCCAGGGAAATCTTAAATCCCAAAGATGACAGCCAGAATATATATATTCCATCATCTAGAGATGCAGTAAGGAAGTAAAAGCTACTAATAATGTGGAGGAGCAAATGTGGACATTGTCCACCACTATTACTGGAGTTATGTAGACTATGTAGATCTTATGGAAAGGTTGACTCCCCCCCCCCCCCCCCCCGCAGCCCCAAGTATTGCATATTCTGGGGAATCTCAACCACAAGATGGGATTATAAGTCTAGAGAAGTTTATAGGTCCCTGAGGAAGATGGAACTAACCCCAAACAAGTTATTTTTTTGTTATGAGTTTGTTACTCCTATGTGCCTTTTGAATTTTTCTGGGAGTAAACTAAAAGCTGTCCTATATTTGATATATGTGTTAGCCAGAATGCTTGCATGGAATTAGAAGGTTAAAAAGACACATCTTTTCTAACTTCTCTATAGAAAATCATATATGAGCCAAATTCTGAGCTTACCAGAAGAAAACTTCAAATAATCCAAAGACTGGCTTGGTTAAAGCCCCCCACTAAGTGAACCTAACCCTTTTAAGTCAAAGCTGCAATTTGGGGGCTACAAGTTACAATAAAATCAATTGATAATATTGAAGTAGCAACATTTGTTCAAGTCAAATCCCCAAATTTGTGAATGTAAAAGAAAAAATAACAACATCCTACTTACAACACTAACAATCAGCAAAGGAATCTAAAACTATGAATTAGACATGTTTGTCACACCAAAATTGAATGCCTTTTAGGTGGCATTCCTGTTGAGTCAAAACATAACTTCTCTGCATATTTTTATTATACATTTACACACATCAGAACGCCACATAATCACCATTATTCAGCAAAATCTGCATATCCTTTGATCCAGCAGTGTTTCTATTGGGCTTATATCCCAAAGAAATACTAAAGAAGGGAAAGGGACCTGTATGTGCCAAAATGTTTGTAGCAGCCCTGTTTGTAGTGGCTAGAAACTGGAAAATGAATGGATGCCCATCAATTGGAGAATGGCTGGGTAAATTGTGGTATATGAATGTTATGGAATATTATTGTTCTGTAAGAAATGACCAGCAGGATGAATACAGAGAGGCTTGGAGAGACCTACATGAACTGATGCTAAGTGAAATGAGCAGAACCAGGAGATCATTATACACTTCGACAACGATATTGTATGAGGACATATTTTGATGGAAGTGGATTTCTTTGACAAAGAGACCTGAGTTTCAATTGATAAATGACGGACAAAAGCAGCTACACCCAAAGAAAGAACACTGGGAAACGAATGTGAACTGTCTGCATTTTTGTTTCTCTTCCCGGATTATTTATACCTTCTGAATCCAATTCTCCCTACGCAACAAGAGAACTGTTCGGTTCTGCAAACATATATTGTATCTAGGATATACTGCAACATATCCAACATATAAAGGACTGCTTGCCATCTAGGGGAGGGGGTGGAGGGAGGGAGGGGAAAAAAAATCGGAACAGAAATGAGTGTAAATATAATGTAATTATTAAATAAAAAAATTTAAAAAAAAAACATATGAATGGAAAAAAAAAATAAAGTTTGTTCTTTATTATTAATTTTTCCATTATTTGATCTTTATTATTAACATTGTTTCCATCACTTTAAGTCTAAACAATCTATAGAAAAATAAATCAAATCTTGATTTGGCTCTTGCAAGCTGGTTGGAATAGGCTCCAGCACACTCTTGCTTGGAGTTGTGATAACTCATGAGTTTATAAAAGTATCTATCACAGTTATATAGTAACACGGTATGAGTAGGAAGGATATTTGGTTGGTATTAATTTGTTGCTTTGAAGAAACAAGATGTCAATCTCCTTCATTGATATCTTATTTGGGAATTTAATCACATCTCTTTCTGGCACAGGAGTGAGGGTATATGTTAAAAAAAAAATCTTATCTTCCTTTTTTGGGAACATTAAGAATAACTGAGTACTGTTATAGAATTTAATCATATCCTTAGACTTAACCTAAAAAAAGCAGACATGTAGTAAGAGAAGAGTTGATAAGAAATGAGAAACCAAAGAAGCAAAACTGAAAGACAGGTTTATGAGCAGATAAATAGCTTTCTGTTCTTGAGAGATAGGAATCTGTTTATTCATACAGGCCTCCCCCAGGGAAATCTTAAATCCCAAAGATGACAGCCAGAATATATATATTCCATCATCTAGAGATGCAGTAAGGAAGTAAAAGCTACTAATAATGTGGAGGAGCAAATGTGGACATTGTCCACCACTATTACTGGGAGTTATGTAGACTATGTAGATCTTATGGAAAGGTTGACTCCCCCCCCCCCCCCCCCCGCAGCCCCAAGTATTGCATATTCTGGGGAATCTCAACCACAAGATGGGATTATAAGTCTAGAGAAGTTTATAGGTCCCTGAGGAAGATGGAACTAACCCCAAACAAGTTATTTTTTTGTTATGAGTTTGTTACTCCTATGTGCCTTTTGAATTTTTCTGGGAGTAAACTAAAAGCTGTCCTATATTTGATATATGTGTTAGCCAGAATGCTTGCATGGAATTAGAAGGTTAAAAAGACACATCTTTTCTAACTTCTCTATAGAAAATCATATATGAGCCAAATTCTGAGCTTACCAGAAGAAAACTTCAAATAATCCAAAGACTGGCTTGGTTAAAGCCCCCCACTAAGTGAACCTAACCCTTTTAAGTCAAAGCTGCAATTTGGGGGCTACAAGTTACAATAAAATCAATTGATAATATTGAAGTAGCAACATTTGTTCAAGTCAAATCCCCAAATTTGTGAATGTAAAAGAAAAAATAACAACATCCTACTTACAACACTAACAATCAGCAAAGGAATCTAAAACTATGAATTAGACATGTTTGTCACACCAAAATTGAATGCCTTTTAGGTGGCATTCCTGTTGAGTCAAAACATAACTTCTCTGCATATTTTTATTATACATTTACACACATCAGAACTCCACATAATCACCATTATTCAGCAAAATCTGACATAAAAACAATAATTACTGGTGCAGGAAAACAATTTAAAGAAGCAATAAAAATGATTTCTCATGCCTAGTGTATGTTTAATTGTTTTGTTTCCAAGCTTACAGTCATTCAAGCACTGAAATGAGGATAGCAAGCACAAGTATTTACATAGATATGCTTTCTTTATTGTAGAAACTAGGTTTAGGATTTTTTCCCCATTTTTCAGGAATTTTGCCACTAAAGTAAACTTGCATTTGCTGAAAATAAGTAATTAAGCTACTAATTAATACTAAATTATAACATTTATGCTACTATAATACTAAATATTTCTGTTTCCTGTTACATTGTATTGACATGTATCCATTAAAAAACCTTTTTTTAAATGCAGGTTTGTTTCTCTTTATAAAATAGATTGTAGCTTTTTGTTTAACTATAGCTTTCTTTTGCTAAGTTCTTAAGTGGAATTCCTGGAATAATTTGGAGAATAAGTTGACTTAGCTTCCTCATGGTTCTGTGATTTTTATGTTTTTACAATACAATACTTGAGAAGCCAAAATGTACAATTCCAGGACCTTCCAATACAAAAGGCTAAGATGACTTTATGACAGCTTATTAGAGTAACCCCTAACTTATCCAGAAATCAGACTTCTAAATAGCTTACTTAGCTATTGAACAGTTTAGAACTGTTACATGCCTACATACACATTATGATACATGCACACATAGTCTAAGGAAGGAACACTGAAAATAGTTGCTAAAAAGCACAAATAATTTGCTCCATAAGAGAGATACATTCTCCTCCCATACAACTATTTTTGTTTCTTTAAGTCAGCAAATTATTAGCAGAAAGAACCCACTGAACAGCTAATAAAAGTAACATTTCACATGAGAAAAGGAAACAAGAATAAAAATAAAAGAGGAAAGCTGTAAAAACACAGTAATTGGAGGATGTTGAGTATATGGGAAAGAAGTCTTTATTTCATACCTTATCAGCCTCTGAATTTGGACACATTGGTCCAACAATAGAATACAATATTTGATATTCATAACAGTAACCCTGAATTAACAAGAAAACATTACATTTTAATACTAAAGTCTGTTTAAGAAGGAAAAGGATCATGTATTACATTTCATAAAGCATCCCATCAAAAATAATTACAATTTTCAAAGGCATTGGAGCTTATAAGTAGAAAGTTCAATTATGTGAGAAATTCATTTATATAGCAAAAAAGTAAAATGCTGTATGTGAAAAATTTTCAAGTTTTGGTATTTTCATTTCTTTAGCATTTCAGTAGATCCACAAAGTCATCAAAATGAGTAATTTATCCATGGGTATAGATTTCAACTCATTCAGATCTTCTTATCCTTTGAATTTCTTGTCCATATCTTCCCATAATGTTTTCAAAGAAAATCCATTCATTATATTTTTCTATCAACTGTGTGTTTATGAATATGCAAATGTAGATGTAGAAAATCTTTGTCAGTCTTCCTATGCATTTCTCATATTTTCATCAAGGATACCCATTATACCTATGTAGATCACTCTTAAAAAAGGCATATATACCAATCGTTTTTGATGTGATTTCCATCACCTTTTTCATACCATTGTCATTCTGAACACTTCCCTAATTATTCAGTATTTCCCTCTTTTTGTTGTTCAGTTGCTTTTTAGTTGGATCTAATTATTTGTGATCCCTTTTTGACTCCAACAGAAATACTGGAGTAGTTCACCATTTCCTTCTCTAACTCATTTTACAGATGAGAAAACTGAGGTAAATACAGCTAAATGATTTGTCCAGAGTCACACAGTTAGTGTTTGAGGCTTGATTTCAAGTTGGGTTTTTCCTGATGCCAGGTCTGGTGCACTATCAACTATTTACCTAGGTGACCTTTCTATCTTTAGTATCTTGAAAATTCATTTCCTTGATGTTTTCAAAATCAAGTCACCTCCAGAATGGATTTCTTTGGTGTGTATGGTCTAGATAAATTTCTTGCTTTCATCATCCTTTACTATCATTTTCACTTCCTCATTCTCAGAATGAAGGTGCTGATATAGCTCATTGGCTACCATGTTGGAATTGTTGTTTTATTTTATCAATGAAAATATTTTGTAATAGAAATGTTGAGATATAAGTTCCATTTTAATTTGGTCATTATTCTCTCATTTTTCACTTTGAATATTCTTAGAAATTAAACATTTAATCAGTTATTTGAATAAAGATAAATCTCAGAATTGTGGATGACATGAAATTGGGAAGGATGGCTAATATATTAGAGGGGAAAAAACTGGAATCCAAAGAGCCTAGATATATTGAACCAGTAGGCCAAATTGATGGCAGGGATGACTTTGTGTTTTTATTCCTAGTACCTACTATCCCTTGCACAAAGTAGGTATTTAATATATGATTATTGATTTGAATTGAGATGGAGTTGGCTCTGACTAGTTTTCTGTGAACTTGTTGTTCCCTCTACTATCTTTCATTATTTTTGAGGCAATGTTGATTATCTTCTATGCTGTTCTTATGTAAGGTTTTGCAAATGAGTTTATAGTCTTAAACCAGTTACCCTTGGCTACCATGTCTTTTCACACAGAAGGGAAAAAATATTTTGTGGGGTTATTTCTAGTACAAGCAAGAATTTCTGTAGGGAAATTGCATGAAGTCATGCAAATAGAAACTATAAACAATGAGCACAGAAAATGGTCAATTTTAGAAAAGTACTAACTTTAGCAATGCCTATTTATGGATAACAAGTGAGAATTTTTATATGAAATTCTTTCTGCAAGTTTAACACACACATACGCAGACATTTGGATACTTGTATACAAATGCAAATCTTATTCCATGAAGATTTTATGAAAAGGGAAACACATATACAGTAATATTTAAAAAAGATAGACTCTATCAATATTTATCTTTTTAAATATCTTTTTCTTAAAGGTCTATAATTCATCTTTTCAATGTGCTGGCAAATTAGGATCATGTAATCATGAAACTATTGGTGGCAGAAGTGACACTCATTTTGGCTTTCTTATTTCCTATGCATCTTCCTACTACATCTCAACAATAAAGCATAAATTTCTTTACAGAAAGAATTCATCATATACATTATTTGCCTCATAACTTCTCAAAGTGTTTAGCATGTAGAAGATAATGAAAATATTTGTTGCATTTAACTGAATAAAATGTGTTTTATTCTACAAAGATGACAGTGAACTGATCAGCTGAGCTAATGTGGCCAATTAGCTGAAATGATGATAATAACAATAACTAACATTTACATAGCACTTATTATGTACCAAGCACTATGCTAAGTGCAATGCAATTACTATCCCATTTGATCTTCAGAATAACTGGGAGGAAGTTCTGAAATCTGTCCTCTTTTTTATATTTCTGAGTGCAGACATAGGATTATTTTTGCATATGAACCTAACTTATCTTATGATTAGAAATCAAATTTTCATTTTTTGTTTATAATCATAATTTGCATTTCTACCAAAATCAAATCACTGTTCTTATATTACTATCTTTCCAGCTCAAAATTAGCAACTTCTTGCCTTAGGACTCCTGGTCAAACTCAACCCTCAATAATTTTCTCTCAAAGCAATCATTTCCCTTAGAATTCTAAGTGGGCTTCAGTTCAGAAAAAAAAAAAAGAAACCAAAACTTAAAGGATCAGTAGATTATACATTAATAAATGTGACCTGGAGCTTAGCCTTGAGAAAATGAGATAGAAAATGAGAGAGTAAGTAACAAAGGCCCAATAACACACATGTCTTCAAACTCAACACCTCACCAAGCTCCATTCCATGGAGTTTGGAGCCTCATTTTACCCACAGTGCTTTCTTTTAACATGAAGAAAAGGCTCAAAATGTTGTCAATAAGTTTTACCATTTGTTAGGATTTATCATGACAGTTCCCCCCATAGAGCTATCATTCTAGTAGTGTTGACACTGAGAAAAATCAAGATTGTACATCCTCTTCATCCAGCTTTACAGGCAGGAGATAGCAATCTCGGCTTAGGTACCCACAACACAAGCATTATTCCATCAGTCTGAACAGAGAATTGGCTCTAAGACCAGAACTCACCTGGATGAAGCTCACCTGACCAAGGAAGAAGCATCAAAATATATTATAGATTTAGATTCATAAAGTTAGATAGGATCTGAGAGTCACAAAGCTCTAGAAATGATAGTAAAATGGTGGTATGGGGAGGGAAGAATATTATCCCTAGACTCAGTTTGAAGCCTGCCTCTAATACTTCTTAGTTGTGTGATCTTGATTTGGTCACCAACCCAGTGAGATTTTTGGGTTTTTTCATCTGTCAAGTGAGGGGTCAAACTAAATGTCCCCTAGTGAACTTTCATGTTCTAACTCTAGCTCTAAATGGATATGAACAATTTATACAATTTATATAATTGATTAGTTAGGGGATCCCAACTCTACATGGATATGAACAATTTATACAATTTATGTAATTGATTAGATAGGGGGTCCCAACATACTCTTGCCCCTCTCTGTATTCCCAATTACTTCATGCAAAGTGTTTATTGCCTCAACACAAAGATATATATTTACTAACTGACTTCCAAAAGCTTTAATTTTGAGGGTGGGATATTACCCCAACTGACACAGATTTCAGCCCTTCTATGAGTTAGCAGAAGGTCTTGGAGAGCTGTACGACTTAAGTTATGCTGTAGTTAACCTGATGATAAACTCCATAAACATAAAAGGACAGGCAGTGACCTGTTATGGCCTATCATTGGCCTTTCATCTTGTCAGGACTTCATGGAGTTTGTACTTTGTTGGACTGACCTTTGAGAAATCAGGGTTACTTTCACACTATGATGAATTATAAGAGTAAGACAAGTGAAGGAAAACAACATATAGCTTTCAGAAATGGGATTGAAACCATTTCTTTTAGATTCCAAATCCTATTATTTTTAAATAAAACAAAAAAGTTCTGAATCATGTTTCACTTAAAATTAATATCCTATGATTATGTTATCTTAATAACAAAGATTAAGTCTTTAAGTAACAAGGATTGTGGCTGACTTTTTGGAATTCTGATGAATTTTTCTGAGAATAATCTCTCTTTTTTTTTTTTTGAGTGCTGGAAAGATTTTATTTTACATTTTTGCAAGAATAGGTGCCTAAGCTAGAAGACATGTATTTGAAACTACAAAGGCAGTCTTTTATTTCCTATCCTGAATTATATATAAGCCCCTTCCTCTAATTCCCATTAATTGGGTGTTTCAGAAGTTACAGAATGTGAATCTCCACCCCTCATTACACACATCAGTCCTTACCCTCAAGAAACATACATTCTGCTGGGATAATTGGAAATTAGTATGGCAGAAATTAGGCATGGACCCACACTTAACACCATATACCAAGATAAGATCAAAATGGGTCTATGACCTAGGCATAAAGAACGAGATTATAAATAAATTAGAGGAACATAGAATAGTTTATCTCTCAGACTTGTGGAGGAGAAAGAAATTTGTGACCAAAGATGAACTAGAGACCATTACTGATCACAGAATAGAAAATTTCGATTACATCAAATTAAAAAGCCTTTGTACAAATAAAACTAATGCAAACAAGATTAGAAGGGAAGCAACAAACTGGGAAAACATTTTCACAGTTAAAGGTTCTGATAAAGGCCTCATTTCCAAAATATATAGAGAACTGACTCAAATTTATAAGAAATCAAGCCATTCTCCAATTGATAAATGGTCAAAGGATATGAACAGACAATTTTCAGAGGATGAGATTGAAACTATTACCACTCATATGAAAGAGTGTTCCAAATCATTATTGATCAGAGAAATGCAAATTAAGACAACTCTGAGATACCACTACACATCTGTCAGATTGGCTAAGATGACAGGAAAAAATAATGATGAATGTTGGAGGGGATGCGGGAAAACTGGGACACTAATGCATTGTTGGTGGAGTTGTGAACGAATCCAACCATTCTGGAGAGCAGTCTGGAATTATGCCCAAAAAATTATCAAAATGTGCATATCCTTTGATCCAGCAGTGTTTCTATTGGGCTTATATCCCAAAGAAATACTAAAGAAGGGAAAGGGACCTGTATGTGCCAAAATGTTTGTAGCAGCCCTGTTTGTAGTGGCTAGAAACTGGAAAATGAACGGATGCCCATCAATTGGAGAATGGCTGGGTAAATTGTGGTATATGAATGTTATGGAATATTATTGTTCTGTAAGAAATGACCAGCAGGATGAATACAGAGAGGCTTGGAGAGACCTACATGAACTGATGCTAAGTGAAATGAGCAGAACCAGGAGATCATTATACACTTCGACAACGATATTGTATGAGGACATATTTTGATGGAAGTGGATTTCTTTGACAAAGAGACCTGAGTTTCAATTGATAAATGACGGTCAAAAGCAGCTACACCCAAAGAAAGAACACTGGGAAACGAATGTGAACTATCTGCATTTTTGTTTTTCTTCCCGGATTATTTATACCTTCTGAATCCAATTCTCCCTACGCAACAAGAGAACTGTTCGGTTCTGCAAACATATATTGTATCTAGGATATACTGCAACATATCCAACATATAAAGGACTGCTTGCCATCTAGGGGAGGGGGTGGAGGAAGGAGGGGAAAAAAAAAATCGGAACAGAAATGAGTGTCAATATAATGTAATTATTAAATAAAAAATTAAAAAAAAAAAAAAGAAACATACATTCTGTTGGAGGAAGATCACACTAGAAGGAACCAGAGAAGGGGAAGGGAGAAAAGTCCAGAGAGTTCTTTTTCAAATCTAACATCCCTACCCCTAATTACATTTTTTGAATTCCTTATGGGTCCTAGCCTCCCATTTCTTAGGTTTCAATTTTGTAATTTAAGTTTCATTTCTCCAATTCAATTTTCATAACTGTGGAAACTAAATTCCCAACCAATTCTCACAACCCTCCCCTTTTCCCATAATTTGGTTTCCACATCCTTTTCTAACCCCTCAAATTTGGCTAATACGTTTTACATCCCTCTTCATTAAAGTCTATTAATCACTGCACAGATCTTTTTACACAAGATATTATATAGCTTCCTGCTATTATTAATAACCCAGCAACTACTGTGAAGAAGGTCAGGATGAGGACTGCTCCTCTTTCCCATTTGATGACCCAATCTCTTTATTAAACAGTTCAGGGCAATTTGAATATAAATGTTTCCACTCTATCTCCTCTTTACATTTTTTGGCCTCCAGATCCATGTCTTCTTTTTCTTTTCATTAATTTCTTCATACTAGAAATTCTAAAGCATTCTACTGGTTTTAGAACCAAGCTCCATAACAAGAACCTATGATGCCTCACTTTTTGCCATAAACTCACAAAACTGTCCATAATCCAACAGTGAATGATAAAAAGTCTCAAATATTGGGATAGAAGTGAAAGTAATGTAAAAATGACCAGAACTGTGAGATCTGGGTGTTTAAAAATAGGAATTGCCTATATTTTCCTTTAAAGAAAATTATCAATTATTCCCTCAGGATGGATGATTCTTAATAAGCATTCTTCTTCTACTTGTGCTTATGAGCAATTGTTCTTTAAAGTCTTGGGTTCTTGCCTTAGGCATAGATATATGGGTAGATAGATAGATACTTAGATAACATAGATATAGATAGATTGGTTCACTGTTTTGCCTAGGATCACACATCTAGCATGAGTCTGAAGGGCCTTGAAACTCACCTCCATGTTGTCTCCTTTTTCTTTTACAAAATAATATTCCAGAATTGTACTGGATTCATCTGCTCATTTATAATCAGCTAGCACTGCTCTGATGCCAGAGTACACATTCAGTTGATTGGATCAGATCTCTAACTTATCATGTCCAGTTTGACAAAGTGGTACTTCTGAGCCCCACTTCTCTTATACTCTTGCATCTGGACCAATTTTAATCCACTTTACACTTTTCTGTTTAAACTCTGTTCCCTCCATTCAAAGCCTCACTCTTCCTTCCCTCTTCTGGATCCTGGTTCAGGAAACCAAAAATGATTCCCCTTTCCTCTATCATCTATCTATCTATCTATCTATCTATCATCTATCTAGAGTTTCTTTGTACAACATGTTCTTGTTGTCTCCCCTATTAGCTTGTGAGCTCCTTAATAATAGATACTATCTTCTGCCTTTCTTTATAACCCCCAAACTTAATATAGTTCTTGGTACTTAGTGCTTAACAACTGCTCATTGACTGACTTCTGTGACAAGCTGCAGCCATATTTTTTGGGGAAAAACACTGGAAAGCACAGAGAATTCTTGGGGGATGCTAAGGGCTCAGGGACAATGTCCTAAGGTCCTCTTTCCCCTATCCTTGGCTCCATCTTTCCAGAGAATAAGTGGGAAGAGCATAAGATAGGTGACCTAAGACTTTTGGAAAGCCATTGTGTTTAAACTCATTTTGGCCATAATTTTATTCATGATAAGAAAATACATGGCAATAATGACTAGAATTTCTGTATCACTTCAAGATTTTATAATTTTCAAAATCTCTCATTTTATCTTCACAATACCTCCAGGTAATAGGTATATTTGGTATTCCCATTTTACAGATGAGGAAATTAAGATTGGGAGAGGTTAAATGATTTTCCTAGAGTCTCACACCGCTATTAGTTGTCTGAAGATGGATTTGAAATCATTTCTTCCTCTCATCAAGTCCAGGCCTCTATCCGTTGTACTATATCCCCTCCCAAAAAAATTCTATTATAGTACAATGACAAATTTTTACTTCCATCATTAATTTTAAAAATAATTACTTTAAATCACTAAGCTTTTTGTTTCAAAATTTTCATAACATCATTGAAAGGAGAACTATATATTTACTCTGGAAAGTGACCTAAAATTTGGTACTATTTTGGTACATAGTAACTGATACCCTCCCAGTTAGAAATGATCTTCATTTCCTTCAACCTTTCATAGCATTTTGTAGCTCTCTCAAGTGCTTATTACATTATATTCTATGCTATTAGCATAGAGTTGTCATTTTACAAGATAAAATTCCTTATACATATTTTCAGTAGTCTTTTCTCATTTCTCATCATTCTTGGCCTCTCCCATGATATCTGATCACTTCTTCCCCTGGATTCTCTCCTTGGTGGGTTTTTGTGACTCTGCTCTCTCTTGGTTCTCTGCTGCTTGTTTGTTCCCAATAGATAATACACTACCAATCATGTCTGCACCTTTTTGTATAGGCCATCTGCCTTGTCTCACTTCCATCTCTTAGAATCTCTGTCCTTCCAAGATCATTTGAAATGTCAGTTTCCACAGAAGGCTTTTCTTAATAGCCCCAATTATCAATGTTCTTCTTTCCAATTTTACTTTGCATGTGTTTCTGTTTTTGTTTTTTTTTGTATATATGTTATTTTGTTGCATACACCTCAAGAACCAGAATTGTTTTGTTTCGTTTTGTAACCTAATTTGGTGTATGAAAGTACTTAATAAATATTTTAATCAATGGAGAATAAATCAAATTTTTCTTTTAGAATAGCATTTTATTAGAAGTATGGCTGATATTCTCCCCATGAATTTTATGAGTAGGAAGAAGTAGTTGGGTGGTGCAGGAGATAGAGTGCTAGGTTTAGAGTCAGGTATATTCATCTTTCTGAATTAAATCTGGCCTCAGACATTTACTATCTGTGTGACTCTGGCCAAGTCACTTAACCTTGTTTACCCCATCTGTAAATATGATCTGGAGAAGGAAATGGTGAGCCACTCTGCTATTTTTTTGCCAAGAAAATCACAAATGAAGTCACAAAAAGTCGGATATGATTGAAAAACTACTGAACAACAGGAATGGAGTTACTACCCAGATGTTGTGATCTCAACATCCCTGTGTGAACTCTTTCAGTGCCAGTCTTTAATGAATTGATCTTCCATTTTTCTCATAATCAACGCAGGAAGGATCATGGGTTTAGACTGCACTATTTTTTTCTGCAAAACTTCCATTTTTCCCTATCTCTGTCTCTTAACTTGAAGCCATACTGCAGTCTCTGTAGTATCTCAAGGGAATTCTTCTTCTATTACCAGATCCTGTTTTTTCTGCATTGACTTTAATTTTCTGTGGTTTGAATTAATTTGGGGGTTTTCACACATGTCCAATTTCCAAGAATGAGCCCACAACTTTCATTGACGAAATATACTCCAACTGATCAGTTGGGATAGTTCCAGTAATGGAAAGGTAGAGTAAAGGCAAAAATAGAGGGATAGGAAGGAGGTTACAAGGGGGAATCGACTTCAAATGCATAAACAACTGACCTGAGCATATTATTTAATCATCATGGACTCTAAAGTATCCCCTTACTTCCAGCAATAAGAAGTTATCAGTTTTCTTCATCCACTAAATAAAGCAATCATTAAGTTAATTCTGAATGTAAATACTGATTGTTCTATAAAGAAACACCACAAACAATGAATCTATTTGTTAGGGTTCTCCCCCCCAAAAAAAGTTTTGTTATACTAATCTAGAATTATGTGCCTCTATTTTCAAATCAAGCCTGTCAACACAGTATTTGCTCACTTCAGATACTGCCCTCACCTGAACTCCTCTGATAGCTTTTGTAAACAAACTCTTTGTAATTATTTTATATAATATAACTCAGGAAAAGCTATAAAGTTGACTTAACTGCTATATATTGCCTGGGGATGACTGATGACTCAACATGATGACTGATGGATCTTGTTTAAAACAGCTGAGTAGATTAAGATCAAAACTAGGGAACAATATTAAACCTATCCGATGTAATGAAGCAACACATAGGGATATAAAAGTTCAATGAGCCCAGATTATAGCTATTCTACCCTGTGCTTGCATTTACCAAGAAGTCTTTTATCCTACTCAATGTTATCAGTATACAAAATGTAGGGAGCCAACCAGGACAGTCACCTATTAGTTACCTGTACTTAAGATAGAGAGAGGGCAGAGAGAGAATAGATAAATTAATTCAGAGGCAGTCCAGATCTCTCAGTATAATCAGGAGTCTTAACCTTTTCCTACCATCTTAAACACAGTTACTAATGAAGAGCAAAGTGGATTGATTTGATTTTTCACCTTTTCTCTCTCTTTTTTTAGAATCCCTCTGGTTGAGGTACAAAGGAAAAGTGATATCTACAAGAGCTAACATTTGTATAGAGAGAGGTAGATGGTTCAATGGATAGAATCAGGAAGATTTGAGTTCAAATTTGGCCTCAAACGCTTACTAGTATGTAACCCTGGGGAGATCACAACTTGTATTTGCCTCCATTCCTCATCTGTAAAATAGGGATACACTAGAAAAGGAAATGGCAAACCACTTCAATTTTCTTGTCAAGAAAAACACACAGTCATGAAAAATCAAACCCAACACAACAATATCTGTTATAGAGTTTGGGGATCAGCAAAGTCCTTTATAACTATTATTTCCTTGTTATCTTTACAGCAACCCTAGAGGTAGGTGCTATTATTATTGCCATTTTATAGATGAAGAAACTGAGGCAGGGACTTTCCCAGAGTCAGGCACTTGGTGTTTGAGGCCAAATTGAACAGAAGTCCTGCATTCTACCCACTGTGTCACCTAGCTGCCAAAAAAGAGACAAGTAAATCAATAACTAGTCAAATGGTATTTACTAAGTGTCCATAGGGTACTCAACAATGTATTAAATGAGAAAAAGAAATGGATCAAAATGTCCAATTCCACCAAGCCAATAACTGACTCACAAATAATCTAGAAAACTGAATTTTGCTCTATAATTTTTGTCAGGTTACTGAGACACCTTTCCAAGAACTTAAAGAAATAAATTAAAAACAAGAACAATATCTATAAAGACTTTAGATGAAATGTTAGAAATGGTCTCTATTTTCACTAGCTTTGTAGAATTTGGAGTCAGAATCTATCGATCTGCTTCTCCAGACTTTGTTTACTGAAATAAATACAATCTTCACAGCTTTTCAACTTTCCTTGGTAATAGTTTTCTTTGGATTTATAATGTTGTGTAATTCAATAGTCAATAAATCATTCTTTCCTTAGTAGTACATGAATTTATTTATTATTGTTCCTTATTAATTTTTGTTAATGAATGGAAAACATGTACAGTGCATTTGTGATATCCTATGAAAACACAAGTTGATGAAAGACCCAGTTCTACATCTGATTGATGATTGTTTTGCTTTCACAACAACATTTACAAAATGGCCTTGAATAGAGTTTTCAAAAACTTAAAACAATAGTTTATAATTATTTCCAGTCATAGTGAAAAGCTAGCATCTTGAGTGAATGAAGAAGGATTAATAACCCAGTTCTTTAATACAGCAGATCAGAAACAGGAAAAAAATATTGATTTGTACATAAATGACTGAGAGAATTCACCTGACAGTCACATCCAATGTTACTCTACAGTAAGATTACATATGAGAGCTAATATAGTCACAAGCTATTTGCAGACAAAGTCTGCCAATTTTAATATCCTATCATATCTGGGCTTACATAAGTCTAGTTCCAAATAAACCAAATATTTAGGAAGAACACAGAAAGAGGGTATCTGGGTTTGCTGTTTCAGAAAGAACTTTCTTTTTTTCTTTTTCTTTTTTTTTTTTTTTTTGATATTTATAGGAGGGATGGAAAAGTCAAGCAAAAAAAAAAATTTTTTAAGAGTAAGTATCTGAACATTTCAATTGAGAATCACTTGAACTCTACCAGTGTGATATGTAGTTTGGAGAGAAAGGAGAAGAAAAAAAAATAGGCATTTATTAAGTGCCTACTATGTGCCAGGCATTATGCTAAGCACTTTATAAATATTACTTTATTTGAGACTCAGAACAATTCTATAAGGTAGATGCTATTATTATCCTCATTTAGCCCAATCCCCAGACTCATAGCTGACTCACATTAAGTGCAAGGAGGAATGCTTCTTTATTAAGAACTTCGCTTGTTCTAACTAGGGTCTCTGAGCAAAAGTAAGAGGATTGTAAGAAATATAGTGTGATAAATAGTCAAAGGAGGACAGATATTGGAGGAACCAAAGAGCAGAGTAACACTTAAGCTATCCCATTAAATTTAATCACATTCATTCAATATTCCTTAAGCATGTACTTCAAATAACACAAGCCTGCTAATGTGAACACTCCATTACTAATTAGATCACCCAATAGAGACCCAATGTGAATAAAAAACTAGGATGAACATAGAGGGAACTTGGAGCGGCTAGGTGGTACATAGAACGCTGGGCTTAGAATCAGATGGAGTCATTTTCTTCAGTTCAAATTTGACCACAGACATTTCCTAGTTGTGTGACCCTGGGCAAGTCACTTACCTCTTTTTGCCTCAGTTTCCTTATCTGTAAAATGATCTGGAGAAGAAAATGGCAAACTAATTTAGTATACCTATGGCAAGAAAACCCCAAATAGAAGCAGAAAGTCATGATTGAAAAACAATTGAACAAGAAGAGGGAACTAGTTTTTACCTCTTGGTAGTTTCCTTTGTTATCAAGTTTTATTCTCTCTATACTTTGTCCCTTACCAAATTTCATCCACCTCTGGAATTATAACCATCATCTCTTTACAGTTGTCTCTCAAATCTGTATTTTCATTCTTGACTTCTAGCCCAACCTCAAGCTTACATTTCCATCAGATTGTCAATACATCCAAAATGGCACTTATAAATTTTTAACCAATTAATTTGGAATTCCCTGTTTCTTTTGAGAGGCACCAGATTGCACCCAGTTATTTAAGCTCAAAATCTTATCCAAATCTTTTTCCTCAGGTACTATTCCAATCATTTATCAATTCCTGTTGATTTTACCTCCACAATATCACTTATTTCTCACTCCTTCTATGTGACAGATGTTACTCTAATTGCCAAATATTTGATAATTTCTCATGAACTCTCTATGTATAATTTCACATGGGAGAGATTATGTAAAATTTTTACATAGGTTTGTTTTATCTACTAAATTATACTGATCTATCAACTCACTTTAATATCATGAATTATTTTATTGTTTAGTCATTTTTCAATTGTGTGTGTGTGACTCTTCATGATTCCTTTTGGGGTTTCTTGGCAAAGGTACTGGAATGGTTTTGCCATTTCCTTCTCCAGTTCATTTTGCAGATGAGGAAACCGAGGCAAACACAGTTAAATGATTCTTCCAGAGTCACACTGTTAGTAATTCTCTGAGGCCAGATTTGAAGTCACAACGAGTCTTCCTGTCTCCAGGTTTGGCATTCTATTCATTGTGTTACCTAGCTGCCTCTAATTTGGCTCTGTCAATTAGTTCCCACATGATTTAAATCCATTTCATCTCTCTAGTGGAAAATGAGGGCATCTTCATACCGATGACTTTAAGGGTCCCTTTCAGTTCCAACTCTATGATCTTGTGGTTTATTATTATTATCACCAAATTCATCTAAGAGAATTTGGGTGAAAGCTTGGGATCTTGGTCTGTATAAAACAATTTTGGGGGAAAAGAGATTACTTTTCCCTACAACATGGAAAACAAATCACTGCTAATGTCAAAGCCCACCAGTTAAAATGAAAATTTCCTCTCTGAAATATTGTTTAGGCAACCTCTGTCTGGTAAGTAGGGGTGAAAAGGAAGGAGCTGCCAAAAATCACGGGAAATTTTAAATCATTTCTATCAGAGTCATTTAAAAACACAGTCATTTAAGAAATATTTCTCTTTGAGACAAGGTTAACTATGAAGCTGGACACATATCACGCTGCTCTTGGTATAATTTCTCCAACTTTATAAAAGCAAATTACAAAAGCTAATAATCATGTTTTCAAACCATATAATTTCTACATGAGCTAAAACTGTTAAAAACACAGATTGCTTGTCCAGTGATATGTGTGGGGTGATGAGTTCTGTAATTTTCTCTTAGAAGAAAGAGAAAAAGCAACTTAGCTCAGTTGAAAATTTATTTCTAAGGATCCACTAAGCTCCAGTAATGAAGTCTCCAACATAAATCTTTTACCACTGAAGAATTTTACTTATTTAAATATGTTCCAATACAACACAGAAAGCCATTAGAATATATTATTTAACGAGCTGACAGATCAATAACATTCCACATGTGCATCCACAAATATAAAAGCACTCATTATTCTCCATGAAAAAGTCCCCACCATTCTGTGACCTCTTGGAATCCATGTTCCCTTTTTCCCTTCATCACTATATGGCTCAGAAATTGTCTTTGGTGGCCTAGGTATGCAGGATTAATCATATTGTTTTTGTTTCCTTCCTCTTGTTTTTGTTTATATCCAGGCTTATATTTACTTATAACACTGCCCACAATCAACATGCTTTAATCTTAATAGGACATAGTATGATAAAGTGATGATGCTGTTTCAATCATTTAATAATGTCCGAACCTTCACAACCCCATGGATTATAGAATGTCAGCTCTTCCAATTCTCCACTATTTATCAAAGTCTGTCCAAAATCATGTTCATTGCTTCCATGACATTGTTGACTCATCTCACTTGTCATCCCCTTCTACTTTGCCTTCAATAATCTTCTCTTTTTTCCAAAAATATATAAAATAAACAATTAATAATTAATAACAATAAAAAACAAGCTTAATTTCTTCAGTTTTGTTTCAGTAATTTATTTTTCCAAATACATACAAAGATAGTTTTCAACATTCACCTTTGCAAAACCTTGTATTCCAAATTTGTCTCCCTTTCTCCCATCCCTCCCCCTCCCAGGACAGCAAGCAAACTGATATAGTTAAAGATGTGCAATTCTTCTAAACATTTTTCCATTTTTGCCATGTTGCACTAAAAAAATCAGATCAACACTGAAAAAAAAATAGCATGAGATAAAATAAGCAAATAAACAAAAATATGAAAATTCTATGCTTTGATCTATCTTGAGTCTTCATAGTTCTCTCTCTGCCTGTAAATGGCACTTTCCATCACTAGTTTAAGTTTCAGCTTCAATATTTGACTTCCAGGGAATGGCTTGAATTAATTTCTTTAAGAAATTGATTGATTTGACCTCCTTGCTGTCCAAATAATGGCAAAGATACTAGTTTGCCCTTTCCTTCTCCAGGAGATCACCTTTTGTCAGAACTCTCTACCACGACTTGTCCATCTTAGGTAACCCTGGATGGCTGTAGTTCATGCTTTCATTGTTCTACAAAAGTTCCCCTACATTCTGATCCCTGCCATGACAAGTCGTGATCCAGTAAACAGGTAAAGTGATGAAATATATCTATTTTTGATAATCACAGGAAAGAGATTTTAACATATTAAGTTCTATGCCAAGGACAACCATGTTGGATATGACAATCCACGTCAAGCGAAGTGGAGAATTAAACAAGCAAACTTCTGAATTCACTGAATTGAATCTAGCCATTTGGAAAATGGGGGGGACTCATCCCCACTTACAGACTTTAATAGTAGATTTAATTTTCTGAAAGAGACCATATGGTAGGAAATTACATATCAAGTTATCACTTTAGTGTCAATCTGCTCAACTTAAAGCAACCTACAATTTTATATAAAAAAATGCCAGGATGTTAGGCGAGCGGCAAGACAGACATAGAAGGCCTGAAAACACAACTAAACTAATGCTCAAGAAAAATACGTTAAATAGAAATGCTAAAGTCAGTGGTTTTTTATTTCCATGCTTTATGGATGCATGCATATATGTTATACACGTTATGACTCTAAAATAATACAATATATTTTCATATATGAATTGTGGAGTCAAAAGTATTATTTTAAAGTCACACCTTGAACCACTGATTCATGTAATGATAGTTTTAGAAGGGACTTAAGAGACCACATAGTCCATATAAGATGTTAACTTAAATATAAAGAAAATGTGATGAAATTTGGCTGACTTTTTTTAGTCATAGAAGGGCAAAACCAAGGTTTCATATTCCCCTAGCCTCAGACCTGGTCATCTTTTGACTCCTAGATCAATATATATTCCACATCAACCAGATGTTTTTAAAATTTCTTTAAGTCACCCTATAAATACAAAACTTGCTACATGTCATCAAGTCTCTCTAAGACACATAAAAGAACCAATAAAATGATAGAAAGAAGAAAGAGCTTTTTGACTTTTAGAGTCTTTGGAGAGCATGGAATTTCTCACTTTACTAATTTGTATTCACTTCTCATTACTTTTTTTAGGTAGTTTCTCTTTTTCTCAGAGAAAACTATCTTTCTAACACTGTTTGGTTTTAGCTGGAAATTACAAAGACTGCTTCTATATCATGAGTTCACATTCATTGTCTCTGTAACTGTTCTAGTGCAATCCAATCTTAGCAAATCTGAGTACAACATATATTGTACATGACAATAAAAACAATAATGCTAGTTAGCATTTACATAGCACATTACTAATTCTAACTCATTTTATCCTCACAACAACCCAGAGAGGTAGGTACTATTATTATTCCCCTGTTACTGATGAGGAAACTGAAATAGAGGTTAATTGATAAGACCAAGATCACAAGCTAGTAGGTATCTGAGACTGGACTGCAATGACAAAGGGTCAGGAGTAAATAACTATGTAAACTTTTATAAAGGATTTTTTAAGTATGAACTTTGTTATAAAATACAAAATAGAATGGATATATATTTTAGACATAAAGGGTGATGCTATAAGCAAATTAGTAGAGCAATTGATAATTGACCTATTGGATCTTTTAAAAAGGGAGAAATTTTTGACCAAACAGAACTAGAGAACATTACGAAATGCAAAATTGATAACTTTAAAACCAAATTTAAAAATTTTAAATAAACTAAAGCAATATAGCCAAGATTAGAAGGGATACAGAAAGCTAAGAAACAAGTTTTACAGGCAGTGTTTCTGATAAAAGCCTCATTTCTAAAATATATAGAAAACTAAATCAAATTTATAAGAATATAAATCATTAATACACTGAGAAATGATCAAAGGATAATAAATAATTTTCAGATAAAGAAAGTAAACCCATCTATCATCATATGAAAAAATGCTCTAAATCATTATTGATTAAAGAAATACATACATGAGGTATTACCTTACACCTAGAAAATTTGCTAAGACAACAGGAAAAGATCATGATAAATGTTGGAGGGAATGTGAGAAAACTGGGACACTAATGCATTTTTTGTGGAATTGTGAACTGATCCAACTATTTTGGAGAACAATTTGCAACTATGCTCAAAGGACTACAAAACCATGCATACCCTTTGATCCAATAGTGCTACTACTGAGTCTGTATCCTAAAGAGATCATAAAAGGGGGGAAAGGACCCACATGTGGAAAAATATTTGTAGCAGTTCTTTTGGTGGTGGCAAAGAATTGGAAATGAGTGGATGTCTATAAGTTGGGGAATAGCTGAATAAATTATAACATATGAAAATAATGGAATATTATTGTTCTATAATAAAAGAAGAACTGGCTGACTTCAGAAAAGCCTGGAAAGACTTACATGAACTAATGTTGAAGTGAGCAGAACCAGAAAAACATTGTACACAGCAACAGCAAGATTATATGATGATCAACTATAACAGATTTAGTAGTTCTTAGCAATTCAGCAATACAAGGCAATTTCAATAAACTTTAAATGGAAAATACAATCTGCAAAACTAGGCATTGACCCACACTTAATAGCATATACCAAGATAAGATCAAAATGGGTTCATGATCTAGACATAAATAATGATATTATAAATAAATTAGAAGAACATAGGATAGTTTGCCTTTCAGACCTGTGGAAGAGAAAGGAATTTGTGACCAAAGAAGTAGTAGAAATCATTATTGACCACAAAATAGAAAATTTTGATTATATTAAGTTAAGAAGTTTTTGTACAAACAAAAAACTTATGCAGACAAGAAAAGTTTTCTTTTTACATTCAAATGTAAGCTTTTTTTTTTTTTTACATTTTTACATTCAAAGATTCTTATAAAGGCCTCATTTCCAAAATATATAGAGGATTGACTCAAATTAATAAGAAATCAATCCATTGTCCAAATGATAAATGATCAAAGGATATGAACAGATAATTTTCAGATGAAGAAACTGAAACTATTGCTAGTCACATGAAAAGGTGACTAATCTTTATTTAGGAAATAAATGTCCAATCATAACAAAAGAATATTTTAGCTTTACCAATTTAGTGACCAAATCGCTATTGATCAGAGAAATGCTGAGATAGCACTATACACCTCTCATATTGGCTAAGATGACAAGAAAAGATAATGACGAATGTAGGAGGGGATGTGGAAAAATTGGAACACTGATGCATTGTTGGTGGAATTGTGAATACATCCAGCCATTCTGGAGAGCAGTTTGGAACTATGCTCAAAAAGTTATCAAACTGTGCATTCCCTTTGACCCAGCAGTGTTACTTACTACTGGGCTTATATCCCAAAGAGATACTAAAGAAGGGAAAGGGACCTGTATGTACAAGAATGTTTGTGGCGGCCCTCTTTATAGTGGCTGGAAGCTGGAAACTGAGTAGATGCCCATCAATTGGAGAATGGCTGAATAAATTGTGGTATATGAATATTATGGAATATTATTGTTCTGTAAGAAATGACCAGCAGGATGATTTCAGAAAGGCCTGGAGAGACATGAACTGATGCTGAGTGAAATGAGCAGGACCAGGAGATCATTATATATGGCAACAACAAGACTATACAATGATCAATTCTGATGGATGTGGCTCTCTTCAACAATGAGATGATTCAAATCAATTCCAATTATTCAGTAATGAAGATAATGATCTACACCCAGAGAGGGAACTGTGGGAAGTGAGTGTAGACCACAACATAGCATTTCTACTCTTTCTGTTGTTGTTTGCTTACCTTTTTGTTTTCCTTCTCAGGTTTTTTCTTTCTTTCTAGATCCAATTTTTCTTGTGCAGCAAGATAACTATATAGATATGTATATGTATATTGGATTTGACATATACTTTAACATATTTAACATGTATTGGACTACCTGCCATCTAGGGGAGGAGGTAGAGGGAAAAGGGAAAAGTTGGAAAGAAGATTTTGCAAGGATCAATGTTGAAAAATTGCCCATTCATATGTTTTATAAATAAAAAGCTATAATAATAATAATAAAAAGAAAATGTCATCTGTATCCAGACAGAGAATTACTGAGACTGAATGTGAATTGAAGCATAATGTTTTCACTTTTTTAACCTGTTTTTTTTTCTTTCTTATGGTTTTCCCTTTTGTTCTGATTTTTCTTTCCCAACATGACTCATGTAGAAATATGTAAAAATGAATGTAAATGCATAACCTTAAAATATGTGCATATATATATATGTGTGTATATATGTATGTGTGTGTATGTATATATATATATATATATATATATATATATAAATACAAAGTTGAGTGTGAAAAAAAACAAGACATATTAGACAAATGAGAATTTGGTATTCAGCTAGGTTGATAGGGATCAGGAAAGGACAAGACAGCTGACCTAGACCTTTAAAGAATCAAAGAAATTCAATTAGAACATAGTCATCCTCTCAAAAGAAGAATCATTCCATTACCCAAACTATTTGAAATTAATATAAAGTAATATAAAGTTACTTTCTTCACTTTAACATCTACAAAAATCTTCTAAAAATGTACATTTTATTTTTTCCAAGGAGATAATGATTCTTTTTCTTATTGCATTGAAAAATACACAGAAATTAACACAACCAAGTTTTCAAAAACATATAATTTTTTTTCTCTTCCCACTGAACTGCAGGGAAGCACTGACCACTCTGTGTACATATCATTTGTTCTTCCATATCTAATCAGAATTAGTACTTCTATGATTCGGAAAATTAAAAAAAATTATGTCTAGGAAGAAATGGTTTCAGAGAAACTCAGGAAAATTTGTATGGATAGAATAAAGAAAATACAACTAGGAGAAGAATTTACACTATAACATCAACACTGTAAAAGTGAAAAGTTTTGAAAGACTTCAGAACTCTGATCAACATAATGATCAGCTATATTTCTAGAAGATCAATGATGAAACATTCTAGCCACTCCTAACAAAATGATGAAGAAAGAATATGAAAACTGAGATGCATTTTTCGATGTGGTCAGAATAAAAATTTGTTTTGCTCATCTAATCATGTTTGTTACAAAGTTTTTTGGTTTTACTTTTTTCTTTTTAGTAGGGGAAGTAGGAGTTAGGGAAAAAAAATAGGTTCAGGGGAATAAGAATATAAGAGTGGGACTCTGATTTACTCAAGATTAGCTAACACGGTGATCTAGAGGATTTTATTTATGCTTAATACTTCATCTAAACTTAGATGGACACATTATCTACTCTACCTATTGGGGAAAAAAAAAAAAAACAGAGGAGACTCCATTTGGTTTTAGGTATGAAAGCAAAAAAAGCAAGGAACAATTAACACTTAGTAGAATAATAAGCGCTACTTATTACTAATTAGCATGCTAATTACATGACAAGTGCTCAGAGAAAAGCCACATTTTGTACTTGCAAGAAAGGAATCAAATGCCTTCCTTATTTTTAAAGATGTGTTATATTTTCTGATGAGTGTGGGACTCCACATCTGAAATACTAGTCCAAATTGCACGGAGTTTAGGGGAGAGGAAATAAATGTCCAATCATAACAAAAGAATATTTTAGTTTTACCAATTTCCCAAAATCTGTGTAAGAGGAAAATATTTTTCCAATGATAAATTTCAAGACTATGAACTGTCCCTCAATGGAAAACCTAAGTGATTTAATTAAGCAGGTAATGGTATTTAAATGTTAAATTTCTTCATATACTATTCAATACCAGTAAAACAATTATCTATTTGGAAAAAAAAATTAATTTGATCTATTTCTGATAAATCTTTGAAAGTGTTACAAGATTATAATTAAAATATCATAATCTATCAAATTTATTAAGCTATCCCAAAACTCTATACTTGTCCACAAATCTTCTTTATTTCCAGGAAATATAACATAAAAATCCATTTAAAAGAAATGATCTGATTCTTTTGGAAATAGCCAACTAAAGAGCCAAGTTTTGAGAAATGTTTTTAAGTAGGATCTTAAAATGAGACTGTTGGGTTTTTTTTTATATCAAGAATATGATTAGTAGATCTTTTTTTCTTCTTTATTAGTACATTGAGTCCTTGGGGACTCAAACTTTTCTCTCCAAAATGGTAAACTTTAGCTTAGATTTACCACAGTGCCATCTAACAATTTAATTTCATGTTTAAAGTTAAAGTGTAAAGTAAACTTTTCTTTTAAACTTAAATCCTCTAACATTTTTTTTACCATGTTTAACATATATTGGATTACATGCCATCTAGGGGAGACAATGGGGGTAAGGGGAGAAAATTGGAACACAAGGTTTTTCAGGGGTCAATGTTGAAAAATTATACTTGCTTATGTTTTGAAAATAAAAAACTTCAATAAAAAATAAACTGAAATCCTCTTTTTTGCCTTTTGAGGAAGTACAAATGAAATACAATAAAATCCTGAACAATCAGTATGCTCAGAGAAATAGATTATACTAGTTAAAATAATTTCTGATAGTTTGATGATGAATCAGAAAATCCTTATCATTGCAAGTCTTTCTGCCAAGATACTTTCTAAAATGTATTATCATCCTGAACTGCCTTACTAAGTATAATATTGTTCTTCAGTCTTGTCTGACTCTTTGTGACCCCGCTAATCATAATGTCCTTGAGTTTTTCTTGGCAAAGATAATGGAGTGGTTTGTCATTTTCTTCTCCAGCAGATTAAGTCAAACAGGGATAAAGCGATTTGCCCAGAGTCATACACAGTTCATAAGTGTCTCAGGTCAGTTTGAACTCAGGTCTTCCTGACTCAAGGCTGGGTGATCTTTTCACTGGACTACCTCGCTGCCTCCTAAATATAGTATAATAATGATAATTCCATTTTCCTTTGATGCCTGAAGACTTTATCACAGAGTAATCATTCAGACCATCAGTAATCATCATACAGCACCATTAAATATGACATAAATGCAATAAGATACCAATATAAAATCTATTCTTGGGTCCCAGATATAGCAATAGAGTTGGATTTTAAACCAAAACTTATATATAGACTTTTTAATTTGTTTGCTTATTTTTAATTTGCCCTTCCCATTTCCCTGCTCCCTCAAAAAAAATCAAGTGCAAAAAAAAGATTTTCAATATATTGAAGGTTCTAGTTAGGCGGTTTCCAGGTCACATTCAAAAATGTTATGAGAGGAGATAAAAAGCCCTAGTTCTTTCTCAGGTCCATTTAAGAGAAGCATAAATAAAATTGACTCCAATTGTGTTATAAAAGGATTAATGACTGAAGGAGCCAGTTCCCACAATAATTGCATGCAGTCTAAAATCTGAAAACTTCACTGAAAAATGCATTGGAGCAGTTTCAGAAACCAAAGCTGTCCCTCTGCCTTTGTGGCGATGGATAAAATGGAATCTCATAGCTTCTTTCTATTTATTATTTCTAGATAATTTTCAATCATGTAAGAAAAAAAATGAAATACAATCAATTTATCTCCTTGTCACAGCCATTTCTTCTACAGATCTACTCAACTAATTTTCAAGTACTGCAAAATATCAAGACTTGCCACAGTATTCTCCTAATGATTATGTAAAAATATGACAGCAAAAAAAAAGGGATTTATGTCTGACCCACTTTCAATTTTTCATTGGAATGGAACTGAAAGAATGGACAGCTGAAGTGCAGAGATTTCAAATAAAACCATGGTTTAGAAAAAAAACAACAAAGAAACAATAACACAACATGCAAATGTGATGAAATCCTTCATCAAGCTTTTTATCATTGATTCTAACAAAAACTAGCAAAAGTGGAGATAGCATTTGGCTCTAGAGTCAGAGGAACTGAGTTCAAATCCTACTTCTGCTATAAGTTATCTGAACCTCCTGGAGCCTCAGTTCCCATATCTGTAAAATTAAGGGGGGTTGAGTACATGGCCTCTGAGGTTCCTTAGATTTATGATCCTATAATTCTATTTTGCTCCATCTGTATGGTACAATGGTAAGCATGGCCAATGTGGAGTTAGTGGAATTTGGTTCAAATCCCAGTTTTCTACTCCCTGTGGAACTTTGGATGAGTCATTTAAACTCTACAGGGCTCAATTACCTCATCTGAAAAACAAAGTTAGACTAGAGAATCTCTAAGGTTCTTTCCAGTGCTAAATCCAGTGCAAAGTGCTTTCTAGTATTAATATTTTTGCTTCTTCTGGTTACCTTTGATGAAATTAGGCAGCCAAAAGAACTAAAAAGCCCCCAGATTAGTCAGACTAGATTGTTCCCTTTTAAAAAATTATTTAAAATTAATTCTATTTACAAATAAAATGTACATCTACAGAGGGTTAAATAGGACTAATTCCCATTGTAATTCTCTCTACTACAACGAGACTAGAAAAAACTACAAGAGTATTGTTCTACTATGTTTTACAAATTTCCTGAAAGGAAAGTGACAATCATTACAAGCCAAAATGAGTTCATCAAAAACCAGTCATACCAAGTCACACCAAAATAACTTCATTTTTTCCCCAAGAGGATTATTTGACTGATAGAACAGGGGAATGTCATCAATGCAGAATGTAAGGTCCCTAAACCATATCTTATATGATGATTATGGAATATATTTAGAGATGTAGGACTGGGAAATGTCATAGAGAATTGGTTGAATAACAGGATGCAAAGAGAAGTGGTTAATAATTGATCAGTGTCAAAATGGAGGAAAGTTTCTAGCAAAATGCCTTAAGCCTCTGCCCTAATTAGTGATGAGTATGAAAGCATAACTATTTAACAAATACTCCACTGATATGAACTTGGAAGTGATAGTCACACACTGAGATAACAGAATTATGATCCAAAATGATTCCAACAGAAATGCAAATTATAATGACTTTAACGCTTATCTTACACTTATGAAATTGGCAGAGATGATAAAAGACAAAGTCAGTACTGAAGAGGCTATATGTATATAGCTATAAGAACTGTTAATTGGTTCAAAGAGTTCTGGAAAACCACTTTTATTTATATGTGAAAAGTACCCTTTAAGCCAGAAATCCCAGTCCTGGATATACATGCTAAACAGGCTAAAGACAGAAAGAGAGACCAAAAGAGAAGCCAAAATGTTTAGTGTCTGTCAATTAGGAAATGCCAAAACATATTCTAGAGTATGACTATAAGATAATATTATGGGGAGATGTTTAACCTGAAGAAGTGACTCGGGGTAGGAGTGGGAGAGAGGAGGGATAACTGATGTTCAACGATCAGAGTTGTTGGTCTGATGACATACATGTATAAATTCTGAGACTAGGGTGAATGAGGCTGGTAGATTGTTGGAGTGTGGGAATTGTTATTTGCAGTAGATTACTAATTGGCTCTCTGCAGAAGGTGAACACCAGGGAGCAGGAGGCTACCAGACAGACTCAGAAGGAGCAAACTGACCCAGCTCAGAAATGGAACTGGGCAAAGCTCTCATGCTGATCATAATCAATGTGACTGGCTGCCTGGGAATGGTAGGAAGTTCCAAACTCAAAATTAGTAGATTAAAAAATTAATATATGCAGAATAAAGTAAATAGAACCAGGAGGATAACAGACCCAGTGACTAAAATAATGTAAAAAGAAGTCAAATTTTCAGTATTTTTTACTGACTGGAGTTGGTTCTGGAGAAAAGATCATGAAATAGACCTCCTTCTCTTGGCACAGAAGAGAATACCAGGGTCAGAGTCTTCATACATTATCAGACAGATCATTGTATGGGTTGTTTTAACTTAATTCTTTTTCCTTATTTCAAGGGAAAGTTCAGAGCAAGTGCAGTGTCTTATATGACTGTCATGCTTAGAAAAAACTACCAATAATTTTTTTTGAGATTTTAAAAAGTAGAGAAGAAGAAGTAGAGGGCTTATACAGACACAATAAAGAAATAATAGGAGTAAATGTAAAGTTCTACAATTAGGTTAAAAAATCAGCTATGTAAATATAGAACAAATATGCATTCTATACTATATGCATTCATATAAAAAGTGTGATTTAATGAACTTGTTATAAATTCAATATATATCAGTAGTATGGCTTAGCAGATAAGAAAGATAATATGATTGATTGCTTGGTTGGTTTCATTCTTGAAAAGACCCAGAATAACACCACTATGTTGGGGCTGATCAGACCAACACGAACTCAGAAAGCTCTTCCACCGGTCAGGCATAAATAGTCCATATGAACACTGGAAGTGGAAATGGTTCTCAATTTGTGCATCTCATGTTTCTTTTGAGCTGCTGCAATTCTGCAATATGATCTGATACTGAATTAGCAGAAGCATAGGATCCAGAATCAGGGAAATGACAGGTATGGTTTTGCTCATTTAAAGTATTGTTTTCCATTCTCAGATCTACATTTAAAAGACAGTATTGACAAGCCCTAATAATTAGACAGATGTTCAGTGTAGAATTTATGGCAAAGATCTTCACAAGAATCATACGAGTTGAGGAAGTATGAAGGAGCACAAATTTTACCTCCATCAATTCACACATTGAAAAGAGTACCTACAATAATAAGATCCCAAATCCACTAAATTAGTAAAGTTTTCTCAAGCTAGAGCAGGTCTAAAAGGGAGCAACCAGAATGATGAGGGGACTCTAGATGTTGAAACTCTTTCAGAAGTCGACAAATTCAAAATTAGTTTTCATTTTTTATGGTAAATAACTGTAAAAATAACACACATAAACAAAAATGCTTTTGACAGATCTTCAATAACTTTTTAATAGTATAATGATACTGAGAACAAAAGTTTGAGTGAGAACCATTGTGCTTCTCAAACTTTATGGGCCCCTTTACTCTCTGAAATTAAAAACTGGACCCTCTTCCCTCCAAAGAGCTTTTGTTTATATAGGTCACATTTATCAAAATTTATAATATTAGAAATTAAAACATTTTCATATTACTTTAACAAAGTTTAGAGTTCAGAATGCACTGAAGGAGTTTCAGAGACCTCAGACTATACTTGGCAACAGGCTGCTCTAGATAGTCATACGATGATCAGTTGTATAATGTATAACTGAAGAAGTGACTCAGGGTAGGAGTGGGAGAGAGGAGGGATGATAACTGATATTCAATAACTGAAGGGCCATCTGATAAAAAAAATAGTTCAGATTTGTTCTGCTTGATTTCAGAGGCAAAATTAAGTCTAGTATTATAGAAAAAAATGTTTGCAGAATCTAAACAAAAAGTTCCTCACAATTAAAGCTACCTAAAAGTGGAATGAGGTGTTTTAAGAAATAGGGAGGAAGTATTCAAAAGAAGACTATAGGAATACTTGTGGGAGATGACATCCAGGATGTTTTTGTTCAGAAAGGTACTGGACTGGATGATCTCTGAGATACTGTGATACCAAAGTGCTTAAAGCAACAGAAAGTTTGAAATTAGCATTTGATTTTCTAAGAAGGAGAGGTGGAAACTGGGTATGTCATCACACAATTGGCTTTTGACTAGATGATAACAATAAATTTAGCAGAAAAGGGAGGCGGAGAATAAAGCCATTAACAAGTGGAATATGAAAAGAAAGACAATACCTTTTAAAGCAATTGTTTTAAATGCCTTTAGTTGGAAAGAATTTCTAAATTTGAAATCACTTATCAGACATTTCTGAGATCTCTGTATGTTGCCTACTTTTGAGACAACACCTGATTTTGGTTCTTTTTGGTTCTTTGTTCTGCATTTTAAGTGCACCTAATGATTCTTTTTCAAGGTTAATGGTTCACATTTCTCAGTCTGACTCAATTTCTAAAGGGTTAACCTTTAGAGCTCGTACATGGAACAGCATTATATGTAAGGTGGTTGCTAAGCAACAAGGTTGTTTTTATAACTCTAATCCACAGAGCCATGGAGCAGATAAGAAACATTTTGGAAAGACTGACGTTTTATAATTTTTCTGATTTCTTTGATTAATTATATAATCAGAAAAATCATTCATTTTATCTTATTCTCTGCAACACTCCTTTTAGAATCATTTCTTTTCCCCCAGAAACATTTTAGATATATTAATGAAGAGGACTTGAAAGTGAATTCCATACTATTGATAAGTTCAAAATATATAAAAACTTATCTTTTAAATTAAATTGTATTTTTATTCTGAGTTTAATGAACACAACTTCCATTTTCATAAAGATGATAAAGTTATTATGTGGTCATAATTATATCTATTAATTGTTACTATTATCACATATATTCTTTTTTCTACTCGTATGTGGAAATGTACTAAACACAGTTTGCTTTTTTAAAGTTACATAATAGTTTGAAAACATCTTCATTACAGTCACTTTTGTAATCATATGGAATCTATTCCCTTATTATTTCCACTTCTTTTGGATGTAATTGAAGGACATGATGGTCAAATCACTTACTTTAATAAATATTTTTTAAAAACGTTATGCGCCCATGAGTAACAGAAACTTTGACAAAAATAAAGTAAAATAAATGTATCCAAAGTATTATATCAGATTGTGAGGAATCAATACCGAAAAAATTGACAAACCAACAGTCTTCATCTAGTCTTTCAGAGTGTTTCTGCGCTATCAGTCCAAATGAAGTATGTAAAAGTGGAACAGAACTGGCATCCTTATTAATTGCCACCTATAAATATTGATGTACACATCAATTCAGATCTTGGCTTGAGAACTAAATTTTCAAATGAATTAAACTATAAGTATAGAAATCATATTCTTCCCCACATCCCCAACTTAAAAGGTTTTAGCAAGAGGCAAAATGAAAATATTAATATTAAAGAGCCTTTTGCAATTCATTAGGAAACCTGCTGATCCTCCAAGTGAGGTGATTAAGAACTAAAGGATATAAAGTTAAGAACTCAATGGAAAATGGGTGCAAAATCCACAAGCTCCACCTTTCAAAGTCAACAACTTTTTTTTGTAAGTAGAGAAATTGACATCTCAATGTCTCTAAATGGAGAAGGGGAGAAATGTTGGATCAATCATTTCACTGATCTAGAGAAATCCAATAGGAGGAGATTCCCTCTACTGATGCAGGTCTGTACCTTCTCTGCAGCTAGTCCTGGATAATTTCCTAAAGCACTAAGAAATCATATGGTTTGTATCCAACATATAAAGGACTGCTTGCCATCTAGGGGAGGGGGTGGAGGGAGGGAGGGGGAAAAAAAAATCAGAACAGAAACGAGTGTCAATATAATGTAATTATTAAATAAAAAATTTAATAATAAAAAAAAAAAAAGAAATCATATGGTTTGCCCAGAGTCAAAGAGAAAGTATATGTTAGAACCAAAACCTGAAACAATCTTTTGGTTTCTGAGATCAGCTTTTTATCTACTATACCATATTATTATCCTGGAGAATGCAAGTCAAAATTACAACTGACTGTCAAGGGAAGACTGGAATGCAATCTATTCTCATCATGAGGACAGATGAACCCCAGCATTTGGACTCTATCACCCAAGAACTATTATACTATGTGAGAATAAGAATATATGGCCAACTATTGCAATAATATTCAAACGCCCAGAATGCCTTCAGTACTTTGGAATGAGAGGTAATTGTGGATGGGTGGGTTATGAAAGTCACTAATTTAATGAATGGATGGATGGCATTCTTGGGATGGGAAGGGTTGTGTTCTATACCATTAAAGAATACATAGCCTAATCAGGGACAGCACTGAAGCACTGATATTTTAGAAGGTTTTCTAATCAATTTGATACCTGCCATTCATCTGAAATAGATATTTATGGTCTAAAGCAAGGATTTTTAAACTTTTCTATATCATGTACCCCTGTGGCAATCTGGTTAAGCCTAGGAACCCTTTCTCCGAATCATGTTTTTAAATATGTAAAATAAAATGCGTAGGATGACAAAGAAATATGTTGAAATACAGTTATCCAAATGTGTGTATATATATATGTATGTATATGAAAGTTTATAGATTTCAAGTAAAGAATTCCTGATCTAAAGAAAAGAATAATTTTTAATATACCTTTAATCAACGTCTTTTGCTTTTACATTGCCTACATGTCCTCCTCTCATCCCAAAAAGCCAATTCTAATAAAAAAAGAATTTTTAAAGAGGAAATAAGTCATCAAAATTAATCAACACATTACAAAAAAAGATATTCTAGATGATATTCCATATCCATTCACCATGATACTCCTAAGTATGAGAAGTTATCACTCTCGTATATATCTTCTTTTGGACTAAGTTTCTTCTTTAAATTTTTACAATATTCAGTTTTTATTGTTTTGTAGTTGTTGTTCTTTCCATTTACATTATAGATAGTTGTTTTAAAAGTAAAAATAATTAAGAAAAGTGGATCTTTGAGCCTTTAAGGCTCCACTTTTTAAAGTTAACATCTTTTCTTTTGAAACACACAAATTAACACCAAGATTCTGATTTCCAAAGAGGAAGGCCAAAATGACAAATAGGTGTAAAGTAGAAGTACTTGAACTTTTCAACACATTGCAAGAATCTTCGGTTTTCAGATACTTCCCATGATCATAACAATTCTTTTTTATTCTTTTACATTTACACCCACTCACATCAGGAACATTTCCATTAAATATGTTTACCAAAATTCAAGACACTTGTTTTCTTTGTCATGGTTTCTAGGCTGTAATGTTAAATTTTGAACAAGACATACTTTGGAAATCACAGAATCTTCATGTTTTCATGGATATGACTTTAGTTAGTGATGGCTCTATAAAGAATTACACAAGACTTAAATAAAAGTAGCACTTGCCTTTTTAAAGTATATAAACATGATTTTAGCAGGTTTTGTGAATTGTTTTGTTTGTGGGTGGGGTTACCAACTATGGCTCCTGCTTTTTCTGTGTTTATTAAAGAAATTGGTTTTACCACATAGTTTTACACTGAAATATTTTACTATACATTTTTCTTTAAAAGTAGAATGTTTTCCTTTATAAGAAGATAAAATAATCAGACAACTGAAGGTCAGGTCCTGTCCTAAAAGGAAGTGCTGAAATGGAGAAGGCACTAACAAAATGTTTTTTACCATGGTAACAGGAATTAATGGAATATGTTGACCAGAAATACTCCACTTTTCTTTTGTCAAATTGTGTTTTTCCTTCCTTTCAAAGAGCATTTCACTGTTCAAAAACCTTTGCTCTGGAAAGGATGAAATACCTATCTGCCTTGAAGCATAAGTATTGGCCTCCAATTCCCCTCCTTCATACAAAGGAAAACAATGAACATAAATATATAGCAAATTGAAAAAATGGTAGGAAGAGACACCACAATTGTTACGTACTGAAGGAAATTATAACACATGAGCTGGTAACTTTTTTGGAGTAAAGTGGTTTGTACAGAATCATAGAAAACACCTTTGAGAACCTTTAGTCATTGGATCATGAATCATAAAACCAGAGACAAAGTTGGAAGGTATCATAAAGATCATTAAGTCAAACTTCCTTATTTCACAGATGAGGAAATCCAGACACAAAGTGCTTAAGTGACTTGTTCAGGTTACATCTAGTAGTTTAAATCCAAGTCTTCCAAAGTCCAGTGCCCTATCATTTCACAATTGAGTATATTGTAATCCTAAGACGCTGTCCAAGTTAATATAGCTTCTAGGTGAAACTAGAATCTAATTTAGTTTTCTTTTCACTCTAACATATTGATTTATCATTCAATTCAGTTAAATACAATATAGTTTAATAAACACTTATTAAGTAATTAATATACTATGGGCCTATGTAAGCATGAGAATAGATACAAAGATTAAGTATAATATGAACACCACTCTAGTGAGTTTGTACCCTGGCAAGGAAATTATAACATATATACTTTGGGTATTTTTTTGAAGTGACAGGACAGGTGCTCCCTCCATTATTCAAAAGGAAAAGCACAATGCTGTGTCATTATCTATTTATATTCGTTTCATGAATTGTTATGACCAAATAATTCATTATACAATGACCATCCTTCTGAGACAGCAAATCTTCACAAGTTAGTATTCTAGTTCTTCAATCCATTCACCAACCAATAGACATTAAAGTGACTTCTATGTTCCAGACTCTGTACTAAGCCCCAGAGATACAAAAAGATGCAAAAGACAATCCCTGTTCTCAAGGAGCTTGGAATTTAATGAGTTTATAATACAATGGTTCTTGAACAAAAGGCATGCAATCCATTCTCTGGCCCACCCATCTGGGTACTACAGCACATAAAGTGAGGAAAATCTGAATTCAAATTTAGCCTCAGATACTTAGGAGCTCTGTAATATCCCACAAGTAATGATTTCAGTCTCAGTTTTTTCTTCTATAAAATGGGGTAAGAATGCCTTCTTCACAGGGGTTGTTTTGAGGATCAAATAAAAAAAACAACCATGTATTGTTGCTATTATTATTAAATACCAAACATTCCCAGTTTAATAGTGTCTCCCTGAGACCAGTCCTCTTTTGGTGTAAAATTAAGAAATCTAAATCACCTCCACACTAAGAAAAGTGTTAAAGGAGGACTTCAATAGAGGATCCCATTCACAAATCACTACAATGCAAAATAGATTATGCTGAATGCATAAGAGCAATTAGAGATACAAAAAATATTATTTCTGCCCCATGTAGTACATTGTATACAAACTGGGTTTTAAAAGATGGATAGGAATTCAACAGAGCAAAATGAGGGTTGAAGAAATGATAGCCATAGAGAACAGCATAAGAAGAAGCAGAGAGTCAGAAAAGCAAAGGTGATATATGTAAAAAAGTGAATGATCTAGTCCAGTTATGGAGAAAGGAGTAGTGTCAGGTAACAATGGAGAGATAGGTGCCAAAATGTGAATGGCCTTGAATGTCAGTCAAAGTCCCTGAATTTTAGGGAACAGAAAGTCCCTGAAGAAAGGTGAGCAGGGGTGACATTCATTTTTATGCATGAAGAAGAACAGTCCAACAATGGTAGAAATTGTGAATTGGGGATGGGAGGGGGAAGCCTAGATGCAGAGACTGAATAGGAAAATACTGCAAAAATCCATGTCAGTGGGAACAGAAAGGAGAGCGCAGATATCAGAAATCTTGAAAATGTGGAAGTGACAAGGTTTGGTAACTAATTAGATATGACAGTTAGGAAAAGAAGTCAAAGATAAAACTATAGCTCCCAGTAGGGTGACTGGATAAAAGATATTGTCAGAAATGGAATCATCAAAAGAGGAATAGTGGGGAAGAAGCAAAGTTAGACTGATTTTGAAGTGGAGATACAAAATAGACAGTTCATTATATGAATCTGAAGCTTGTTGAGAAAGGTCTGGATTAGGGATATTGTTTTGGGATTTATCTACATAGAGGTAGAAGTTGAAACCTTGGGAATAGATGAGGAAAAAATTACAGTTATATTTTATCTAATGCATATATATAGAATTATGACAGGCTGGATAATGTCCATTATAAACGAAAACATTTCAATGGGAGCTAGTTGAGTTGTAAACATGTCTTCAGCTTAGTAACTTTATTTTTCATGACAACCTTAACAAATCAAAGTATATTCACTTAAAGAAATGACTTTTGTGTTTTAGTTTATGTAGAATGTTGACAGTAGTTAATCTACTATATTAAATATATATATATGCAAACACACACTAGAAAGTATATAGACCTTGCACACTTGTGAAATATTACATAAACTAAATAAAAATTTTGACTAATGTCCCAAGGTATATAATATAAAAATTATCCATCTACTCTTGATATTAAACTAAAGAGTGACTAAGACACATTATAGCTGAACCATAGAAGTGAAGTTGCCATTCAGTAAATGATAATATAGCTCAGCCACATTATATTTTAAACAGAATTTTATTATTAATAAATCATATTTATATAATACTTAAAAGTTTACAAAACACTATATGTATGTGTGTGTGTGTGTGTGTGTGTGTGTGTATAATCTCGTTTGTTTCTTATAACAATCCCATAAAATAATGGAAAAATGTTATTCTGAGGAACTGAAGAAACTGAGGTTTATAGAAATTAAGTGATTTTCTCACATTCACAAGTATCAGAGTCTAGATTTGAAACAATCTCCCTGAACTACAGGACTTGTATTTTTTGCGTAGGACCCTTTCTTGGAAAATTAAATATGATTGGTAGTACTGTTTCAACCTCACACAAAGATAATCATAGCCTTAATCTTGCCACCAGTCATAAACACACCATTTTCAATATTCATGAGCTCTGAAATTCCCTGATCTGATCACAACTTATTTCATCTCTCCCTTTGTCCTTTTCTTCATCTCATTTCATTGGACATCAGGCTTTCAATCCCTCAGTTCTTCCCCAAGCCATTATCCTTGCACCAAATACTCTCTCCCTCCTTTCCACTCAGCAGATTGCCTCTGGGGAAGCAACTCAGCCAAGAAGGTGAAACTTTTCTCTTAATTCTCTTGCTCCCTTATCCCATTGCTAATCTTCCCTTACTCCCACCATCTTTAGCTCCTATTGCTAAACAGAACTGCAGAAAATCACAAAACCAAAGCTGACTGGATCCATGTTATAATACATTATTTCAGCAGAGCCTCACTAAAGTTTGTTAACGTTTTACACTTTCCTAATCAATTCTCTATCCCACTCCTCACACCTTTTCCAGACTTTTCAACCACTTCAAATCTACCAAAACCCTGTTCCAAAGATCTTGTGATGAAGAGAGCCATTTGTACCCAAAGAGAGAACAACAGAAACTGAATGTGGATCACAAGATAGTATTTTCACTCTTTTTGTTGTTGTTTGCTTACTTTTTTTTTCTTTCTCCTTTTTTTCCTTTTTGATCTAATTTTTCTTGTGCAGCATGATATTTGTGGAAATACGTATAGAAGAATTGTACATGTTTAACACATACTGAATCACTTGCTGCCTAGGGGAGAGGGAAGGGGGAGGGGAAAAAACTAGAACACAAGGTTTTGTAAGGAGAATGTTGAAAATTATCCATGTATATATTTTGAAAATAAAAAGCTTTAATTTAAAAAAAACTGTCAAAGCTCCACCCCGCCATCTCAGCTGAAAACCTTCCCTGTTTTGTTGAGAAAACTGATGTCTCTCGCCAATAACTCCTTTTCCCCATTGCACTCCCATCTTACATTAATCAGGTGCCTTCCACCTCTATCTTCTTCACTTCTATTGAGGTCTTCCAAAAATGTTTGTTGGGGTGCTGGTGGGTAAGAACCACTGCTTCACAAGAAGGGGTAGTTCTTCTCATACATGCACAAGTGATCCTAGTGTATCCCATTTTCTCCAGCAAATCACTCTTTCATCATTGCTACTTTCTCACTAATCTTCAATATCTTTCTACTGTATGCTTCCTATTGCTTACAAACATTCCCACATCTTCCCCATTCGCAGGATACAGTCACTTAGTCCATCCATCCCCCTTAACTATGGTGCCTTATCTTTCCACCCTTTTCTGATTAAATTCAGAGAAGCTGGCTACAATAAGTGCCTCTACTTCTTTCCTCTATAGTCTGGCTTCTAACCTAATCATTCAACTGAAACTGTTTTCTCCAAAGTTATTGATCTCTTACTTGCTGAATCTAATGAATTTTTCTCAGTCCTTATTCTTCTTGACCTCCCTGCAGCCTTTGACAATGTCAATCACCTTCTCCTTTAATGCACTCTTCTATCTAGGTTTTTCTGTCATTGCTCTCTCCTGAGTCTCCTTTTACCTGTCTGACCATCTTTCTCCTTTTCTAGATTTTCATCCAAGTCCTATCTGGGAGTGTCCTCCCATGCTCTGTCCTTGGCCCTCTTTCCTCCCCTATATTATTTTCTTTTCTGATCTCATAAACTCTTATGGATTAAATTATTATCTCTATGCAGCAGATTCTCAGACTTATTTATTCAGTCCTAATCTCTTTCCTGACCTCCAGTCTCATATCTCCAACTGCCTACATATCCAAAGGGATGCCCTACAGATATCTTAAATAGAGCATGTCCAAAACTGAGTTTATCTTTCTCCCCAAACCCTCCCTTCTTTCTAAATTTCATGTTACTTTTGAGGACAACCCCATCCTCCCAGTTACCTTGCCTCATAATGAGATATGCTATCTTCAGTCTCACTATATGCAGTCAATTATTGCCAAGTCCTATCCTTTCTACCTTCATGACATGTCTCAAATATTCCTCTTTCCCTCCCATGATGCTGCTGCTAGTGTGCTGCAGGCCCATTAGAATGTGAGTTCCTCCAGAGCAGAAATTCTCTTTTTTAGCTTTTCTTTATAGCCCTGGAGACTCACACAGTGACTTACAGAAAACACTTTAAAAAAGCTTGATGACTAATTGAGAGAATTCTATGATAGCTGGTCCCTTCTGACATGAGTATAGTGTTTAAATCTTAGGGATTTCCAGGGTTTCTTAACTTTTTGGTGTCACTGTCCCTTTAGTCAGTCTAGTGAAGCTTAAAGTCCCCTTCTCAGGAAAATGCTTTCAAAATGCATAAAATACACTACATAATTTTACAAAGGCAGCCAACTACATTGAAACTACTATAAAAAATTTAAAGACAAATTTATCATAATAGTATTATATGACTAGTAATACATTAAGCAAGTTAAATTTTTAAAGACATAATATGAAATCTATTGAATGGTTTTTGATGAGACAACAAACAAGTTTTTTTTCAGACATCCAACTGATTTTCAGCTATAATATGATATGAAAATATCTGTGATTTCTATTGATGCCAAAAGCATAGATATGGTTAATACTACAGTTTATTACTTATATTCATAATTAAATGAAATTATCCTTTTCAGTTCAAAGGTAATGAAAGAAAGATGTAATTCCCCCCCCATCCAATATCACATGGACCATCTGAAATGTATCTATATGGATTCTTTGAAGGTCATTGGATCTCAGATTAAGAACACCTAACCTCACCTGTAAAATGAGGAACTGGGTCCTTAGAGGTCTTAAGTAACAGAGCTGGGATTTCAATTTTGGCCTGTTAATTGCACATTCATGCATAATTCCTCCTCTCCTCTATAGTGTGTTTAAGATGGGCTCGCCACAGAACATTAGAAGATGTAAAAGTCAGTTTTTAAATTCTCTTTTGGGTTGAAGGAGAAGTGCTATTTTCTTATTCAAGGACAACCAGGCTTATTAAATGAATGCCTGAGGACTAAGGGCAGGCTTATTACATGGTGCTAAATAATAAGGATACAAATATTAAAATATAATGTCCCTATTCTCATTCTAATTGGGGAAGACAACACATGGAAGGAAATCAGATGTAGAGGGAATGGCAAACCCAAAGGATCTTTAGGGTAGGCTGGCTGCCAAGTCACACAGCAATGTCCAAGAGTCTGGAGGATGTAAGTAGTACATATACGGCAAGGCCCTGTAGACCTTAAGAACAATATCAAGGCAAATGGTAAGGGCCAGAGATTCATAATTTATTGGAAGGACTGTAGCTGATGTTTATTCTAGGGATCAGCTATTGGATTCCAGCTGAACCAGGAGTCAGAAGACTTAAATTCAAATTCAGCCTCAAATATTTACTAACTGTGTGATTCTGGGCAAGTCACTTCATCTTGTCTGCCTTAGCTTCCTAAACTGCAAAATGGGGTGATTAACAATACCTACCCTCACAAGGCCATGAGTCTTAATCAAGATATTCCTAAACCATTTAGCACAGTTCTTAGCACAAAAATAGCACTTTTTCCATTTCCTCGAAACTTTGTCCCTCTGACAACAAAGAGAGGAACTCTCCTTGGAAAGGAGAACTCTTCAGAAAGAAATTAAATACTTGAAAAAAGGAGAATGCCATTATTTGATCCAATAATAATCTATGCCCTGAAGAGATCAAAGAATGATGAAAAGAATATAAATTCACAAAAATATTTATAGCAATTCTTTTTACAATATCAAAGAATTTAAACTAAAGGGAATGCTCATCACTTGGAGAATGACTGAACAAATTATGGTATATCTTGTATTTGAATACTATATGCTATAAGAAACGATGAAAGGAATGGTTTCAGAGAAACCTGAGAAGCTTTGGGAGAACTGATTCAAAGTGAAATTGGCAGAACCAAGAGAGCAATCTATATGGTAATATAACATGATAAAGACAAATCAATTTGAAAAACAAGTGTTGTGATCAATTCAACATCAAGCCATAATAAGAAATTCGACCCACCTAATGACAGATCCAGATCCAGAATCAGACATATAATTTTGAATTTGGACAATGTGGGAATTATTTTTTCCTTAATTATGTCAGTTTATATAAGGTTTTCTTTTTCTTTTTTTTTTTCTAATTAGTAAGATAAAAAAAGAAAGAGACAAAAAACAGAGACAGGAAGAGAGGGAGTAGGAGAGAAAAAGAGGGAAGAAAGAGATGAAAAGAGAAAGAGAATGGGGTATTTTTGTTCATTTAAAAATAAAATAATTTTTTAAAAAATTTAAAAGGAGGAGATATACCAAGAACTTTGAAAAGGCTTCCTCTGGCATAGAAATATAGAAATTCTTCTGCCTAGTAGACCTAGCACTTTGAAAAGATGTATCTGGCTGACAGTTGACATATGTTCTTCTGCTTTTTTTCTAACAACATAGTCAAAGGAATTGGTCCAGAGCAATAAAGCTCACTCTCTCTCTCTGGCACTACCACAAAGGTGTGCAATTAGCTCTTGTGCTCCAAATGATGAAATAAGGCAAAAGTTTATTTAAAAGAGCAAATAAACAAATCTAAAATACCAAATATGTACCTGGTTTGACAAGGAAAAAGCAATCTCTGCAGATTCAAACACTACACAAGAGAGATCATGGAGGAGATTGTATTAAGTGACTAGGAACACAAATTTAAATTTTAATCTTGGCACTTCTATTTACTATCTTTATGATCTTGAACATATTGATTTGTCTCTCTGCACCTCAATTTCCTATCTATTAAAAAAATGGGTTGAATTTAATGTCCTCTCAGGTCTCTTCCAGATCTGAGTTTGTTCTGTGCTTCATCAAAAATGCTTTTTTTCCCTTTAGACATTTGCTCTTATTGAGCTGTTTATGATAATTTTTTTTCTTAAAAAGGAAGCAACTGAGAAAATAGTAATGTCGTATACTGCAACAAAGATCTCTGTTTAAATACTCTAGAGCAGGAAAAAGTGTGTGTAAATGAATATCTGTTTATAATGAGCCCTCATAATCATGGGTCTCAGCCCTTCAGTAGAGCGGGGATCTCATCCATGTGCAAGCTCCCTTAATGATGCAGGTTGTGACCCCTCCAGATCTCTTCCTGTGAGACTGATTCAGATCCTTCTCCAGCACAATAATGATAATAGCTCACATTTTCATATAGGGCTTTAAGCTTCACAGAGTACGTCACAAATATTATCTCATGTTTTCATTCAAACCTGAGAAGGAGATGCTATTACTACCCCAATTTTCCAACTGATTAAACTGAGGCAAATAGAGATTAAATGACTTGCCCCGGATCACACAATATTTGAACTTAGTTAGTATTTGAACTCAGGTCTTGACTGCTGGTCTGGCATCATATCCACCGCACCTCCCAGCTACCTCTGCAGCAATATGCAGAGAACCTTCCTCTAGGTCATTGATACATAGGTATCAAAGCAATCACTCACTACCCCAGCCACTACCCTAATTCAGGCCCTTGTCACCATTTCCTTGATCTCCCCTTTCTAATCTATCCTCTTCACAGCCATTAAAAGATAATTTCTAAAGTATAGGTCTAAAATATGTTTTATTTTCCTCAGAAGCTCCTCTCAGTCATGATATAGCTCCAATTTATCTTTCCAATAAAAAAGAAATCAGCTCTTTTTGATTACTTTAATTTTTTTAATTTGATTTAGGCTCCCTAAACTAAACCAGACTAATATAGATAATCTCCTAAATCTAGGTTACCTATAGATTTAGGGAATAGATAATTGAGAACACTTTCTCATAATTTAGAAGAATAAAATAATCATTAAATTATAAGATTTTTCAAAAGGCCAAATTTCCCTTGCAAGCAGAAAAGGAGGTTGACCAGAGGCTACCGTCCCCTTTCTGGAAACTGGAGAAAGATTAGTCAGAGACTAAGTAAAGCCCCTATTTTCCTTGAGCTATGGTCTAAGCCGAATAATGGACTATTCTATGGTGACTACTAACCTCTGCCCACAGAAAGTACACTTTCTGATTATAAACAATACCACTTGGATAAAAGGATGTCTGGCATAGGATTAAGAAAATCTTGGAGAAGATAGCTAGTCAGGTGATTTGAATTTTCAACTGAATTATGTTCAAAACAAGATTGTCATTTTTTATATTCCTCTTTTTTTCTCATAAAAATCATCTCTCTAAATCACTCCTTGTCTCTGACATCTGATGAATCAGGCGATCTGATTTTGTACGCAAATGACAGCTTTACAAATTACATGATAAATGGTAACTTTGTCCTCAGTTTTCTTTTTATTTCAGATAATCAATTTTAACACCAAATATGCTACATGTGACTCAGCTTCTCTACAGGCCAGTTCTTTTATTCCCACTATTCAAGTATTCCATCTCCATTTCCATCTTCAGGACTTTGTCCATATTATTCCCCAATACCTAAAATATGCTCCCTCTTCATCACTACCTCTTAGCATTCAAAGAAGTACATCCACCAAACAAGAAACTTCTCCCCCTCCCAACAGTTAGTGCTTTATCCATCCCTAATTCACCAGATATTAACTTTACACATATTTTGCTTTTACAAAAGGCATATATATTATTTTCTCTGGCCAAATATGTGCTTCTTGAAAACAGACATTGCTTCCTGTTTATTTTTGTATTTCCCACAATAGTGTTTAGCACATAGTGGATGCTTAAAAAATGCGTATTGATTAATCACTAATTGATTTCCTTCTTCTTGCTATATTTTCTAGCTCACTGCCTTTTCCATTTGTTCCTCTGTCTTATAATAGTTTTTATCCTGATTCTTTTATTGCAATTCATCATAGTTAACCTGCTATAATCTATTTATGCCCATTTTACATCTTTCTGATGGCTTTTTTGTGGTACCTGCAGTTTTTATGTTTTGAATATTATGGTGTTCTATGGTTTACAGCATATAATCATTGGAAGAGTATTGATGTTAAGAAGAAAAGTTTTTGTTTCAAAGAGAATTTTGAAGCTATTCAAAAAACTATTCAAGTTCCCAAATACAATTTAGTCTGTTCCTTATCTCCCATTTAATTTTGGTCAATAATCATTGTTCATCTCTAGTATCTGTCCAACATAACCTCAAGGTATATTGTTTTGTTTGGGTTTTTTGTTTGTTTATTTTTTAAAAGAAATACTTCTACATAGTTTAAATTTTTTTTAAATCAAACCAGAATGTAAACACTTTAGCTATATGCCTTATCTTTATTTAGGTTATCATCTGATAAAATTCAATTTCTCAAAATTTTGATCAGAGAGAAGTGAAATGCTTTTAAAGTGATGTGTTTCAGGTGAATAAGAAAACAATTACAACAATGAATTGGAAGTCACCACTTTCCCCCTTAATTTTTCTAATTCTGCCTAGTAATTGCTACAAATATGGCATATTGTATCCCACACACTTCTGAAGCAAATCCATCCCTTCACCAAATGTTTTGAAGTAAATTAAGGACAAATAAGAAACCTTAGTTATAAAAATGTCCTGACTTCTCACAAGTCAATTTCAAGGTTTGAACATTTATTTTAAAGCTTTTACCATGAAGTGAATCAAGTTCTTAGCAAATAATGGTTGAATCATCTAAGTTCTATTCTTGATTCTAATAGAGATGTATCAAAGTTAATAACCAATTTTCCCTCTCTGCAAAAAAGACTTAGTAGATTACAATTGCAGAACTCTGAGTTTTTATCAAATTGCTGAGAATAGAAACTAGATAGATAGTTAGTAGCAGTAGCACTCAGGGGATGAGTTATTAATTTCCACAGAAATTGTCTGTAAGAAAATCAACCTTGTTCAGACACACACACACACACACACACACACACACACGAAATCTCTCTCTCTCTCTTTCTCTCTCTCTCTCTCTCTTTCTCTCTCTCGCTCCCTCTCTCCTCTTCCCACTCCCTTTGTCCCCCTTTCCTTCTATTCCCCTCTCCTCCTCCTCTCCTCCTCCTCCTCCTCCTCCTCCTCCTTCTCCTCCACCTTCTCCTCCTTTTTCATCTCCTTTTCCTCCTCCTCCTCCTCCTCCTCTTCCTCCTCTCCTCCTCTTCCTCTCTTCCTCCTCTTCCTCCTCTCCTCCTCCTCCTCCTTCCTCCTCCTCCTTCTTCTTCTTTCTCTCTCTCTCTCTCTCTCTCTCTCTCTCTCTCTCTCTCTCTCTCTCTCTCTCTCACATATACACTTTTCTTTGCCTAGGAAATAAAGCTCCTGACTTCTCACTGGATTACCATACACTGAATTGTTTTCCAATAGTAGCAATGAATGATTATGTCAGGGGCAAGGGACCTTATTTAAAACTAAAAGTCATTCCTTTTTCATGGCTCATCATTGGCCTTTATCTTAACCTTGACTGCTACTCAATTCAATCCAATAAACATTTATTAAGGACCAATTATGTGCCAGGCACTGGGCTAAGTATTGTGGATACAATAAAAAGAAAATTCCTGCCCTCAAAGAACTTACAGTCTAATACCCATTACAGGATGCCATCAAAGCATCTATTCTGGTCCACCCAGATCTTACTTTGCAATAGAAACAATGGGTTGATTAAGAAGAATGGGGTACCACTGGAGATGATGGTCTTCATAACCTGCAGTAGGATGCTGCTTACTCCTCAGGCACACCAAATTTCATTAACAGCAAATGACTTCATGGATACCAGCATAGTAGAATGCTTGACCCTCTACTCCACCCCTTTTCCCACCAGCTGAGATTTCATCTGCAGAACCCAGTAGGCACAAGCTAGAGAATATAATCCATAGTCTGAATAGAAACATTTCACTTTTACTTTGAACCCCATTTCTTATTTGTGTGGGTACTGGAGCATCCATAGGTATACAGATAGCTGTCCTTTTTATCCTGCTCCCCCCCCCAAGTCTCACCTGCCCTAGCTATATTTATTGAACATAATATTTTGTCATAATGGGGATTTTGGAGACAGTGCTTTAAGGAGAAAGGAAAGAGAAAGGAAAGTAGACAAGCAAAGACAATGCTGTGTATTGACATTCTTGTATTGTCTTGTCTCTCAAATACTGCTAGTAATAAGAGAGGAGGATAGCATATGAAAATAAAATCATTTCAACTTCCTTCTAACTGAAGTGTTTACCAGAATTCTAACAAATAACATTTGCTCATCCTGGAAATAGACTACAGACAGGCAGCTGGGGAATTAAAAAACCATAAGAATGGTGAGACTTTATGATTTATTGTCCTATACTCCTAATTTACTTTGGTACAAGCTTAAACAGAGCAAAGATGCTATAACTTAACTGCTGAAGCTTACTAACCAATTCCCCTTACAAGTTAATTATAGGTTTAGGCAGTTATTTAATCAAGCTGAAGACATGGTAATAATTATAACAGAGTTTCTTGGGGTAAAGGGAGAATGCATTTTTTTGTTTTTGCTCTAGATCTATGATTTTATGAGGATGGGAAATTCCTGGTTTAGAAACTTCCAACACCAATGCATATAAACAATTTTCACTGTAATTTTGATAGAGTTACTAAGATCACTAAGACATATGGTTACTAGGAGAATATATACGAGTATGTCCCAGGGATAGGACTTGAATTCAGGTCTTCCTAATCCCAATACCTCATATCTTTCATACAACATTGTTTCTCATTAATAGCATTAGCAATAACCCCCATTTAAAAAAATTTTTAATTTACAAAATTCTTTCCCACAATCCCCTATGAGATGGATAAAGCAAGTAGTAGTATCCTCATCCGAGTAGGGATACTCAGACATAATAACTGACTTATCCACAGTCATATAGTTGGTAAGTTACTCAGGGAGAATCCTACCTAGATCTCCACCACTTCATTTATTCTTACCAATAGAATAGTATTTTCTACCTGGAAGGGATCTTGGAGAACATTTAAATCTAGCCCTCTCATTTTGAAGGTGAATGAACTAAATTTTTTTCTTGTTTCATTCTAAATTGAATTAACAATGTAAAAATCAAGATAGCCATTAAAAATCTTTAAGAGTTCACACATATATCTATATCTTTATATATCATGGTCACTATAATAAATAATTTTAATCAAAATATTATTCACCATCTACAACCACATAAACATAACCACAATATACATTGAGATGCATATTCCGGTTACCAAGCATTACATACTTTGTTTTTCAACAAAATTTCATAAGTTATCAAAAGTATGTCAAACTTTGGGGTGAGCTAGGTGTAGAACAGTGGTCTGGGAATCAGGAGAACCTGAGTTTAAATGTAACCTCAGACTAGCTGTGTCACTGGTATCCACAAATCACTTAATCCCTTTTGCCTCCAAAAAGAAGTATATTAAACTTTTCAAATTATTTTAGTCTAACACATTCATATGTTCTTACCATGAATGAGAATGAGAAGGCGTATGGCTTAATGGATAGAGAGTTGACAAGACCTGAATTCAAGTTTCACCCTGATACTACTTGCAATATGTATTGATTCTGGAAAGGTCATTTAACTTCTTCAAAGAGTTTAAGCTATAAATTGAAGTGAGGATTCAAACTTTTCTATATTAGTATAGGGAATTTCTTTACTAGAGAGTTCCTAATACCAGTAAAATCATAGATTCAGTCCCTATCCCTATGTCTGGAACAATATTTGAAAATTTTATAGTTTCAGAGACTTATTAGTATAATACTCCCACTCCCCACCTGGGAAGCCAGTGATGACCTGCTTGCTGTGCACACGGAAGGAGTTGTGACTCCTGCTAAGAGATCCCTTTTATCCATTGTGTTATGTGTGGGGTCCACTTCAGAGAAGGAAAGTCAAGGTAGACAAGCATGACCATTTCAGTGGTGGGATGGAGATCTCCCTGAAGCTCTGGGTACATGGCAAAGTAGGTCTCTGAGATGTTGCATCATTCCCAAACCCTGCAAGCCTTGGGGTCACTAAGAATGGACAATACCATGGTGAGACTTCTCTCTTTGGATTCATCTTGTTCTCAAATCAAAGAGCTTATTTACTCTTGTGTCCCACTTATCTGCCCTAACTTGTACAATTCTCTGATGTCTTTTGACTGATTATTTTATTAAAGAGGTATGCTAGTTAGACAAAAGACCATCCTGATTTTTTGTCTAACCTCATAAAATTTTTAATGATCCAGAATTATCTCTTATAGCAAAATGGAGTGGCAAAAATGGCAAAGGAAGCAAGGAATCACGTAGATTTCTGACTATTAGTTCTAGGTTGAGACTGACTCTGGTCAGCTTCCTGGTAGTTTTACTTCAATAATGGAGTAAAAGGAGATATCTGTGTGTCATCCAACAGCTAACAAAAAGTCATTTATTTAACCATTATAGGAGAATCAAGAATGGTGAACAGTAAAGACTCCTTGAAGTGACTGAGCTGAGCCTAAAGCTTGGTTGCTTGAGTTGCCCACGTAGATATACAAGTCAAGCATTGTAATATTATATTGCTCCTGGTTCCTTTGCAACCCAAGTGATGAGAGAATGAGGTCACCAGCCTAAGCTTTTAGTTGTCTGAGCCAATCAAGACACAAGGATGATATCAATATTTTTAAATGAAAAAATCCAGAAATATTAACCTTGCTTCATTTTCTAAATGTGAAATCTTTGTCTGATAACCACTGAGTATTACTAAAAGAACTGAGTTTTAACAGTACTGCCATTCTCAAAATAAATAAAACCAGAATTCTGCCAAGGAGAGAGATAGGGTAGCCATGAGCAACTCCAGTTTAGAATAGAAACCTATTCATAAAGTTCTGTGAAGGAGGATAAGGAAAGATTATGTGAAATATTCCCATAAAGTGGTGAAAAGTAATGAAAAGCAAAACAAGTTTTCAAAACACTTGGTAGGAGGCCCAATTAAATAAAATTAGTCCAAGAGTACTTAAAAATGAGCCTGGAAGAAAAACAATAAACAGAACAAAAAAAAGTACAAGATTTTACAGAATCTTGCAACATGCAAGGCTAGCAGACAACACAGAGCCTATGACCAAATGCTTAACCCAAATTTTACAATAAGGTACAATAAACATCCCATAATAGAAAAAAAGAGAAAAAAATCAGACTTCTCCAATACAAAGAGAGGACCAAAATTTTTATGCAAATTTTCTAGATTGTAGAGATTATATACAGAATTTTCTCTAATATTCCAGATACCAAGGCCCTAACCTTTACAATGAGGAAGGGATAACTATACTAACTGTCCATAAGAGTGCTAGAACTGAGAGGGATGCAGCAATAAATGTAAATCACCATCTTTGCCCTGTAGGAACTTATGATCAACTTCACTGGACAAAATACAGTAGAATTTGCAGTGTTTTAAGTTTTTATACAATGCTTCCATAATTGAACCTATTTGTTGCTCAAAACAACCTTATGTGATGGGTGCTATTGTTATTATTCTCACTCTACAGGTAAGGGAACTTAGGCAGAATCAGAGCAATTTTTACAGGGTCACATAGCTAGTAATTGACTGAGGTAGGATTTGAACTGTGGTTTTCCTGACTTCAGGTCCAAGACTGATGAACATACCATCTCATTGCTTCTTTATCAACCTACTTGGAATGTCTACACTGTCCTCTTGCATAGAATGGGCAAAATCTCTACCACCCCTTTTGTGCTTCATATGGATTTTAATATTAGCTCCATTATTAGTTATATTGGCTTTAAACAATTCCCTGAAGTTCCCCAAGTCTCTGTTTTTTTATTTATAATATGAAGATAGTAGGATGTTATTATTATATCTTCTTTGTAGGATTATCTTGAGGATCCACTGAAACAATATATGTGAAAATATTTCAAAATACCAAAATTATATATGAATGAGATCATTATTAATAATTACGCTTTCTTGGAATTATCAGTTGCTTCTAGAAGAACCAGGCACATCAACTGACCTCAAAAAAATATATTATTTTACTTTGAAATATATAACTCTCATCCTCTTATCTCTGTTTCATTGTATGAATTTTAAAATGCACTTTGTCAACTTGATAAAGCTTGATTTTTTTTGAAACATTCTTAAATTCTAGAACTTTTAGGATTAAATTTCAACTATATGCTTTCCATAAGCATATATCTCTAAGTTCATTTCACAGTATCCAGACAAGTTTCAGTCCTTAAAAATAATTTGGATATAATGTCTGTTTTTATTTATATTTCCTTTTTTGTTACATCAACCTATCCAGGAGGAGTGTAAAAAAGTAAAAACATATGGTAATGGTAAGACAAAAGAAAGAAACCACCACTCTGAATATATTAGAGATCTGTTACTTTATAATGAAAAATTATGGCTACATTAGTTTAGGTGATCTGTGTTTTATTTAATGCTTGGCTAAATACACTCAAGGTGCATTAAATCTTCATGATGCATTTCAGCAAACTCTTTCCTTATAAATAATCTCTGTACACACCTTTTTGAAAAATCACTTTGATAATGCTAGTTATTAATCTACTGAAGAACATATCCCAGGTTTTCACTTATTTTTGTTGTGCTTTATATTTTCATCTTCCAGAAAATTTTACTTTCAAGAGACTCATTAAGTTTTTTCACAATCATGAAAACACGGTTACTGGTTATGGCTCAATAGCTTTTTGGCAGTTGTCCTTGAGGGACTATCATAAATGCTACAGAATTGGGATTATTATGAAAACACATGAAGTAACAAGCCCCAGCTTTATTTCAGAAAATTTCTTGTCAAGTTCAACAGGAATTCCTCCTCTAGTCATTTTCCTCATTATGGCACAGACTGTATCTTCTAGATTCCCTTATACTGAAGGATTTTCTGTCCTTTAAAAATGTTTCTACTTATCCCTGTTATGCCTACCTGATCATCTGGGAACACCTTGTTTAGTGTGAGATCCTCAAGCAAAGAGCACAACCAAAGAATTTCTCTCCTGGACTCGCCTAGTCATCAAAAGTGTAAATGCTCTCTTTTATTCCCCCAGGACTTTGGATACTACCCATGCTTCTCTGTAAAGAGCATCTGTGACAACATTGGACACAAATTAATAAACCAGTCATCATATTCTCTTTGAATCATTCAAAAAAAGCTGTTAAAAGGGTTGTTTAATTTTTAATAAGAATTTAGCCCTTATAGGAGGAAATGGTAGACTGAACATTGAAGTTTCCTACTCAGGTGCAGAGTGCAGAAATACATCCTGCTTACTAATGTGCTTCAAAGTGTGGTCCTTCAGAAAATGCTTCTGTGAATAGGGGAAAGGGAAAAAAGTAAAAGATGGGAAAGGAAAGACTCTTGGATTCTCTCTTTTTCTGCAACAGAAGACTGATTTTTAAAGTATTCTTGGTAAAAAAATGTCCAGAGCAACATCAACAAATTGCATGGTCCCATTTGAACAACAATAGTGAGAGCCTAGCTCTTGTAGACTCTATCTTCCATTGGTGAGTTCTTCCCACACCCTTCATTTGACAGAAGGACCAGCCATCCCACATTCTTTAGGCAGCTCCCAAGCCATAGCTGCCTCCTGACCACACCCCGTCAGGCCCGTTCTCCCATTGGTGACTTCTCAGAACTTCCATTTAGCAGAAGGGCTCCAGACCAGCCTTCTCTCAATCTCTGAACTGTGCTCCACCAGAATACCTCCTTCTCTTTTCCTCCCTTCTTGCCTTCCCCTTCTCAAGTTCCTTCATGAAAATGTAAGTTTTAGAGCAGTGATTTTTTTTTTTTTTTGCCTTTCTTTGCATTTTAGTCATGTCTGACTCTTTGTGAGCCCATTTGGGGTTTTCTTGACAAAGATACTCAACTGATTTGACATTCTATTTTTCAATTCACTTTACAGATTTAAAAATTGAGGTAAACAGGGTGACTTGCTCAGAATCATATGGCTAAGAAGTATCTGGGGCCAGATTTGAACTCAGGAACTAAGACCATTATTCTATCCATTGGGCCACCTACCTGTCCTTCAAAGGAAAAGGTGGTCATTCAATGAAACAGTATATTTTCAAGCATTGCTGATGAAAAGACCAGAGCCAAATGAAAATTTTGATTTTTAAATACAGAATCTGGAGAAGCATAAGGAGGTAATCAGGAAAGTGATATACGCGACTCAGTAAGGTTTATCTGTTTACATTCTTGCATGAAAGGATGAGACTTCTAACTCATTAGAACATTCTCATTATTATGGCAGTTAGAAGGAGTATATATAGACAGAGGGCACGGGTATGAGTTATATATGAAAAAATAGTATCCTTTTTTTTAAAAATGATGAAATTCAGAGATGAGACAGGAATGTATCGGGAGAAAGGGAAAGGGAGAAGTGCAATGGTGCAAATTATCTGCCATAAAAAATGAGGCAAGAAAAATGAGGCCATTTACAGTGGAGGGGAAGAGGAAGAGGAAAGAGTGAGTAAGTGAACCTTATTCTCATCAGAATTGACTCAAATAGGAAATAACATACATAATCTAGGTATAGAAATCTATCTTACAATGCAGGAAAATATGAAGGGAATGGGATATAGGGTAGCAGGAAGGACGATAAAAGAGAAGGCATATTGAGGGAGGGAGTTAGTCAATAGCACACTTTTGAGGAAGGATAGGGTGAAAGGAGAGAGGGAATAAATGGGGGGAAATACAATTAGTAATAGAAATTGTAAAAATAATTTTTGAAACAAGTTTCTCTCAGGGATTATTGTTTTTTCCTGGGAAATGATGAGCAGGATGCTCTTGGAAAAAAAAAAAAAACCTGTTAAGTCCTCCATGAACAAATATACTGTATACAAAGTAATAGCAATGTTCTGGGATAACCAGCTATAAATGACTTTGTAACTCTCAGTAATACAATCATCCACAACTAATCTGAAGGATTTATGGTGAAAAATTCTATCCATACCCAGAGAATGAACTGCTCAAGTTTAAATATAGATTAAAGCATTCTCTGTAACTCTCTATCTCTCTTATTTTTAATGTATTTTTCTTAAGGGTTTTTATTTTCATTAGAGTGGAAGATCTATGTTTTCTTTCACAACTTGACTTTTATGGAAATGTTTTGCATAACTTCACATGTGGTTTCTTAATTGTGGGTGGGGACAAGGGAGAGGATCTAGAACTCAAAAATCATAAAAACAAATATAAAAAAAATGTTTTAAATGTAATTAGGGAAAGATATTAAATAAATATTTTTTAAAAGCACTCGAGTTGTTGTGATGCTCAAACAGGCAATATCTGAAAAACATTTAGTATAGTGCCTGATATAGAGGAGGCCCATAATAAGTGTTTATTCCCTTCTCTCCTTTATCAGAACAAAATTAGATGACTCCAGACTAGAATCATAAGGAGAAAATGGCATACAGTAACTATCTGCAATGGGTGCTTTTGATAGAATAAAAACAAAGAAAGCTATGCAATAAAAGAATTCTGAATGATAATTATTACAAGAATATACAATAATTATTAGAGGAATTCTCAAGCCCTGATTGGAGTCCATGTGTTATAATGTTCTAAAAATACTCTGAAAATAAATCCATCCTCTCTTTTAATGTACTATCTAATCAACATTCCAAAAATGGATCACAGCTATAAAATACCTTAGAGATCATCTAGACCAATTTTTTTTATTTTACAGTTAAAGAAACTGAGACCCAACAAAGTGAAGGAACTTGTCCAAAATCACACAGGTAGCAAGTAGCAAAGCCAGAATTTGAGCCAGTTCCTCTGCGGCCAAATGCATCCTTGTTCCTGCTGTACCAACCCAACAATTTTGAAATTTAATTTCAAATTAAATGTCATAGTTTAAAATATCTTGCCCTTCTGTAATCTCATAAAAAGTCTCTAAGATGTTTATAGCTAATTGAAACATCAGCAAAATCTAAACATTGGACGGGATCCCATGATATTTATATAAGTCACAAGTGCTCTGGGGTATTTTAGGCAGAAACAGGCCTAATCGTTTTATAGAGGATATGAATATTCAATCAATCATTTAACCAAAAAGCAATTATTAAGTGCTTATCCTGTTCCAGTTTTTGTCCTAGGCTGGGAATACAAAGGCAAAAAGGAAAAAAAATTCCCTGTCCTCAATAATTTTACATCCTGTTAGAAAGTATGAATTTATATGAGTGTAAATATATATGTTTTACTGGCCTATGATCAATCCATCAATCTACCCTTGAGCATCAAGACAGAACTTGCTTGTTTTGGTACAGCTGTTTAGACCTTCCACACCATAGCAAAGTGTCAGATTAGGACTGAAAACTGTTTTTACACACACACACACACACACACACACACACACACACACACATGCATATATGGAAATATGTATTATAGATGTTACACACAAATATACATTTTTTTTAATTAAGTGAAATTATATGACTATGGTCAAGTGGATAGAATATCAGAAAAACTCATCTGGCTGAGTTAAAATCTGGTCTCAGACACTAGCTGTGTGACCTGGCCAAATTACTTAATCCTGTTTGCCTCAGTTGCTCTTCTGTAAAATGAGCTGGAGAAGGAAATGGCAGACCACTCTAATATATTTGCCAAAAAATCTCCAAATGGGGCTCACGGAGAGCTGGTCACACCTGAAATGACTGAACAATATCTATAATGCATGGCTGTGAAAGTTGGAATATAAAGAAAGCTTATATTCTAAGTGTTGCAGAATTAGTTATATTCTGAGTGTTGGAGAATCAGTGTTTTCTAACAAGTGCTGGAGAAGACTTTTGAGAGTCCCTTGGACAGCAAGGAGATCAGAAATTAACTCTAGCTATTCACTGAAAGGACAAACACTAAAGCTAAAAAGTAAATACTTTGGCCAACATAATGAGAAGAAGGGATTTATTTGAAAAACCCTGATTCTGGAAAAGATTAAAAACAAAAGGAGAGGGGAAGGCAGAGGATGAGATGGATAGATAATGTGTTGGAAGCAACAAGCATGAGGTTAGACAGATTTTGAAATATAATGGAGGACAGAAGGGCCTGGAATGCTATGGTCTATGGGATCACAAAGACTTGGATGTGGGTGAACCAAACAACAATACAAAAAATAAATGCAAGACAAAATTCATTTGTGGGGAAGGGGGAGTTATCTATGGCTATAGGGGACCAGAAAAGACTCCATGAAGAAACTTTGTGAGATAATTTTTTTTAGTTAAAGCTTTATATTTTCAAAACATATGCATGAATAACTTTCAACATTCACCCTTGCAAAACCTTGTATTCCACTTTTTTCCCTCCCTTCCCCTACCCCTCCCTTAGATGTCAAGTAATCCAGTATATATTAAACATGTGCAATTCTTCTACACACAGTTCCTCAAATATCATGCTGCACAAGAAAAATAAAATCAAAAAGGAAAAAAAAAAGAGAAACAAAACACAATGCAAGCAAACAACAGCAAAGAGTGAAAATACTATCTTATGGTCCACACTCATTTCCCACAGTCCTATCTCTCGATGAACATGGCTCTCTTCATCACAAGATCATTGGAACTGTGAGATCATGTTGAATCATGTTGAGATAAATTTTGAGAGAAATTAGGATTCTCAAGAGGCAGAAGTAAGGAGGGGGACTGAGACATGAGGAACCACCAGGACTAAGGCAGGGAATGGGGTTTAATGATAAAGTACATGATGGGAAGTGATGTACAGATAACACTGGAAAGACAGGTTGAAATTAGGACTTTAAATGTCAAACAGCATATTTATTATTTGGTCTTATGTAATAGAAAGTCAACAAAGTTTATCATGTAAGGGAGTAACACGGTCAGGTCTAGGTATAGGGTAATTATTCTGACAGTTGTGTTGACAGATTGATTGTAGAGGGGAAGAGGCTGGAGAACCAGAAACTCATTTGGAGGTTATTACAATAGTCTAGAAAAGGAGTCAGTTATGTGAAACACTGAATTAATGACTGATGGGATGATTGATAAGGAAGAGTGAGAAGTCAAGGATGACATTGAGTTTATAAATATAGGTGACCAGAAGGATGAATTAAGGAAGGAATAAGGAAATTTGAAAGAGGGATGAGTTTGTAAGCAAAAAAGAGATTGAGATGTCAATAAGGCTTGTGTTCAAAAAGTCCAGGAATCAAGTATTTTCAAACTATGGTTAATTATTTTTTAAATCTCAGAGCAATTATTTAACTAGGGCAGGATAACTGGGGCTTTGATCCAGAGCTCCAGAGTGTAGGAAGTGTGGGAAGAGCAACAGAGCTCCAGAGTGTAGGAAGTACTTGTAATCTCCCAGCAGCATACAAACAACTGACTGTAATTCTCATCCTAGAGGATGAGAGAATAAGTTAAAATTGAAGTTTTTTCTCCCAATTCCTACCCCATCACAATATGCAAAAAAACAACATTTTCCCCCAGTCCATTCCCATCGCCTGTGCTACCACCTCTTTCCTTCCCCCTGCTTTTTCCAGTGATATCCTTATGGTGTCCTGCTCCCCCCATATTTTTCCTATGTTGAAAACACTGCTAATTACAGCTCCAGGGCTAATTTTACATTAAAAACTATATCCATTATTACTACTAGCTGACAGATGATACAGAACACAGAAATGCTGCATTATTTACATTAAAAATCCAAAGTGTCCATTTTAAAACACAGCTTCCAGTTCTAATCTGACACCTCAATGTGGTGAGGAAAGACTAAACCATTGTACCAAAACAAGCAACTTCTGTCTTGATGCTCTGAGATGGATTGATGGATTGACTATAGACCAGTAAGTCAACATTGTCCAGATTGATATAAATTCATTGTTTGAACTAAGTGTAGAGAGGGTCATCCTCAGGTTGGCAATACTATATTAAAATATTCAGTCACAGTAACTCATGAAGAATAGATGAATATGTTAAAGGGACATGATAGTGATAACAAGCACTTTACATGTATCATCTTATTTTGCTCTTAAAACAACCTTGTATGGTGGATACTGTCATTATCCCCATTTTACAGATGAGGAATTGAGACTGAGAAAAGTTAAGTGGCTTACTGAGGCTCGATACAACCCTATCAAACTCTATCAGAGGTGTCAAATGAGCAGGGAAAAGGGTGGACAAAATCCTGGAACTCCGAAATAAGCTTTATGACCACAAATAACCTTGATATTCTTTGGTTTTCTTTATCTGGTCCTAATACATTAGAAGGGTTAGCCCATTCTCAAAAGGGACATTCATCTAATTTATACTGAGCTCTAAAACAGAGGAACAGTACCAGAGAATTTTATAAAGAGATCAGATGCTATGGCAGCAAGGTGGCCCAGTAAATAGAGAGCTAGACCTGAAGTCAGGGAGACCCAAGTTCAAATCCAAATGATAGAGACATGAGAAGTCATGTAGTGCCAGTATCTCACTTGCTTGGGCATAACTCACTGAAAGTCACAATTATTTTTTTTGCCTCTGTTTCCTCATTTGCAAAATGGGAATAAAAAAATTATACCTATCTCTCAGAACTGTTGTGATAAAAATGAGATATTATTTGTAAAGCATTTTACAAATCTTAAAGTACCATGTAAAAACAAGCAATTACTATTTATGATCATCATTATTATTATGCATTTATATTTGTCGGCTTTCAGAAGGTAAGTAAAATACTAAGTAGACTTGAAATCAGAAAGTCTTGAATTCTAATCCTGTCTTAGATACTTCTTAGTAACTCATTTGAAGTCCATCTGCCTTAGTTTCCTTATTTGTAAAATGGGGATAATATTAACACTTACCCCCCAGGATTGTGGTAACAATAAAGTGAGATAATATTTATTAGGTGCTTCACAGACCTTAGGGTGTAATATGTAATTGCTAGCCAGTATTACAATAACATAATTTTTCTGTGGCATTTTAGGACTCCTCCTTCTGGAAGAAAGAAACCTGTAACACAATGGGAAGATTGATGGGTTTGTATAGAGAGTAGGGATTTAAGCCTTGAACTCTTTGTTACTTGAAATTGGTACTATCCTGAGCAAGTTTCTATTCCTGTTGGCTCTCAGTTTTCTTACCTATAAAATGAGATACTGGCACTACATGACCTCTCATGTCCCTATCAGTTCTAGATCTCAAAGATTCCTTTGGACCATTAGTCTAAGTCAATTCTTAAAACCTGAAGAATTAAAAACTAGAAGAATGATTTATTTCACTAGATTGGAAAGATAGGAGAAATTCCAACTCCTTAAGTGCCCAAAGCATAGCAGAACTACTAAATATACAGGAATAAAAAGCAAAATGCCTCAAAATGCATAATTTAACAATAACAGAAGCAGTTTCTTGCCAAGAAATTCTCAATATTTTCATGTCAGACCAAAGTAGTTATGAAACTGATGAAACACTGTTCACTTGACCCTTTAGGATTATTTCTTGTGATTGGTAGGCAAGAAAGTACTTTTGAAGAGGAAGATATATTAGGGGTTAAGGAAATGTGCACGCCACCAATTCTCCACACAAAGAACCCAGTGTTTCATGTGCAGCCCCATTAAATGAAATATTCTTTGAAGTATTTGTTTTGGCTGGTATCTCACTTATACCTCTGATATGAATACTGTGGTACTGTCTACACACGGCTGCTATTCACCCCCAACTAGGGGAAAGCAAAGTGAGTAGCTGTGAAGGACTATCCCCAAAGTGAATGGTCCAGACCCAAAAGGTAAGAGATATTCCAACATGGGGGATAAGGGTCCTAGACATCTCTTGGCTGCTCATTGATTAACCTGCTTCCCTCCTGGTAATCTAGGAGCTGTTCTACTATCTACCAGGGTTTCCCTCTGCAGTTCCCAAAATATCCCTAAAAGATGATGATACCTGCGTCCCCTAGGACTTTAATGAGAGGGACTAAGGTTCCAGCTGCACCTCCCTTGATACAGCTTCTTGATAGCTCCTGGCCATACGGTAGTCGGTCATCCAACGCTCTAAAAAGGCTCAGCCCTATATAGATAAGGCCATTTAGACTTGGTGGCTGTCCTAAAGCCATGTGAGCCATCATATCCTGCCCTGCTGACCAGATAGGTTTCCATATTGAAACAGGGAAAGATATAATTATCCAAGTAAATGAGGGAACTCACCGAATATCCTTTCTATGCTATGGCTAAGTAAACCTCTTTTTGTTAACTATAAAATGACCTCAAAGGTCTCATTTTATTTTAAAATCAAACCTTGATCCTACATGGCCTGAGTCTGGCTCACTTTATCAATTTCTAAGATACTTTAGAAACTTTAAATTGCAGATAACAATATTTATAGTACCTATCTCAAAAGATAATTGGGAGATACTGTATTTAAAGAGGCAGCAAGTTATGTGGGTAATTATGATAGAAGGCTGGGCCTTTATCAGGAAACCCAAGTTCAAATCTGGCCTCAGATACCTACTAGCTGTGTGAACCTGGGCAAGACACTTAATCCCATTTGCCTCAGTTTCCTCATCTGTAAAATGAACTGGAGAAAGAAATGGCGAACCATCCCAGTATCTTTATCCAGGTCCCTGCCCCCTCATGGGGATCACAAAGAGTCAGAAAAGAATGAAAGAATTGAACAAACTAGACAGTATAGTAGATGGGGTTCTGGGCTTAAAATTATAAGAACCTGAATTCAAATCTAACCTCAGATACAGGTCATTTAGCTAGCCTCTCTCAGTTTCCTTAACTATAAAATGAGGATAATAATACCAATCTCATAGTGTTATTATGAGGCAAAAATAAATATATATATATTTGCAAAGCACTTATCCAGAGTATGGAACATAATATGAACTATGTAAATGCTTATTCCTTCTGCTCTGTAAATCTTAAAAAACGCTTAAATGCTAGCTATTGTTATTTTCATTATTGTTATGTTATGCAGGTTAATTTAATACTAGAAGACTAGAAAATTCCCCTTCAAACACTTATTAATGATTATGAATGACATCATGTTTTAGAATTAAAGGAAACTTTAGCAAATATGTATTCTTTCTCTGTAAACCTTAAAGAACTCTTAAATGCTAGCTATTGTTACTTTTATTATTATGTTATGCTAAAAGACTCTAGAAAATTCCCCTTTGAATGCTTTTTAATGATTATAAATGACATCATATGTTTAGAATTAAAGGAAACTTTAGCAAATGTGTATGCCTTTTCTTGTGTAACCTTAAAGAACTCTTAACTGCTAGCTATTGTAACTTTTATTATTGTTATGTTATGCTAAAAGACTCTAGAAAATTCCCCTTTGAATGTTTTTTAATGATTATGAATGACATCATGGATTTAGAATTAAAGGAAACTTTAGTAAATATGTATTCCTTCTCTGTAAATTTTAAAGAACTCTTAAATACTAGCTATTGTAACTTTTATTATTGTTATGCTAGAAACTCTAGAAAATTCCCCTTCCAATGCTTATTAAGGATTATGAATGACATCATGGATTTAGAACTAAAAGGAACTTTAGCCAATGTGTATTCCTTCCCCTCTGTAAACCTTAAAGAACTCTTAAATGCTAGCTATTGTAACTTTTATTATTGTTATGTTATGCTAGAAACTCTCGAAAATTCCCCTTCCAATGCTTATTAATGATTATGAATGACATCATGGGTTTAGAACTAAAGAGAACGTTAGCAAATATTTACTACATTTTATAGATGGGCAAACTCAAGCTACCTAGTCACTTGCCCAGTATCAAATGGGGGAACTCAGGTGCCATAGCCAGTGCTTTCTACTACAACGCTCTCCAGGTATCTACTACAAAAGCCATCAGATTCTTCTCTATGAGGTCACCACGTCTTAAGCAATTTTCATGAAAATGAACCCAAGAAGCAAAATTCCACTTTGCAGCATGGCCACCGAGACTCCAGTCAGCGGAGCCAGGACCCCACCCCCAATCTTTCCCTGTCCCCCAACACAAGCTCCCGGAAAGCCGTTTATTCTGATCATGAACGACATGGAATGACTAATTCAGTTACCATATGACATCTCCCAAACTGCCTTTTTTTTATAGCTGAAATAAAGCGTAGGTAAGGAGAGAAGGCAGGCTCTGCTGAAAATTCCTAGGCTTAGGTATTAGGAAATTTCTGCACATGTGTACATGCAACAGAAGGACGCCCTCCCACACAGACTGCATCTATTTGTATTGATGAGCAGCAGAGACCCTTGCTGGCTGCCTGCCTGAAAAACGAAGGATATTGGCATAGGAGCGCGGAGCACAGAGGGTCGGGGTATTCCCCTGACTTAAGCACAGATGGGAGCGAGGAAGTCACCCACCCACGGCTGCACATATGCCCAGCTGTAGCAGGATGTCTGCACATTAGTGCTGGGGGAGGAGGGAGCAGAGACACAAGCTCTGCTCTTGCAAAGGAAATAGCACCGATAAGGACTCTCTATTTCTTCCCAGACCCGGGCACCTTCTTTTCAATTGTCAAATCGTTCCCTTCAATGAGTGGGGACTTTGATGACGGGAATATCTTTTCTTAAATGCGTCGCTGTTTTGTGTTCTTTACATGCAAGTCCAAACTTGCAAGTTAACAGATGCTGCACATTTTTGATCTGTTTATAGCTTTTGCACCTCCTAAAACTATCAAAGACTAAAGCCCTAATCCGAGGAGGCGCGTTAATTCCACAGTTATTGTTATGCTACTTTTAAACAGATCTATCAAACCAGAAAGGCTCCGAGCCGTGCGATAGATGTTTAGGCTGTTTCTCCCAGGAGAACGTAACATCCTTGAGACTAGGGATTTGGATTTTTGTTTGTTTGTCTTTGCATCCCTGACACCTGGCATAGTGCCTGACACATGAGCATCTTGCATATGTGCTGCCAACTGGAATAGTCCACATGAAAAGGTCATCCTCCAAAACCAACCTCAGTAGACCATGCATAAATCTCCCTCCCCACACCGCCTCAGGAAAATTAATCTGTTCAGCTGCTTTGATTGGTGGTTGAGAGAGACCAAATTCCTACTATCTACTAATCTATTCCATCTTTTCTATCCTGGGGGGACTAGATCATTATTCATATATCACACCATCATTTACCAGGAATGGTCAGAGAATAATAAATAAATAATAATCAAATCAATACTATTGTTATTACAGGAATGGGCTTGGATTTGTTCACAATTCCTATGGAAGAACTCCCTTCCTTGGCCACTACTCATTCATATGTATTGTCTCTCCCTTTTAAAACATAAGCTGCTTTAGGTCAGGGACTGATTTAGAATTAGATATTACATTTTTACCATTGCATTTTCATTGCACAGAACAATATCTGAAACATAATAGATGTTTCATAAATGTATTTTTATTCAGTCAATTTATTTGTCCCATAGGTTATTTAATAAATAATTTTATTTGTTATATGAACTTATATATATGTATATATATATTTAATAAATGTTTGTTGATTGACTCATCTGAGGACCTAGACTAACTAAATTCTGGACTAAGCAGTTGGCCACCAGACAATGAATCTTTTTTTATCTCAACAATGCTAGAAGTCTATATCCAAGGGTATAGAAGAACTGCTATTTGTTTCAGCAAAAGATTCTGACCTCGGAAAAATTTCTGAAAATCTTCTTTAAGGTACAGGTTTTATAGCACTAAAATAAATTTCAGTCAATAGTCACAAAACAAAACGGTTCTCTTGAGTTTTGCTTTGTTTAATTTAAGACTGGGTATCCTCATCTTGCTCAGATTAGCAGTATATAGGATCCTCACTGGCCCAGGACTATATTTATTGGTCTGTGAGCTTGACCAGTCTCTGTTTCTTACCTGGGCCCTTCTCTTCATTCTCTTAATTGCTCTTTAGGTTTCATCATCTTAATGACAAAGTTAATCTAGATGTTGATCAGCCTAACCCACGGCCGTTCAGCATCCAGGAGTCTGAGAGGGGCACCCGCATCAGTGTTCCTAGTAGCAAGGATTATAGGTTCACTACCATGTTTGACTTTTCTACCTCAGTAGAGAGATCACATGCTCACAAATGACATTTGATAGGATTATTTTGTTTTGTGACTTTATTAATAATCATATTAATATAAAATGCTGTAGTTTATAAAGCACTCTCATGACTGCCACATTATTTAATACTCACAATATCCCAGTGTGGTAGGAAGTAGGGTTATTATCATCCTTGAGGAACCTGAGATAAAGACTTTAACTAACTTGTCCATGATCATAAAGCTATTAAGTGACAGATTTCTTTCCTCTGTTACCTTCAGTCTACTGGCTCCTTTCCTCTGTCTACAAACATGTTCAGGTCTCCCTTAAGCTTAAGAAAAGTGTTCCTTTGATCCTTCCTGCTGTGTTCCTACATGTCTCCTGGCTTTCATTGCCAAACTCCTAGAAATCTGCACTACACAGAACAATACCTAAGATAATACATGATTCATATATCAGACACTTCTTGGGATCAGGCCATGGTATCCACTTTTTGAGACCATTTTCATGAAAGCTGCTTTGATCCTTTTAGTCTAAAGTAATGTTCCTCCTTAGAGTTGATGCAATATTTTATCTTTAAGCTTTCTTCTATATTAACTTTGTGTATTATTATAGTCAGCTCGCTTATATGTTATTCCCTTACTTGATTATAAACTTCATGAGGACAGGGAATATTTTATCTAAGTTTTCTCCTCTAAAACCAGCACCAGATTGCTACAAATGATTGGTGCTTAGCAAATATGTGTTGAATGAATGAAAAATTGTAGTCACTGTTTCTACATCCTTAACATTCCCTCACTGCTCAACTTTTTGGAATCTGGATCCCTATCCCATCATTCTACTGAAATTGCTCTCTAAAGTTGCCAATGTTCTTTTCACTGCTAGGCTTACAATAGTCCTTTCTCAGCTTTCAACCTCTTTGGTCATTCTGCAGCTTCTAACAACTGACCACCCATTCTGCCTCAAAACTCCTCTGCTTTCCATCACTTTGCTCTCTCTACAATCTCCTTCTCTTGTCTGACTGTTCCTTATCTTTATCCTCAGTTGGATCAGTATCCATTTAACACCCTCCCCCCAGAGTTTGGACTTTCCCCAAAAGTTCATTCCAAGGACTTCTCTGACCCAAACTTGGAGAGAGGATAGAAAAGGAGAGGAGAAGAGAGCAGAGAAAAGCAAGGGGAAGGAATGGGAAGGAAAGGAAAAAAAGGGGGAAAGAAGAGAAAAGAACAAAAATATCTCCGTTATCCTCTTCTCCTATCCTTGGAGTATCCAAAGAATTCTACCTATCACCAGTGCATATCTTTCCCTAGAAGGTTAAGGTGAAAGTGGAAAGGGGTTTAGGCGAATGTCTGGGAGAAAGCTTGAAGTATATAGTACCATCACTGATAATAATAATTGCTGACATTTAAATTGAGCATTAATGTTTGCAAAACACTTGTGTATATTATTTCATTATATTATTTAATGCACCACCTTTGTGAGGTAGTGCTAACACAATCTCCATTTTACAAATGAAGAAACTGAGGTTTAAGGTTAAGTGACTTGCTGAAAATATACAGAATAGTAAATATCTGAACCAGGATGTAAATTCAGGTTTTTTGGCTCCAAGTCCAGAATTCTATCTGCTATGTCATACCATCTCTTCATACCAAAAGGTATGAAGGATGTTCAGAAAGATTTTTTCTTCTGAGTAGTCATAGAAGAGAAAATCAGGGCCTTTGCTCCTATTACATCACAGCAAATGTTGACAATTATTAGTGCTTCTTGGAGCTACAGTCATTCATTCATTTAACACATATTTGCTAACCATCTATTATTTGTAGCAATATGGTCCTGGTGTTAGAGGAGAAAATTTAGATAAAACATATTCCTTGCATTCATGAAGTTTATAGTCAAGTAAAGGAATAACCATGCTAGCTTAGCTAACTATAATAATGAACAACATAACATTATCAATCTACCAGAAAGCTGAAAGATAAAATATTATATCAACTCTAAGGAGGAACATTGTTCTAGACAGAAATCTTCCTAAAAATGGCAGTTTGAGTGGGTCTCAAAAAGTAGAGACCATAGCCTGACTCCAAGGAGAGTATAAGGATAAGAAGATTGGTTAGATCCCACCCTAACCATCATAGCCAATAGTGGAAGCTGGTCTACATCAAAACCATCCTTACCCTTCTTCCAACATTTCCTCCACTCTGCTCCCTCTCTCCCTCTATAAGCTATCAACCTCACTGCTTCCAATCTTCAGAAAGAAGATTTTTTGGAGACTTCCAATCTTCCTAGTTCCCCCAGGACAGTCATATTCTAAAAACATCATGAGGAAATCCACAGCAGCATGATTGCCAATGGGAAAATTACTACTCTCCCACCAGCATATCCACTCTTAGCTCTCCAGATCACCTTGTGATTATAGTAGGCTTCTCTACTGGTGAGTAAGACCTCTCACTTCATCTCCCTTTTGTTTAGGGCGAGACAAAATGAGTCATGAAGAATGAAGATGGCTTGTCATCTGCGTCACAGATCCCATTACATTAGCTTCCCTCTCTCCCCTCCCCTCCTACCAAGCTTCCAAACTTTCCTATTACTGTGGAGAACATCACCATCCTTTCAATTACCCAGTGTTAGGTTGGATCTGACATTAATACCCTTTTATTTCAGGTTTTATTTTGAAATGAAATAAGACACTTAAAGATCATTGAACAAAGAGAGGAGATCTACTTCGCCTAACACAGCAAAGAAGTACAGTAGCACTTAGGCCTGGTCCACCTGTCTTCAAATGGAAATTTGTCATATAAGCACAGCAGAATGGTGACTCTTAGTCTGGGCATCCACCAAGTTCAAATTCATGTGAATAGGTCATTTTTTATGGCTCTGGACCATCACTCTTCAACCCAAGCCAGAGGTCACTAGGAAGCTGCCTCAAGGGAGGTACAGCTTGAGGGAAAATCTGACTGAAAACAAATGTGAAGGGAGGTGATAGAGAAGAGAGAATTCTACTAGTTATTGGTCCTATCACCACTCCAGTATCATCCTGGACTCATCACTTTCTCTCACCCCACCTATCCAATCAGTTGCCAAATCTTATTATTTCTACCATCACAATATTTCTCGTACCTATCCTCTTCTGTCTCTCTACACCTCCCTATAGTTCAGATCTTACGTGGACTAGAACAAGAGCCTCCTTATTCCTCCCTCTGCTTCAAGTCACTCCTTATTCCAAATCATATTTCACCAACTACCAAAGTGATTTTACTAAAGCACAGATCTGATGATGTTAACTTAGTAAACTTAATAAATATGAATGCCCACACATTGATTTTAAAGTTCAAATATTATTCTATCCTTATCTCATCCATTTACATTTTAAATTTTCATCACGTTTCCTAATAATTTTTCATACTAAGCTCCATAATATACATTTAGAACAGTTATACCTTACATAAACAGTAAATAAATATACACATTGGAGATTCATGCTCCAATAAATTTAAAAAATTATTGTTAGACTACACAATCAAAAAATTCTGGAAACCATTGTTTTAAAGGATGAGTAAGCAGTCAGTGTATAAAGTCTCTTATCAGTTCTATTTTCCCTCCAAAACAATCAATCTGTTAATCTTGTCAGAACTAAAAGTAAAATTGATTTCTTCTGCTTGCTGATCATAACTTCTATCTCATGCACAGATTAAAGACTGATACTAATAAAATGCCATGCCAATAAGTCAGTGGAATGTTTTTCTACTCCATGTACCAAAAAAAAACCAAAGTGAATCATTAAATGTCCACCAATTTTTCCAAACAAGCCCTTTGCCAACATGAATCTTAAGTTGCTTCTGATTTTAGCACAGTTAAATGTTTCTACAGCAAAAGATGAATTAGTTCCACTCTTCTTCCCTATAAGGCTACTGGGTCTCTTCATTATACTCCTGCAAACCCTGGGTTATTTTTTTTATTAAAAAGAAAAATTAGTCAGACCAGGAAATGATGCACATGGTTTCCATGACAATGCTTCAAAAAAAAAAAAAGTTCAATCTGCTGCACGATGAAGCATTTGAAAACCATTCCCTAGCAACCCCATAGGTGCACAGAGATACAGACCTATCATCGGCTCTTCACTCTACCACAGTCAGGAAAGCCATTCAGAGAAATTCACTTAAATTCTTCATGTCTTATATTTACCAAACATACTTGATTTAGGATTTCATTATTTTAACATACCATAGAAAATAAGTCATAGGCATATCTGCAATGAAGCTGAATGCTTTCTGATGCAAATCTCTTGATGTCTCAAAACAAAATGCATTTTTGTCCTTCCAGTACCATGGATATTTACTTAACAAGTAACATTCCAAAATCTTCCAGTTTGACTATTCATTTGAAGTTGTGATGCTTTCTGAATTTTGAATAATTCATTAAATATTTTCTAAAATGATCTGAAAAGAGGAATTTAAGAAATACTTTTCACATATCAGTACAGTATAAGGGCTTTCCATGTAAAGCCATATAATACTTTACATCAACTACAGCATAATTTTATGGTCTGACAATGTGATCATAGGAAATAGCAAGAAATGACCCTTCATCACAAGCTAATCTGTTGGTTTTGTGTGTGTGTGTGTGTGTGTGTGTGTGTGTGTGTGTGTGTTTAAAGAAAAGGGCCAAAAGTTCAAGCACAGAAGAATTAGAATGAAGAGTGACATATTTTTAGATACTATTAAGATTATTCTGTGGTTCACCAAAAAGTCCATTTAAAAATGGAAAAGAAGAGGGCTTTTAGAATGATTATGGTAAAATAGCTGATTCTGAAGTTATGTACCTCATCCAAGCAAGCTGAAATGGATGAATGACTGGTAAATATTATGACAATTACAATGAATTCCTAATTATCCCCAGCAAAACTTGTTTTTAATGGATTCCAGTGCAGTGTTCAGACTTGGTTAGTTATCCCTAGTTCTGGATACATGACCTGCTCACCTCCTTTTCCTAAGTATCCCAAAAGGTCTTTGTGCAATATTTTGTGCTAGTATTTGTAGAAAGTCAAAAGATTTATAAACCACTTTATCTCATTTATTCTTCATGAAATTATAAGTAGGTGCTATTATATCCTGCAAATCATTTTACCCTTCCAAGCCTCAGTTTCCTTCTCTGTAAATTTAATTTGAAACCTCATGGAAATTTTATTTTATATGCTGTAAATTCAGTTCAATTCAATAAAATAAGTTTTTATTAAAGTCTTAATATGTGCAGAGAGCATTCTGCTAATTGCTAGAAGAATTACAATATTTAGACAAGCATAGTCTCAACTCTCATAAAGTTCTTCACAGCAGGAAAACCATTCTACCCAAATCTCCTTTGTTTTTTATTTCTATCTTTATATCAGGAATAACATGGACTCCCTTCTTTCTCTTTTGCCTTTCACCACTGACAGTTCACTTCACTTCATCTAAGAGCAATAACATTCTCACTTTACATGTAACCTCTTTTCATATATCCTCCATTCTTTCTCCTTTTAAATTTTGCCTAATTGGAAAAATTCTCTGTATCTTTCTCTTTATTACACTTAATTTATACTAATGAATCTCTCTCTGTTTCTGTCTCTTTTTTTCTCTGTCTTTCCCCTCTCTCTCTCTCTCTGTTTCTGCTCTCTTTGTCTCTCTCTCTCTGCCTCTTTCTGTCTCTGTCTCTCTGTTTCCGTCTCTGTCTCTGTCTCTGTCTCTCTCTCTTTCCTTCCTTCCTTTCCTTGTAATAAATATACACAGAGAGATAATATATATGTATGTATATATAAATATGTGTGTATATTTTATATATCACATCAGCCTAATTGGGGATGAAAAGGCAAGGGTTTTAAATATTACACACCTATTCTAAGCAAAAAGAAATTCACTAAAGTTTTATGAGAAATTGGATATAATATGTTAGTCAGGGAAAGGAGAGCATTGCTTTAAACCAGATTAGATATGTACTTGGTTTAAATTTATTACTACTAAGATGATCATCAAAATCAATCCAGAATTTTTTTTAAAATATGAAGAATCAACTGTAAAAACCATCATAATATTAAAAAAAAGAAAATGTCATTACTTCTGATATAGAAAAATTATTGGTTGTGTATTTTAAAGATCACTATTAAGACTAAATGAAGATTTGAAGTAAGGTAAAAATCACAAAAAGATATTTGTAGTATGTCGTAGGTGGTGTGGCAGGTTGAAGGCCAGGGTGATCTTACATAGCATTAAGAGTGAGGAAGTCGCTAATACTGATGAAAAAGCAGCTTCTCATTTTCTTAAGATATTTGTTATAATATCTGAGAAGAGATCTATGGTATTTCCTCAGATATTTTAAGATTAATAAAACTGAGATCTTATTCAAAAAAAATACCTGGTAGATGTTATATCTCCCAAGAAAAAGCAAACCACACCTAAACTGTGAAAGATCACTTCAGTGGTTTGAAGGGAAAGAGATTCATCTATATTTCTGTGAATCTCATGTGGTAAATGAAGTTAGATGAAATGGATTGATTTTTTTCAACATTTTGGCTTCGAATTATATTTCTTTCAAAAATGCAGTTCTGTTGGACAATGGACATTTAGGTTCCAAAAAGATTTTCATTCTAACATCAAAGTGTATTGCTCTTTCCAAATGTAAGCTATTTATTGTGAACAATGGATCAGATGGTTTTACAAAAGAAATATACCACTTATATAACCTTTATCCAATTGGGTACAGAGATTTCTAATGGGATATTTACATATATATATAGATAGATAGATAGATAGATAGATACATACATACATACATACATATAATTTACAAACACATATATATATTTTTTAAATAACTCTGAAGAATATTGCAACAAAATCATGGAGATTATTATAGATGGGATTTGGGGAAGAAAAATAAAAAAACCTTTGTTCTTAGTTTGTTCCTAAGAGATCTGGGAAATTCTAAAGAATGTCAGTAAAAAGAAACTTAAAGAAAGTAATCTGGAGATAGACTAACATTTAGAGAATTCTCTAATAATGGTCTCCTACAATTGGGCAAACAAAAGGTTGCAGAAGATACAAAGATATTACCTGAGATGTTTGTCTCCAAAATACCACAATTTCTTCCATGCATTAAAAAGTAAATTTTCTTTATTACAAAAAAAAAAAAAAAAGCAGCTCAGACTTTCTTGTAAACTTTTTCAAGTGCTTCAGGGGAAGCAATATCACACACCTTTTTACCATGACAGTTTTTGAATTCCTCTTCCAAATTTCCACTAAGATTTTCCTCTAATTTCTTATCCAGATATGTAAGATATGGTGCAATAGCTAGAATGCTAGACCTGAAAACAGGAAAATCCAAGTTCAAATCTACATTTGATATTTACAAGCTCTGTGATACCTGGCTGGTATTTGTCATATTTGTTCCAACTCTATGTCTCCCTCCTCATTCTAAACCCATTCCTCTCTGGTAGACTGGTAGTGTCTTTGAAGTTCATGTGAAGCCCAAAGCATTCAGTTTATTCCCAATATTCTCTCAAAACAGCAATTTGGGAGCTCAGCATGGAATGGGCCAAGAGATGAGAATATTTTAAACATTTTCCCCAGGATCTCTTTGTGTCTAAAGAAGGTTTATTAATAATTTCACCTTTTTTGTTGTTGTTTGCTGGCTTTTTGTTTTCTTTCTCATTTTTTCCTTTTTTGATCTGATTTTTCTTCTGCATAATAAATGTGAAAATATGTATAGAAGAATTACATGTTTAACATATATTGGATTACTTTTTATCTAGGGGAGGAGGTGAGGGAAGGGAAGGAGAAAAATTTGAAACACAAGATTTTACAAGGTTGAAAACTATCTTTGTATATATTTTGCAAATAAAAAGTTCTTATTTTTAAAAAAGCACTTTGTACAACAAAGGGAAGAATTAGGTTCAGTACAATTTATTTTTTGACTCTTGAAAATTTATTTTGAGTTGTCAAGGCATTTATATGTGAGTCTGCCTCAGCTTCTCCAACTGCAAAAAATGAAGATAATAATAGCACCTACCTCACAGGATTGTCACAACAATAAAATTAGATATTTTTGTAAAATTCTGTAAGACCTTAAAGCATTGCACAAATGCTAACTGTTATCATCATCTTCTCATTAAACTTTCTATTCTTCAAGCACCATTCTAGACAAATAACAAAATTGATCTTTACTCAATTTTGTTGACTTTCAATTTTGTGCAATTAACAAAATCACAACTGATTTTCCATAGTTTCATTACAAGTGTCTTTTCAGCTCTGTGATGGGTTTAAATAAGCTTTCTGCAGTTAGCCTGGGAACCTAGCCACTAGGAAGAATATGGTTTCTTAGACAAACCATGTTCTAAATTCAAAGCACCAACCTATAAATAGCAGCAGCCATGACAGGGTAGCTAGAGGGCTGACTGGCCTCAGAGCCAAAAGATCTAGATTCAAGTCTTGCCTTTGAAATGTACCAGCTGTGCAATTTTGGACAAGATATTGAGCTTTTCAGCATTTTAAGCAAGTCTCAAGGCTCTAAGGTGCAATTCTGCCTCAGTAGCAAGGTTTCCTCACCTGGTGTTTCCTTAAAATCCAGCCTCTGTCACTATCAACTTATAAATGAATTTTAACATTTCCATGAGTCTTTGATCTCTTTTGGTGCAATGGAGTTTCTGCCCCCTCGGTCCACTCCTCTTTTGTCATCCTGTCCATATTTCTCCACGGAAAAACTAACTAGATCATTTGGTAGGTACCTTGGTTTTTTTCTTTATCTTCTGGATTTCAGTAGAGGATCTAAGCTATCCATCTATAAATACTCATTAATAGACCCAAGCCTTTCATGAGAATTTGTGTGCTTTATAATGTCTCTCATTCTACTAATAATAAACATAGCCTCATTGGGAATATTCTGCAGCCAACTTGATTCTATGATGTCTTTGCATTGCATTGAGTCATATGATCATTTGGGTTCCATTACTTTACATTCCTTTGGGTCATCTGCAATTGCATTTTTTCTCAGGCCATAGGTATGATTCACAGCCATACAGCATCATCAGCAAGAATACTGCTGTTAAAAAAGATTGAAACAGGTAACAGCTTGAGGTCATTTAAATCTATGGTTTCCCAGATAGGATTTCTGCTATTCAATTCTGTACTTCATTCAATGTTCATTTCAATTGCCTAGTAATGAACTTTTATTAAATAAATGAATTCATAGAATTGAGTTTTCTTGTACATTGGGACTTACCTAGATATAAATGCCTTATCAATTCAAAATAAAATTTCAAGAATCAAAAATAAACTGTACTGAACCTAGTTCTCCCCTTTGATGTAAAAAAGGACTTCTTTAGTTGCAAAGTTGCCCTGGGGAAAATGTCTAAAATATTCTCACCTCTTGGTCCATTACAAGCTCTCTGAGCTCCAGAGTTGCTGTTTTGAGGGGATATTGGGAGTAATCTGAATGCTTTGGCCTTCATTTGAACTTCAAAGATAGTACCAGACTACCAAAGAGGAACTGGGGGTAGAGGTAGAACAAATACGACAAATGCTGACCAGGGACACATTTCCCAGGTATAAGACATGCAAAGGGAAAGCAAACAGGATATAGGGTCTCCATTCTGCCATGCTTTGAAAGTATATTGCTCCTCTTCCTCTTTCATTTGCTGTTTTTTCTTTTTTCTTCTAAGGCTGGACCTCCCAACATCTAGCTCATCCTGGAAGTGCAGGAGCTACTAGAAACTCACAGACTCAGTCCTACTCCAATCAAGACAAGCGTGTTAACCTGCTTAATTCCAGTACGGATCAGTTTGCCCCTTCTTAAGCAATCTGGTGGCCTGCCAGCTCTAAGGATGCTCACCATATAAGTACTGATACGGACACACATTGCAGCTCAGAATCTCTAAGTCAAAAAAGTCCACCAGCCTCAGCCTCCCTGGTGGCAGAAACTATAGGTGTGCACCAACGCCTCTGGTTCCCTAGCTCTTTTTGTCTCAAACTCTTCTCTAAACCATTTCACAATTTAGGAAAAAAAAAAGTCCTTCCTTCAAATATGTATAACATTAATTTGAACAAAGTAGTAACAAAATTATCTTTAAAGAATTCTTCTCTATGTTTTTTTCTGTGTATTCTCATAGATTTTGTTTCCCATTAATGATCACAAACTGCATGTTGCTGTTTTAATTCTGATTTCTTTCCTCTATAAGACTTCATATATTTCTGTTCTTCATATTTCATATTGCTAATGTACATCAATCTTTTAGGGAAGGGAGGGAAGAGATTAACTATTTGCTAAAGACCTATCTCATGTGCCTGCCATTATATTGACAAATGTGACCTCATTTGACTTTACAAAAATTTGGGGAGGTAGATGCTATTATTATTTCCATTTTGCAACTGAGAAAACTGAGACATACAGAGGTTAAGTATCTAAGATTAGATTTGAAGTTAGGTCTTCCTGACTCCAGGTGCAGCAATCTAACCACTAACTGCCCAACTGCATTCATATATCAAAGTTTGTTTAAATATTATCCAATCACTGAATAAATGTACTATTTCCAGTTTGCTTCTATTATGTAATCATCAAAATTTTGATGCTCTTTAAAAATAGAGAGATCAGCAAGTGGAATAAAGTAATAAATGATCAATCATGATTACAGAGGTCCAATGATGAACTAATGAAATTTGCTACCTATCTCCTGAAAGAGAAGTGAATGATTTAAGAAAGAGAATGAGGTACATTTAACATGACCACTGAAAGGATTTGTCTTGCTTCCCTATACATATTTATTGTATATTTGGGGGAGTTTGTTTTTTTGTTTTTTTAACAATGGGGGTTGGGGGTTAGGGAGAGGGAAATAGGAGAGGAAAATTAATGATACGGTTTAAAAAAAGATGAAAAGGGAATAAAAGCAAAAAGTAACCACAGACAAGGACAGCTTTGAATGTTACATGTTGGTTTTATTGTATACTTAAAAAAGAAAAATACATAATAATCACTGTTTCATGTACAATCCTCTCCTATAAATATATATGGAAATGATTATTTTGGGGGTATTTCTTCGTATTTTACTCTATAAAATGGGCTAGTTAAGACACCCTCATGCTTTTTGACTGTCTAAAACTTCCAAAATTCTACATCTTATGACTCACACAAACTTCTATGGAATGTATGACAACATTTTTCACTATGAGAAAATAAGTTTTTATCTTTAAAGTGTAACATTTTAATAAGAGTACAATACAACAGCACAAAAGCATTATAGAGTTGAGTGGTTTTAAGTATATATACTCTTATTATCCTAAGAGAGAAAGATGAAATTTTAAGTAAAGACTAATACCATACAAAGCAAGTGATCCACAAGATAACAACATTGAGTTTATTATCCAAATACATTTATTTGGAATTTTATTACATATTTGCAAATTTAAGATCTTGGTATTTCTTAAACATTCAGATCAAAATTACGAATGTTGCCAATCCAATTTTTTTTACATGTAAATGATGTAATATAATGTATATATGTATATATGTATATATGACATTTATTGTACCTATACTACAGTATAGAAAAGTGTATATGTGTGTGTACCTAGTATTATATATATGTATATAATATGGTATAGTAAATTATTATTAAATATTAATATTAAGTAAAATAGCATTTTTCAGTTCCAGATTATGACAGTAAAGGCTGAAGTATAAAATGGCAGAGATAGAAAGTCACAGGAGGGGAGGGGATAGTGACACTCAATATGTCCCTTTGCTTTTCATCTGGGAAATCTGTCATTGCCATATTATTAATGACTCTGACTGTTACCAGCTAAACTTTCATATCTTCTACATTCTTGGCCTCCATTTGCTTATAAAATTGAAAGTCTCTTTGAGACAAATATTTACCTTATATATCTTAGTGTATTTTTGCCTAGTATGAAAATAGCCTGCTAGTTGGTACAGAGACATTATTCCTCTGTAGAACTGGATAGCAAAATAAATTAGTAAATAGTTAGATAAGACATTCCTACTTTTCACTGGGTCATTGATTTAGAACTTGAAGGGACCTTAGAGGTCCGTTCATTTTACAGATGAGGAAACTGTCCACAAAGAGAAGTGACTCCTTGTACAGGAGCTGTGATAGAACCCGAACCCAAATCTGACTCTAAGTCCATCACTGACCATCCACTCCACTTTTCTACTTCTCCAAGGATCTTACCAAGTCCCATTTTAAGAAAATATTATTATCCTACCACCACATACATACAAAACCACTTTATTTTAAAAGGCAAAATTCCAGAACATTTTTTAAATGACTCTGAGACAGAACAGAACAGTACATTGATAGCAAAGAGTATGACATTAAAATTCTACCACAGAGATGGCCTTGTAGGATGGAAGGAGTTTCAGAATAGGAGTCAGGAGACCCAGCTTTAAATCTCATATTTGCTATGGTAGAGTATGAGAAGAAAGCTAGATTCTACATCAAAAAACCTGGGTCTGAATTCTGATTTAACTACTTGTTCTGTATGTTGATAACATACATATTAATAAAATAAAATAATATTGATATTAATAATAAATATTAGTAAAATAACAATTAATAAATGTATTAATGAAATAAAGTAAAAATAAATGCTACCTATGTTGAATACAAAAACATACATAAATATTTTTTATTTTAAATTTTAAAAATGAAAATCCCTAATAAGTAATATTTTCCTATAAGACTGAAGAAAAAAGAAAAAAATTAATTTCAAGTAAGTTAAAATGAAGAGAAACTTAACAAATAAGTTAGAGGTTCCCAAATTTTGCATGGACAAAGTTTTTTGTTTGTTTTCCTCCAAAGATTTTAGATCATTAAGATGACAGAAAGGGGTAATGCTAGTAATGGAATCATTAAAAGAAAGGGAGTAGAGAATAAGGTCTCATTCCTTCCCCAATTCTGATTACAAGAATCTCTAGAAATAACAAGAGAAGAAGATGACAAAGAGAAACAACCAGCTCTAAGATGAAGTGATCCAAACTTCTAAATTACCTGGCATACCTTAGCATCAGCAATAAGATGGACATAGGCCATTTCCCCCAAATCTAAATAAAAACTTGAGTGCAGTGTTATTTTTCAGAATGTATTTATATGTGAGTATTGGAAGATTGTAGGGAGAGAGAATATTGACATAATTAGGGGAAAAGAACATGCATAGGAGTAAATTAGATGTGAGGAATAATAATAAGCAATCAGAAATCAAATACCAGTGGTTTAGAAAAGAAAACAAATGGGTCAAAAATCAGACAAATTTTTGAGATACCAGGAAAAAGATAGCTTCCAGAGATTAAGGTAAAGCGGTGGATCAGAAACTAAGCAAATTCACAGAACATACACTAAACAGACAGAACAAAGAGATCTTGAAACTTGAAACAACTTCTGCTTTAATCTGAAAAACTTGTATGTGCTTCTTTCTGAACTAGAGCCAATTTAGGGTCAAGATATTGGGGAAGATGGAAATGTAGAGTTGCAGAAACAAAAATGAGTGAAAGCAAGAAATAGATGGTAAGTGTTGGAGAATCCTTCAAAGGGTCTCCATGCTGAAGCTATAGAGAATATCTGGGTTCAAGTATAGTCCAATTTCACTAGGTCTTACAGTTGAGTGAAATATTCAAAGAAAGACAGAGGGAAGGCTGCTAGAATATTTCCCCAGACAATTCATTATTTACATGAGTTTGTGGGCTAAAATAAAATTAAGGATTCACACAGGCAGATCTTGGCAGTTTAGACTTGTTAACTAAGACCTGGAGGTACATTCTCTCCTGGCTGTGGTTTATGGGCTTCTGATCAACCTCCTTTGGGAAGCAGCATCCTTTGGGAAGACATCATGATGTCTATGTATGCTTCTGGACCATGCTGCCTATATCCAGGGGCTGGTGTGGCTGTACTTGAAGGGAAATGGTCATAAAGAAAAGGCAAGGCCAGGAGATGCTCTATATTTGAAAACAAATTCTCAGAACCACTTTTCCATCTTAAGGGCAAGTCAGTACCAAGGGTCAATGGCTTCTGGCTATTGCATTCAAGCATTCAAGTGAGTTAAAATGAGATTACATTAGAGAGATGGTAAATAGATTAAAATAGTTGGACCAGATAGTGTAGAGCCAAAATTAAAGACAGTCTAGGCAGATTCTGACATTGAGGGAAACCAGATGCTATGGTGGGTGGTTAATCCTCAGATCCTAGTTATATACCTATGCTGCAAGAATATGGAGAACCCTTTAATCTCTCACAAGCAAAATCTTGCTAACACTTTCTCTCTAAAAGTAATTTTTCAAGGCAACTCCTGTGAGGCAAAATCTTTTCCTGAACTAGTGAGCAGACTAAAGATTATAGTACTTTAAAAAAAAATTCTGATCTTTCCATTCCCTTTGCCTAAGTCATTTCACTCAATTTCCTCCTGTATAAAAAATTGCAAGTGACACCAATCCTCACCAATGAAGTCTTTTTCCACTACTCTCCTCTTGCTGCTAATGTCATCCTTGGGTTCTGACAGGCTTTGATAAAAAAAAAAAAAAGCACAAGCCCAGGAAGGTCATGCTAATCTGGAAGCATCTAGAAAGAACCATCCAAAGATGAGTCTAAATTAGCTCTAGAGGGGCTCAATGCCAAAGGAGATAATGTTTCTGGGGCCATGGAAATTAAGGTACCATCTGCATAGATGGAAAGACTGCCCACACTAATGAAATCACAAATATCTTATTCTACAACAAAATATTATAAAATTAAACAATTTTAAGGATTTTATAAACTCATGAAGAATTAAATAAGTAGAAATCAGGAGAGCAAGTTATACAATAACAATGCTGTAAAAAAAAACAACTTTAAATGTATAAGAATTTTATCAATACAATATCCATTCATACTTTGAAAGGAAAAATGATGAACCATGCTATCCATTACAGAAAGGAGATTGATTTCGGGCAAAGAATGAAACATATATTTTTGTATACAGCCACTGGGGAATTTGTTTTGCTTAACTATCCATATTTGTTACAAAAAAAAAAGTTTGCTTTTTTTCATTTTTCCCCAGTGAAATTTTAAGGGTGGGAGGAAGAAAAAATAGATTATACACTTTTAAAAATGTAGATGGGGAGATGCTACAAATGTGAAATGTTGCATGCCCTTTCAGATGAAATCATTCTATTATTAACTTTAGTTAATTGTTTTACTTTGTTATAAGAGACCTCACAGAGTGGGAGTAATCTATAAATGATTTTAGTGAAAAAAAAACACGTCAATAAAACAAATTTAAAAAATTCTGAATACAAGAAAAATATTGATTGACCTACCTCATAATGTTATTTTGAAAAGGAACTGCAAATTATAATATATTTAGCAATTCTTCAAATTAACCTTCAATGTTAACTCAATTTAATCACTGAGCAGTATGTTAATGCCAGCGCCTTTAAACTGATATTGTCAAGTTAAATCAGAGAGATGAATGCACCCTATGTTGGCACAGATTTTCATTCCATGTGTTTCTTGTCCATGCTTTTCCATAAATCTTCCCTAGAGGATGCATTCAACATATTGAAGATCTCCCTTGGATTCTTTAATATTCCAAGGACACCACTGGAACACTCTCGATTTCCATCTGTTTTCCTTTATTTTTCACTGTATAACTGTCCCACCTTCCTTTCTGGTCATTTGCACTGTGTTTTATGCCACTTCCTGCATGTAAGTCATCATGGATAATATGCTACAATCTATTTCCATTCACTACGCATCTCTCCCCTGTCTTTTGACTCACCTGCAAATGGAATTCTTCTGAACTGATGGTATTCCATGACTCACAGCCATAAAGCATCACTGGGAGAATATTCATCTTAAAAAGATAGACTTTGGCACAAACAAACAGCTTGGGATCACTGAAAGTGCTGGTTTCTTAAACATGATCCCAAGTGATAAAGTCATGGCTGTTAAATTCATTTTCTAAAACTGGAAGAGAAATTGCTCACCAAAAAATAAAAGTTCTCTCCCCAGAATCACCACAATTCTACTGAATTTAATCTCCTAAAGATCACCAATGACATAAATACCAAAAAAATTACTTTTCTCCATGACTTCCCTGGAACATTCAACTCTACTAACCCCTTTATCTTTGGAACTTTCTTCCCTTGGTTTCCATTCCATTCCAGTTTCCTGTTTTCTCATTAGCTTTCTAATAATGTTTTAGCTTCCTTCTCTGGGTCTTCTCCTTTCCTTTCTTCTTCCTTCCCTACAGATGTTCCCCTCTCACAAGATTTACTGCTCTCACTCTCTGTTTAAATACTCTGTCCCTTGGAAAGTTCTGAGCAAGGAGGCTATTCAACTTTCAAACTTCCACCAAGCTTTGGAACAGAGTAGTCACCTAATAAATAGCCATCTCTGATGACAGACCACTGCATATATTGGAGAAATAATAGAGATTTTAAAAGGCTGTACACAGTAGGCACTTCTAAAAAATGTTCATTGACTGATTTCTTCAAATGGACAAAATGAATACAATGAAATTCAAAAAGGAGAACTCTAATTTTTCAACATTTATTTAATACTTTGAATATATTTCAATGGATTAATTTAACTTAAAGTTAACATTTAATTTTAAATGTTAAGCCTTGTACGTAGGTTCAGAAACTTTAACTAGTCACTTATTGTATAGTGAGGAAAACTGGCTTCAAAGCAGTTGTTCAGAAAATTGACTTCAATGGGAGGTTGCTGTAGTTATCTGACTTCAAGATCATTATTAGCCAAGCAGTGGATGGTGACATATCTACCAAAGGAACTAACATGTTATCATACTTTGTACAAAGACAGTGCTTAGAATAAAAGAAGTGAGAATCCCATTGTACACTGAATTGGCTTTATCTCATCTGGAGAACTAGGTTCAGTTTTGGACTCCATACTTTAAATAGGGCATTGACAAATTGTTCTGCTAAAGTATTACTTGGATGCTTCATGGAGTTAATCCTGGGTTCTCAAAGGCTATTCCCTCAGAACATGAGGTCTAGCAGATCCTACCACCCTAAGAATATCATTGAGGATGGACTATATATTTAGCATCTGAGGACCAGCAAAGCTAAATCTGGAAAGACTTGTCATGAGAAATTGTCCTACCAGGTAATAATGGGGTGTGATTTGTTTGTTTTTGGTGGAGGAGGGGTTGGTCAGAACAACCCATGAAATGACCTAATTAAAATGTTGTCTGCATCAGTGCAATTATTGGGACAAAGGCTTGGATCAATGTAAATAAGAAGCCCCTAAAAGCTGAAAAATAGAATAAGTTACCATGTGAAGTAGCGAGCTCCCTATCTCTGGAAGTGTTCAAGTTGAAGTTAAATGATCTCCATCCTAGGGATGTTGTCATGGTAACTCATACATAAAATAGGAGACTGAACTAGATAGAATCTGGGTTTCAAAGCATCAGAGCATCAACAACCTACCAAAAAGTCCAAGGGAGAAAAAACATCTGTTGCCTAAAATCCAGTTCTGCTAGGGTACCCTTCATATGTCATTTCACAGGGTCATGGGGACTCATGACAGTCAGTGATGAGAGGATAAGGAAAGAAAGAGGGGAATTTTGGTATATCAGGAATAGCACTGAATCTGAAATCTTAAGACCTGGATTCTTGTTTCCATTCTGTGACAAGGGGCATATTACTTAGATTCTTTGGGACTTCCACCTATCAAATTATGACGAATTTGTGATCCTGCCTGCATGAAGAGAGATAGATTGTCTATGAGTCATAGTAGCATTGTACTGTGCCTTGTCAGAGCATTTCTGCAGTCGGCTGCTCAGCTCTGTGTGTCACATTGAGAACCAGGGGAAGGCAAACAGGATGGTGAAGGTCTCTTACAGTCAAGCAGCATGAAGACAATTAAAGAAACTGAGGAAGTTTAGTCTGGGGAAAAGAAGACTTAGTAAGAGAAAACATAATAGCAGTCTTTAAGTATTTGAAGGCTATCATGGAGAAGGATTAATTATGTTCTACTTGGCATTAAGGGCAGAACAAGAAGCTCATGGGTGAAAGTTGTAGAAAGGCAGAATTAGGAAGAAAAGGCTTCCTGAAAATGAGAACTCTCTGAAAGTGCATTAAGCCACTGAAGAAAATAATGTCCTTATTGATAATAATAATAACACATCTATATAGTATTTACTATGTGGCAGGTATTATCCTAAGAGAACCCTGAGAGAGAGATGCTGATTAGGAACTGAGGCAGGGTCACAGAGCGATTGAGTGTCTGAGTCTGGAGGTGTGTCCAGGTATTTCTGGCTCCACAGCCAGGATGCCAACGAGCACCAGTCTGACGGAACGTGGGGATGTCCCCGTGGGGAGGTAGCGGAAGGTGTCTGGTACAGACAGGACAAGAGGGCTTCTGAGATTCCAGAGCTGAGGCTGTAACATTCTGTCTGGCATAGATCACCTCAGAGGAGCCGAGGCAGTCGGGAGCTCCGAAACATGATGAGGTGATTTGGGTGGGAGCAGGAAAGAGAGCACTTTCCGTGAGGAGGAATGGAATCTCGGGGCCCAGCAAGCACAGCAGATGGGGAAGCACTCCTCAAACACAATAAGGCAAATAACATCAGGCGCTTCCAAGATCTGTTTTCTGTGGCAGCGGAAAGAGCAGCAGTCAAGGGAAGCATGCTTGAAAGTGGCAGTTGAACAGAGGACAATGTCAAATGGAACACCCCCCAATACAAGGCAGTGTAGGAAACAGTGTAGACACTCCTCAGGCTGAGGTAACCCCCCCCTCCAAAAAGCAAGAGGTCCAGGGTCAAGGTACAGGAGGCCCCGTGACCTCTGACACAGCCTCCCTCCCCCTTCGCCATGCCCTCCCCCTGCAAAAGCAAGGGATGACTCAGGAGGTGGTGCAGCTGTCACAAGCATTGTGGCTCAGATTCATCACAGCCAAACCCTTCAGTGTTCTCTGTGCCCAAGAATTCAGACAACACAGCAACGTGACCCAGGCCACAAATCACCCCTGGGGACAAACAGCACAAGGATACGTGGACCAGCATCCAGAACCCAAACAGCTTATCCAAAGTGCATCAGGACGAGAAGGAAGAGGTCTCACCTGGCTCTTAGTGTGTTCTTTTGCTCTCCCCTCCCCTCTTTTGCTTTCCTCTCCTCTTCCTTTTCCTCCTCTTCTTTCTCTTCTTCCTCCTCTTCTTTCTCTCCTCCTCCTCCTCCTCCTTTTTTCTCTTCTTCCTCCTCTTCTTCTTTCTCTCTTCCTCCTCCTTTTCTTTCTCTTCTTCTCCTCTTCCTCTATTCTTCCTTCTCTTTTTCTTCTCCTTCTCTTCCTCCTCTTCCTACTTTTCTTTCTCTTCTTCCTGCTGCTCTTTTTCTTTCTCTTCTTCCTTTTCCTCCTCCTCTCCCTTCTCTTCTTCCTCCTCCTGTTCTTCTTTCTCTTCTTTCGCCTCTTCCTCCTCCTTCTCCTCCTCCTTATTCCTTTTCCCTCTCTCTGTCTTTCTCTTTCTTTCATTCCCCCCTCCTCTATTCTTTCCCCCTCTTCCCCCTCCTTCCTTCTTCCTTTTTCCTTCTCTCTTTAAGAATAACCAAATCTGGAGTTATGAACTAATCCAGCAATATGGAATAATGCCCAAAGAGCTATCAAACTGTGCATGCCCTTTGATCCAGTAGTATCTCTACTGAAGTTGTATCCCAAAAAGATCATGCAAAAGGGACGAGGACCCACATATAGCAGCCCTTTTTGTAGTAGCAAGGAACTGGAAACTGAGTGGATGCCCATCAGATAGAGAATGACTGAATAAGTTATGGTATATGAATGTTATATAGAATATTATTTTTCTGTAAGAAATGACCAGCAGGATGATTTCAGAAAGGCCTGGACAGACTTACATGAACTGATGCTGAGTGAAATGAGTAGAATCAAGAGAACATTGTACACAGAAACAAGATTATATGATGATCAATTGTGATGGACTTGGCTCTTTTCAACAGTGAGGTGATTCAGGCCAGTCCCAATGATGTTGTGATGGAGAGAGCCATCTGCACCCAGAGAGAGGATTGTGGCAACTGTGTGGATCACAACATAGCATTTTCATTCTTTTTGTTTTTGTTTGTTTGCACCTTATTTCTTTTCTCATTTTTTTTCCTTTGCAGTAAGATAATGGTGGAAGTATGTACAGATGAATTGCACATGTTTAACATATATTGGATTACCTGTTATCTAAGGAAGGGATGGAGGAGAAGGGAGGAAGAAAAAAATCTGGAACACAACATTTTACAAGGGTGAATGTTGAAACTTATCTATGCGTATATTTTGAAAATAAAAAACTTTAATTTGAAAAAAGATTCTGAGAAAAAAATGATAAGGTGAATGGTTTCAGAAAAAAAAACAAAGCAAGACCAATATGAACTGATGCAAAATAAAATGAGAAGAACTGGAAGATCATTGTGCATAATAACAGTAATGATGTAATAATGATCAGCTGTGGAAGACTTGACTACTCTGATCAATAAATGATCCAAGACAATTCCAAAGGACTCATGATAAAAAAAAAAATACTGTCAATCTCAAGAAAGAAAAGTGATGAACTCTGAGCACAAACTGAAGTATAATTTTCTTATTTTCCTTATTTTTCTTGCTTTTTTGGTGATATGACTAATATGAAAATAAGTTTTGCATGATTTCATATGTATAGTTGATAGCATTTTTGCTTGCTATTTCAGTAGTTGGGGGAGGAATTGGGAGAGGGAGAGAATTTTGAAATAAAAATTTAAAAAGAAAAGAATGATAAAAATAAACAATTGTTTAAAAAAAATTTAGAGAAAAAAAAAAGAATAACCAACCCTACAATTGAAGTATCACAGTAATCATGAAACAACAGAGAACACCAGCCCAAAGATGCTGTTTTTTGTATTGATATATGATCAGTAGAAAACCCTAGAGATTGAATGAATTATTGGTAACAATTTCTGCCTTCCTTATACCCCCCTCTCAATTTGTATACATTTCTTACTACTCCTATTAGGCTGTAAGCTTCAAGAGGGAAAAGATTATGTCATTTATTTTTATATCTCCCTGAGTGCCTAACAGAATGAATATGCTAGGTATTTAATAAGTACTTGTTGAATTAATTAACAAATTATTCACAAGTCATTTACATCCAAAATGCATTATACACTTTCTTTTGTATATTATTGAACATCCCAATTTTGCTATTTTTTCTTATTAAATATAATTTGTGGTCTCTGTATACAAGTGGAGGCAGATGGCCTTCAAACATCCTATGTAGCAGAGGAAAACCATTTACTGAGGGTATCCGAATATGTTCCATCATAGTTCATCTTTACTTAGATAAATAATCATCAGCTGATGGGATTTTTTAAGCTATGTGTCTGTACTATAGGATTTCATCAACAGCTAAAGCAAAAAATTAATAAAACTCAAAGGCATCACATCTTCTTTACAGGGTGAGCTACACCCTTCCTCCGGGAATTTCTGAACAGAAATTACTAAATTGGAGTACTGGCACATTCCCAGGAGTGAGCATTCTGTGGGATTCTCCTGTCTGAGTAATATTTTTTCAAGAAAAAAAAAATCAAATTGCTGGGAAAATGTAGCATTACAGCAATAGTGAAGTTGAAAATATTTCATACCAGAAGTGGAAATCCCAGTGATATCACTGCACTGCACATGAATTGTTAATGTGTAGAATCTATTTTTTTAAGCAAATAAGGTATTCAGAAGTGGTTTTCTTTGCCTCACTTTTTGACATCAGAATGTCTCATGATTCTCAAAAGTTTTAATGAAATGATCCTGTATGAAAAGAAGAAAGGGAGTGAGCACATATTGTTGATCACTGGGGAATGGAGAGACCAAGTAGATAATAGGAGAATGGTTTATAATTAAAAAAAGAAAGACAGAAATTTATGCCAGCTCATCTACACAGTAATTGTACCATATCATAAGGACTTTATCTATTCACCTGCCCACTTTAACAATTTTAAGATTGAAAAGAATTTTAGTGGGATGGAAAATATACTGGGTTTAGAATCAAATGAACCAAGTTCAAATCCTAACTCTACTGTGGGACCTTGGATCAGGTATTTAACATCTCTGGGCATCAGTATCTTTATCAGTAAAATGAGAGGCAGCTGGGTTAAAAAAACTTCTAGAATCCCTTTCAGATCTAAATCTGTGATCCTATGATACTTAAAGAGGATAAAAAAAAATCTGTCTATATCACTTCACCCCGAATGATCTATAATGCGAATTATGAAATGCTGAAGAAAGCTTAAGCTTAAGAAAGGCATATAAAGAAACAGACTAATTTAAACATTCCAAGGGCACTATGTACTTATATGGTTTGACTAAATAATATTAGAACTTCAAGTTACTTATACTCTTCCATTTGCTATTTTTAGTCATTCCCATATTTGAATTACATGTCCTTTGATACAGTTGTAGTTGGTATGTATATTGCTCTGCTTCTTTATATTATTTTATGCCCTTCCAAATTTCTGCGTATTCCTTGTATTTACCAATTTGAGTTACATAGATAGGTTTTTTACATGATATAATAAAAGAAATATTCATATAAATGAGTTCCCATATCCAATTACAGAACAAGTATCTATCTTTAGTGTATTAACTGAGTTGTTCCATTATATTGCTAAATCATGAGTAACTAAATAATAACATACTCAATTCTTGGACAATTAGCTTATTTCCAATTTGGGGCAATTACAAACAATGCTGCTATAAGTTAACTATCTATCTATCTACTTATCTAACTAATGAATGGGTAATTTGAGATTTTTTGATAATGATTTTTCCCAATAACAGGAATGGTGGGAATTATTTTTAAATCCTTGACACCAGTAAATTTGTGTTATCTCTGTAATGTATAAAAGTATAATATTTGGTTACATGACCCTGCAACAAGTAGGTACTAGCAAGTTTAATTATGTCAGATACATTTTTCCTGGGTATTTTACTCTAACTTTCAAGTATAAAATCTAGAATGAAATTTTTTAACTATCCATCACAACTACAAGTCAATAACAGACTTCATATTGCAAAATGATATGTTATTTCTACAAAAAACACTCTAGATTTATTTCTGAAATTTCCAAGCTTCTACACTGGAAGCTACTGCATTTGGCCTTTTCCCCACCCCCTCAGCTGATGACTTAGGCCATTGAAGTGAACAAGCTTTAAGTCCTCACACTAGGCCAATTGTTGGACCACTTTCCTGCCTACTTGAATATACAATTGTGCCTTTGCCAGAAGTCTTAAGATACACTGAAACAGGTTCCTGGTCGTGTACTTCTGCCCAAAATTGCAATAACTGCCATTAATGTGAAAGGTTCCTTAGAAATATGAAAATTATTTTTCTTTCTACCTATTGTGATACGCCATCATTATTCTGTTTATTGAGGAAAAACAAAATCCTGCAATGCCTGGATCTACACAATTCAAGCTGACCTTCATGTGTTCTCAAGTTCTTTGAAAGAATACAGTACAACACTGTTTTTTTAAAAAATCACTTTCCTCCTATCATAATAAGAAACAATGTTAACTGTCTTGGCAGCAAGCGGTGGCTTTAGGCTACCCTTGAGTGAGGAGCTGTTTTAAGCCTTCCACATTTTCCACCTCTTAGGGGAAAAAAAATCTTGACTCCTCAAGTACCCAACATCTTGATTTTTATGTCTTCTCTGTAAAGCAGTATCCCAGACATACTCAACTGGCTGCACATCTCACCTGCACAGGATGCCAGGACTAAGTGATCATGGGAGACAGGCCCTGTGTGGCCAAGTCGTCAGTATCTAATTTCCAGGATCCAAGCAATAAATAGAAGGGGACTAAGGTAAGAGCACGAACAAAATCATGCAAGTTCCCACTCTTAGACTCCCCCTGCTCCTTTCCCACATTTCTCCCCAGACCACTATACAAACTCCTACATTCATTCACAAATCCACACTCTGAATCTCCCTGCAATTGAGGCTGCAGCACAGTGTGTGCTCTTCCCCAGGAGAAAGCTCATCAATATGGGACACAAACCACACTCCGGTATACTACCTCCATCTTATTCATTTACAGGGCACAGAAAAACCGCGGTACATGCTTCAACCAATTGGGGCAGCTTGGCCCTCATTCACTCGGATTGCGCTGAATTCCTCTCAATGACACCAATCTCTTGTCCTCTTCTTCTGAATAAACAGAGCCATAGTCTTATGCCCCTTTCCCTCAATGAAGGCGGAGCCTGCCCATCTCTTTCTCCCAGGGCTCCCTCCTCCAGCCGTCCCTACCAATATACACATCCACATCATGAATGAGCTTGAGAACACCCGCCGATCCCAGTCTTTTTTTTTTTTTTCTTTCTGTCCAAACTCCTTGGGACCCCATCCCCTTATTCTTTCTCCACCCACCCCTTAACCCCAATCCCTCGTTGAAAAGTGAGGAGCTTGCGGCTTTCGCCTCTCTTATGCATGCATCCTTAACTTCTGCTCATCCCAAACCAGGAGGCTGACCCTTCCAATCTGGGCGACCCCCGCTTTAAGTTCTAGGAGTCCTGAGGCATAGAGAGGGGTCGGGACGGTGGGGAGAGCCCTGACAGTCACGAAGCGGTCCCTCCCTCCCCTCCAGCTCCCGCGGAGCTGGACATTTACCTTGACGCTCGTGTAGCTGGTCTGGGTCTCGGCCTCAGCGCTGCTGCAGCAGTAATGGGTGCGCACCCTGCAGGTGGTCGGGGCAGAGGATGCGGTGCCCGCGCTGCTGCTGCTGCCGCTGCCCAGCTCCCTCCGCTCCCGGCGAGCGCCCGGGGCCCCGGCCTGGCGGCTCTGGTAGGCTAGCACCGAGGGGATGGCGTCGGCGGCGTCGGTCTTGATGAAGAGGCCGTGTAAGGTGGTCGCCGTGCCCTGTGACAGGGTAGTGGTCTGGTGGGGGGAATTGGACTCGTCCGAGTCTCGGCAGTAGATCACGCCGCTCTGCGAAACGTGGATGCTGGGAGCGCAGCCCATCCCTCTATCTCCCGCCTCTCCTCCTCCTCCTCCTCTGGCCAGCCGCGGCTGGGGGGCCACCGGGCACCACCACCGCGCCCCGCTCCGCCCTCTCCACCCCACCTCCCGGCTTCGGTCTCTGACGAAGGCAAAGCAGATCCCGGGGCGCGGAGAGGAAGGAGCCGTGGCCACCACCTGCAGCAGGGAGGGATGCCGCCGCCTGTACCGCCGCCTCGGCTGCGCCCCGCGCAGTCACTGTGGCTAGCCACCAGCGGGTGGCAGCGGCCCCCTCTCCCCCGCGGAGCCACCCCCTGTCCTGCCTGGCTGCCAGTCCGTCTGTCCGTCAGAGCCGTCTCACTGCGGTTCTCCCCCGAGCCTTCCGCAGTCGTCCCTGGTCATCCCAACTTTCCCTCCTGGGCGGAGAGGCGCCCTGACCATCTTTGCGGAGACAGCCTCCGGCGTGTGGGGACACAGATACGCACGCAGAGAGACTCCCCCCTCGCCCTCGCCCCCGCCACACACGCAGTAGTGCTCAGGCAAGACGCCCGCCTCTGCCTCTTCCCCCCCACTCCCCGTCAGATGCTCCCCCGCAGTACCCCTCCCTTCTCCTCTACTTCGTCTCCGCCCCGAGCACCTGCCGGGCTCCCGGGTCCCCTGGCACAGCCCAGCTCGCCAGCCCCTCTGCGGTCTGCCTCGACCTCCTCAGCCTCCCTGGGACCCCTTCGCTCCCAGGCTCTTTCTTTCCGAAAGAGCCTTAGAAGAGCAGGGCCACCTGCTTTGGGGGCCACCTCGGGTTTAGCAAAATAGAATAAACCAATCCCAAAGTTCCCCGCCAATGCCCCCTAGCTGACTCCCCTCCTCCCACCGCTGTCCCTTGCGCATCCGTGGGGAAGGAAGTCCGTGGATCACCCGAGGGCCGGACTCAGCTGCGCTCATCAGCTGGCACCAATCTTGCCACCCCCCCCCCCTTTCCCGAGTGCCGGCCCTGTGGGTGTCAGGAAGCTACGGCCTTCCTTCTCTCGGGCTAGGGGAGTGAGGTAAATTCACGAAATACTAATAACCAAAAGACAGTGCCTTAACCCAACCTAAACCCACCCCCACCTCAGCTCTTGTCCTAGGGCCTCTAAAAACTGGTCAGCCTGAAAGGTGGGGTCCGGGAAGCTAAAAGCTGGATGTACATCCCCTGAAATAACCAGCCTTTTTACACCTACAAATGCTCACAAGTACAGTCCAAACCAGTTACTGCTTCTTCAATGCGGATTCAAAGGAAGGTACTACCCATCTGCTTCATGGCTAGATTAATAGAAAGTCAGTCTTCCATAGTGAATCTGTTTTCCTATCTCATGACTTAGATCGGATCGGGGCACTCAACCCCCAATTAGAAAGACCCTCCCACAGAATTCCCAATAGATTCCAAGATTCTCTCTCCATATTGTTTTTCACTGGGCACGGTGTAAACAGTGGTGAAAAGGGTCTCGGGGTCTAACTCTGTCTTTTGCAGATGAGGAAACAACCTCAGAAAGGTTGTGACTTGCGTTAAGATTATTTCAAATCACGAACTCCAAATTAGGTGCCTTTTTTAGTGCACTATACTGCCCTATCCTTCCATTTTCTGCTCATATCCTGAAAGACATCCTTTGAGACTATCAGGGACTCGATTTTAATTCTACCTCACATCATCTCTGAAGGATATCAAGTGTGGAGTTCAATTAATAAGGATCTAGAGAAAATCTAAGAATCCAGATCTAATAGGACTCTAGACCAAATAGCTCATTTATAAAATGAGATGGGAAAACAGAGATTTGAAGAGGTAAAGTTACAGGCAGCAAGTAACAGAAGTAGAATTTGAATCCAGGTCTTCCAACTACATACTCAGCATTCTTGCCACCATAGGATACTGCCTATAGGAAACTTTCTCAACTTCTTTTAAATTTACACAGAGATTTTCAGTCCTTCCCTTCCCTCTCCCTACTACTCAAATTCAAATCATTATATCTTTCTTTCTTTGTTTTTGTGAGACAATTGGGGTTAAGTGACTTGCCTGAGGTCACACTGGTAGTCAGTGTTAAGTGTCTGAGATAGAATTTAAACTCAGGTTCTCTGCACTCTAGAGTAGATACTCTATTCACTGGGCCATCTAGCTTCCCCAGTTACCTTTTCCTAAACATGATGGCAGTCTACTCTGCATTTCCCAATATATAAGTAAATCCCTTAATATACACTTATTTACTGAAGTGTCCTAATTCCATACAACCTCCCTTATGGTACCACTTTAGGAACTGGCACATTAAATGGGTGAGGTTGAAATTATGCTTTTCCTTGTTGAAAGCCATCTGCCAGACTTCCTAACAATCATTAAGGACCAAAGTAAACAATGTTATAGTTCAAATTACAAGAATCCTGGTCTCTCTACCAATCCTAGACATAACATTAATAGCAGGAGTTAATTATTTCTCAGGCTTATCAATGCTTCTGTGTCTACACCCACTTCAGTCATTATTCTTCATGGAACTCACCACAGCAGCCTGAAAATTGCAATACAAAGTCCTAGAATGGTGTTAACGCTCATATATATGCACCATCTATCTATTCTTTAGCACTATTCTTTCTAAGAAAGGCATAAGTGACTAATAACACCCAAGGAAGAAGAAAGAACCACTCACTCTTTGTGCTTATGACAAGCACAGATTCCTTTCTTAAAAAGACACTATGTGATATTTCTCCTCTACTTTCCTTATGAAGTAGGGGTAATGCATAAGGAAACTTCAGTTTCAGAGTTTAATTGACTTGCTCATGATAACTGATGTTATTGATTAGGAAATACTAGTTTTCCATGTACCTGAATGGTACTTCTTTGATAATATCAATAATTGATCTCACTAATGCTTATTGTGCTAGGGCCTGTGCTGATTGCTAGTGATAAAAAGGAGTTAAAAAAATAGTACTTGTTTTCAAAGAGCTTACAATCTAATGGAAATAGAACTTACAGACCAGACTTGTAAGGCTAAACCTTTAGCCTGTGAATCATGCAGAAACAAATACAGACTCAACTCTTTTTGTTTGGGAAAATTAGAAAGTAGACTCCTTTCAAAGAGATCATGAACAATTAGGCAAATTTGGTGAATTAAATTGTTAACATTTAAAACAAAAAAAACAATAATTTTCATTTATTACCCAACTTGCAAGCTGTTCTTTGACAAGGAATAATAATTCACATTTATATACTGTTTTAAGGTTTGCAAAGGTCAGGACGTGTGATTTTCAGCAGTGCAAAGAGAAGTGACCTGCTAAGGGTCACACAACCAATAAGTGTGAGATAGGGACAGAACTAACCCCCAGGATGTATTCTTATTCAGCACACCAATGATGTCAAACTTAAATGAATAGAAATGAATCATTTAACTGTACATAAGGATTTCTATGGGCTAAAACCTTATATTAATATTATCTGTTGTTTTATTGTGCTAAATATTTCCCAATTACATTTTAATCCGCTTCAGGTTGCACTCGAGTGCTGTGGACTTCATCTTTGACATCTCTGTATAGCATCATCTTATCCCTTTGATGCTCTGAGAAATTAAGTGATATGCTCAATGCTACACAACTAATGTCTAAGGCAGACTATGAAGCAATATATTCTATCTCTAAGACTATCACTTTAGCCCCAATACCTCATTGCACTAGAGTATTCAAAATCAATGGCTGTAAACTGTGCACATCCTTTGATCCAGCAGTGTTATTACTGGGCTTATATTCCAAAGAGATCATAAAGAAGGGAAAGGGACCTGTATGTGCAAGAATGTTTGTGGCAGCCCTCTTTGTAGTGGCCAGAAACTGGAAACTGAGTGGATGCCCATCAATTGGAGGATGGCTGAATAAATTGTGGTATATGAATGTTATGGAATATTATTGTTCTGTAAGAAATGACCAACAGGAGGATTTCAGAAAGGCCTGGAGAGACTTACACGAACTGATGCTGAGTAAAACGAGAGGGCCAGAAGATCATTATATACTTCAACAACAATACTATATGATGACCAATTCTGATGGGCCAGGCCATCCTCAGCAATGAGATGAACCAAATCAGTTCCAATGGAGCAGTAATGAACTGAATCAGCTATGCCCAGTGAAAGATCTCTGGGCGATGATATTAAGAACCATTACATTGAATTCCCAATCCCTATATTTTTGCCCACCTGCATTTTTGATTTCCTTCACAGGCTAATTGTACAATAATTCAGAGTCCAATTCTTTTTGTACAGCAAAATAATGGTTTGGTCATGTATACTTATTGTGTATCTAATTTATATTTTAATATATTTAACATCTACTGGTCATCCTGCCATCTGGGGGAGGGGATGGGGGAAGGAGGGGAAAAATTGGAACAAGAGGTTTGGCAATTGTCAGTGCTGTAAAGTTACATATATATATATAAAAATATATATATATATATATAAAACCTGTAAATAAAAGGCTATTAAAATTTAAAAAAAATCAATGGCTGTGCTCAGTACTAATCTAGCCAATAATCTCCTATATGGAAAAAGTTTGCCCACCAAGTTTTATCTGTGGGAGTGGGTATCTAAGCTTGATTGCAAGCAATTATCTTGCAATTGGGAACAGATATAGAACCATTGTTTGTAGATAAGAAACAGGAGGCTCCATGACTTTAAGATGACATTTATTTGCCTACCTTTGACACATAAATTCTTGCAAGCTCCAATGACCTCTGTTCCAGTTCTCATAGCTACTCCTTCTATGCAACTCGGGGTAATCATAAACAGTTAAGACAAATAGGCAAACAGACTAAAGTTAATCTTTGGGATCAAGAAGGAAGGAACTAGTGTTAAGAGCCATAAGCAAAGAATCAGCCTCTCTCCCACTATGTGGCTGAACATAAAAAGCTTATGTATGGCTTTGTCGAACATGAGAGACCATGAGGTCACTTTGCCTCAGAGCAGCACAGTTTGGGGTTAGGGGTAAAGTATTTCTGAGTGGCTTCCCCTGGGTTTGTGTTTGTCTGTGTCAGGAAAGCTTTGTGCATTAGGCTGTGCTGAAAACTGCTTGAGGTCTCAGAGTAGACTGCACCAAAGGGTTAGACTGGGATGATTCTACGACACAAAGCTGTATCCTTGGCAGTACATTCTGAGCCCCCACCTGTCTTCACAGCATGTCCATGTCAGTGATTTACAGTTTTAAAAGTACTTTCCTCAAAATAACTATAAAAAGCAGATGGTGTCAATATTGTTATTACCTCATAGACCAGACTTAAGGATGATCACAGAACTAGTGTAAGGACCTATGCAATTTAAATCCAACAAATGTTTACAAAGATAAAACAAAGAAGTTTCTGCCATCAGAAGTTTACATACTACTGGGAGACCACTGTTTTTTAAAATAAGAGATAGAGAAAGAGAGAGATAAAGAGAGACAAAGACAGAGATAGAGAGAGGAAAAAGTGAGAGAGAGACATGGAAAGAGAGAGATAGAGAGATAGCAACAGAGAGATTTCACAAATTGGAAAATAAAGGAAGGCAGGGTTGAGCTAAATTTTAAAAGGAACCAAAGATGGTTGAAGTGAAAAGGGGAATTATGAGAGGCAATCTTGTGAAGATTAGGAGAATTGTAGAAGAAGTAGGAGAATAAAAGCTGAATTTGGAGGATAGAAAGTAGTCCAGCTTGCATGGGAAGTTCATGAAAGGGAATAACATATAGAAAGAATAAAAAGGTGACTTGGAGTCAGATTATGAAGGGTTTTAATGGGCAGCTAGGTTGCTTGAGGCATCTAGGTGGCACAGTGGAGTAGACAGAGTAATGGACCTGGAATCAGGAAGATCTGAGTTCAAATATGGCTTCATATATTTGCTATCTCTATGACGCTTGGCAAGTCACTTAATCTCTGTTGGTTACAATTTCCTTAACTGTAAAATGGGATTATAAAAACACCTACTTCACAGAATTGTGATGAAAATCAAAAGAGATATTTGCAAAGTGCTTAGCACAGTGCCCCATCCATCATCAATCCATCCATCCACCATCCATCTTTCTCTCTCTCTCCCCATATAGAGAAAGGTGTATGTGTAGGTATATATAATGTGTGTGTGTGTGTGTGTGTGTGTGTGTGTGTGTGTGTATTTCTGAATGTGGGGTAAAGATGGATGTATATATACACATATGTCTGTGCATATATATATAAATACACATATATAGATGTAGGCATGTGTGTGTGTGTGTGTGTGTGTGTGTGTGTGTGTACACACCCATTTATTTCCTTTCCCCATTTAATATCAAAATGAGTAGCTTGTATTCCATCCTAGAGGTTATAGGAATCCAGGAAAGGCCTAATTCTAAGTCCAAACTACTATCTACTATTCTACACAACGACATTACAGATAAATTTAAGTTATAACACATATGGCCAAGATCAATAAACCTACATTAATCAACAATCCTAAATTAGTATTGGTCTTAGTTCTCTATTGTTTTCCTTTTAACTTCAGCTCAATAAATTTGCTTTGCATCTAAAAGATCCCAGATTTAGAAGACAAATTTATTTATGGGCTTTCAAGGAAAGAAAAACCATGGCAAGAGTTTGGGGGCAGCAGAAGAGAAAGAAAGAAGAGATAGATAGCATAAACAATAAATAACAAGGGTTCAATGAACCAGTATAATACTGGATTTCCTATACACATTTTAAACTCAATACTTTAAAAAGAGAACTTATTGTGGATGCCCATCAATTGGAGAATGGCTGAGTAAATTGTGGTATATGAATGTTATGGAATATTATTGTTCTGTAAGAAATGACCAACAGGATGAATACAGAGAGGCCTGGAGAGACTTACATGAATTGATGCTGAGTAAAATGAGTAGGACCAGGAGATCATTATATACTTCAACAACAATACTGTATGATGATCAATTTTGATGGGCGTGGCCCTCTTCAGCAGTGAGATGAACCAAATCAGTTCCAATAGAGCAGCAATGAACTGAACTAGCCAAACCCAGCAAAAGAACTCAGGGAGATGACTATGAACCACTGCATAGAATTCCCAATCCTTCTATTTTTGTCCGCCTACATTTTTTATTTCCTTCACAGGCTAAATGTACAATATTTCAAAGTCCAGTGCTTTTTGTACAACAAAATAACTGTTGGGACATGTATACTTATATTGTATTTAATTTATACTTTAACATATTTAACATGTATTGGTCAACCTGCCATCTGGGGGAAGGGATAGGGGGAAGGAGGGGAAAATTGGAACAAAAGTTTTGGCAATTGTCAGTGCTGTAAAATTACCCATGCATATAACTTGTAAATAAAAAGATATAATAAAAAAAAAAAAAGAGAACTCATTATCTTCTCCCCAAAGCCCTCCCTTCTTCCTAACATTCTTGTTATTGTAGAGAACACCAGAAATCTTCCACTCACGTAGGCTTGTCACTTATGTGTCATCCTTCACTCTCCCTTTTCCATAGCCAATTTGTCAACAAGTCCTATGGATTCCACCTTTGGACCATCTCATGTCACACTTTCTTTTCTCTTGCTACTACCCTAATTAGTATGGCCTTCTTCATCTCACATTTGGCTATTGCAATAGCCATATTTTATTATTCAAATACCAACATAATCTTCCTCAAGTTAAATCATTCCATGTCCAAGTTAATCCCTTTACTTAAACTCTATTGGCTCCCTATTGCCTTCAGGATCAAATATAACATCCTCTCTTCGGTTTTTGAAGCCTTTTTATAAAATGGCCTCTTCCTATCTTTCCCATCTTTTTGCACCTTACTCCCCACATCAATGACACTGATCTCCTTGTGGCTTTCTAAAGAAAACATTTAATTTCTCAACTTGAGACTGTCTCTTATAACAAATTATTTTTCTCCTCATTTCCATCTATTGGCATCTCTGAAATTCTCCAAGTTCCAACTAAAATTCTACCTTCTACAAAAAGCCTTTCCCAATTATCCTTAATGCTAGTGCTTCTCCTCTGTTAATCACATTCTATTGATCCTATCTGCATCTTGTTTGTATATAGTTGTTACATATTATCTCCCTCATTGGACAGTGAGCTCCGTGAGATCAGAAAATGTCTTTTAAATTTCTATGTATCCCTACGGCTTAGTATAGTGCCTGATACATAGTAGATGCTTGATAAATGCTTGCTGATTAATTAAAATGCTGCTGTAACAAGATGGAAAAGGGGATGTAGATACCAGAATTAGAATCCCTAAGGTCAGTGGTAGTAGTAGAAGTAAGAAGGAAAAATAGAAACTCCATGATTGGTTGTGACATGCTCATGAATTCTGAGAAACAAAACAAATTTTAGATTAAGGGACCTTCAAAGGATATGAACAGACAATTTTCAGATGAAGAAATTAAAACTATTACCACTCACATGAAAGAGTGTTCCAAATCACTATTGATCAGAGAAATGCAAATTAAGACAACTCTGAGATATCACTACACACCTGTCAGATTGGCTAAGATGACAGGAAAAAATAATGATGAATGTTGGAGGGGATGCGGGAAAACAGGGACACTGATGCATTGTTGGTGGAATTGTGAACGAATCCAGCCATTCTGGAGAGCAATCTAGAATTATGCCCAAAAAGTTATCAAACTGTGCATACCCTTTGATCCAGCAGTGTTTCTATTGGGCTTATACCCCAAAGAGATACTAAAAAAGGGAAAGGGACCGGTATGTGCCAAAATGTTTGTAGCAGCCCTGTTTGTAGTGGCTAGAAACTGGAAAATGAATGGATGCCCATCAATTGGAGAATGGCTGGGTAAATTGTGGTATATGAATGTTATGGAATATTATTGCTCTGTAAGGAATGACCAGCAGGATGAATACAGAGAGGCTTGGAGAGACCTACATGGACTGATGCTAAGTGAGATGAGCAGAACCAGGAGATCATTATACACATCGACAACGATATTGTATGAGGATGTATTCTGATGGAAGTGGATTTCTCTGACAAAGAGACTTAACTGAGTTTCATTGGATAAATGATGGACAGAAACAGCTACACCCAAAGAAGGAACACTGGGAAACGAATGTGAACTATTTGATTTTTGATTTTCTTCCCGAGTTATTTTTACCTTCTGAATTCAACTCTCCCTGTGCAGTGGGAGAACTGTTCGGTTCTGCAAATATGTATTGTATCTAGGATATACTGCTACATATTTAACATATATAGGACTGCTTGCCATCTTGGGGGGGGGGAGGAGGGAGGGGAAAAAAACGAAACATAAGTGATTGCAAGGGATAATGCTGTGTAAAAATTATCCTGGCATGGATTCTGTCAATACAAAGTTATTATTAAATTAAAAAAAAAAGATTAAGGGACCTTGAAGGCCCAGGGATCCATTCCTTAAGACATTTAAAAAAATCAGCAACCTTTAAAATAGAGTAAGGAACGAATCATAGGAACATTTGTGTAGAGATTGAAGGGATCTTACATAGTCCAAAATTCTCATTTTACAGATAAGCAAAATGAGCAGCAAAGAATTGAAGTCATATGTCCAAGGTCATGCAGGTAATATGTATCAGGGATTATATTTAAATTCAGTTCCTCTGAATCAAATCCAGCATGCTTTCTCCCATGCACCATAATGCCATTTTAGGGTGAAGGGAAGGATGAAAGGAGTTGGTATTTTTTGGGAGGGGAGAGGAAAACAGATATTCTTTATGAAACCTATGTGATCAAGAATTAATCTTTAAAAGGAAAGGGAGAGGGGAAGTGGATGGCTCAGTGGATGGAATACTAACCGTCAAATCAGGAGGACCTGAGTTAAAATATTGCCTCAGACACTTAACACTTGCTAGCTGTGTGATCCTGGGCAAGTCAACTCAAGAAGATGCAGTGGTGTCCCTCATTTTCTTTAGGATACAATGTAAACAAGTCTGTTTGACATTTATAGATTCACAATCTCACTTCAACCAAACTTTCCTAGTTGATTACTTGTCACTCTCTCTTATATACTCAACACTCCAGTCAAACTGGACTACTTTCATTTTATTTCCAGTTTTTTGCTAGATATAGCAACTTGGGATCAATTTCTGATTGTAATTCACTAAATGAGATTCAGTTTGTCCTCCTCTTATTTAACTCTCAGTTTTTGTAATTTTGCTCTCAATTATTAAATTAATTATTTATAGTACTCTGTCAAAGATATATAGATATATATGTGTATGTGTGTGTATATATATGTATATATACACACACATACACATATATACATATACACACACATACATTTATAAAATAGTTGAACTGCCCATTTGACTGCATGTCATAGTCTGGGAAATATGCATTCTTTTATCTACCTTTTTTTTCCTTCAGTGTAGACTACTAAGTCAATATCTTCTGGGTGTCAATGGATGTCACTTAGAAGATTCTGTATCACTTCAGAGCTCAAGGCAGTCAGCACACTGTCATCTAAGGCCATGACAAACACTCTTGACAAGAATGTCTCTTATGTTATGGCTCATTTCATATGGATATTCAGAAGGTCATTAGACAAAGTTATTTCTGTAGTTTTTTTCTCTCTCAGGGAATCTTGAGCAATCTGTTTTTTTCCCCAAAAGATTATGCTTCTTTCCCTTGCCTAAGATAGCAGTGTGGAAGCCATTTGCAAGTCCATATCACTGCTGAACATCATAAAAGTTTTGACCAAATGTATTTTTAACTTGATCCAGGCAACCTCCTGGCAACCTAGTAGATCCCCATTCACAGGGGTTTGCCATTTTAGTACTGAATATGATTTCCATACTAAAGGGAGGGAGGGAAGAAGGAAGGAAAAGTGGAAAGAAAGAAAGAAAGAAAGAAAGAAAGAAAGAAAGAAAGAAAGAAAGAAAGAAAGAAAGAAAGAAAGAAAGAAAGAAAGAAAGAAAGAAAGAAAGAAAGAGAAAAAAGAAAGAAAGAAAGAAAGAGAAAAAAGAAAGAAAGAAAGAAAGAAAGAAAGAAAGAAAGAAAGAAAGAAAGAAAGAAAGAAAGAAAGAAAGGAGGGAGGAAGGGAGGGAGGAAAGAAGGGAAGGAGGGAGGGAGGGAGAGAGGGACAGAGGAAAGAAAGAAGGTGGGAAAGAAGGAAAGATGGATAGAAGGAAGGAAGGTGGGAAAGAAGGAAGGATGGATAGAAGGAAGAAAAGAAAGAAGGAAGAAAAGGAAGGACGGAAAACTAAAAAAGCATGCTTCAATCTGCACTCAGATTACATTACTTCTTTCTCTGAAGGAAGATTTTTTTTTCATCACAAATTCTTCAAAATTGTCTGGGATTATTATATTGTGAGAATAGCTAAGTTTTTCAATTGATCATCATTATAAGGTTATTGTAGAATGTTCTCCTACTTACTTCATCCTGTATCAGTTCATGTAAATCTTTCCCAAGTCTTTTTTAAAACCATTTTGCTAGGATAAGTTCAGAGAGGCCTGGAAAGACTTACATGAACTAATGCTAAGTGAAACTAGTAGAACCAAGAGAACATTATACACAGCAACAATAAGATTATGGGATGATCAATTCTGATGGAAGTGGCTCTTTTCCACAGCAAGGTGATTCAGGCCAGTTTCAATGTGTTGGAGAGAACCATCTGTCCCCACTAGTGGAGACTAAATGTGGATCACAACATAGTATTTTCACCTTTTTATTGTTTGTTTGCATTTTGTTTTCTTTCTCATCTTTTTTTCTTTTTGACTTGATTTTTCTTGTGCAGCATGATAATTGTGGAAATATGTATGGAAGAATTGCATGATTAACATATATTGGATTACTTGCCATCTAGGGAAAGGGTTGAAGGAAAGGGGGGGGGGATTTGAAACACAAGGTTTTGCAATGATGAATATTGAAAATTATCTATGCATATGTTTTGAAAATAAAAAAAACTTCAATAAAAATTGGTTGCATCAGTTTACAACTCTACCAACAGCGCATTAGTGCTCCAGTTTTTCTATATCCTTTCCAACATTTGTCATTTTCTTTTTCGGTTATATTAGCAAATCTAATATGTATAAGGTACTAAGTCAGAGTTATTTTAATTTGAATTTCTAGTAATAAAGATGTAGTGTTTTTTTCCCTATCTATAGCTTTGATTTCTTTTGAAAACTGTCTGTCCATATCCTTTGACCACTTATAATTTGGGTAATGACTTGTATTCTTATAAATTTAGCTCAGTTCTCTATATATTTGAAAATTGAGGCCTTTAGAGAAAATTGCTATAATAACATTCCCCAGTTTTCTTACTTTCTTCTAATCTTGGCTGCATTGTTTTTTTAAGGCAAAAAAATTTTAATTTCATATAGTCATAATTATCCATTTTACATCTCATAACATTCTCTATCTCTTGTTTGATTTTAAATTCTTCCCTTATCCATAAATCTGACAAAATTTTCCACACTACTCCAATTTGCTTATATCATTCCTTTATGTCTAAATCATATACCCATTTTAACTTTATCTTCATTCATAGTGTGAGATGTTAGTCTATACCTAGTTTCTGCCAAACTGCTTTCTCTTTTTCCCAGGAATTTTTATCAAATAATGAGTTTTTGTCCCAAAATCTTGGATCTTTAGGTTTATCAAACACTAAATTACTATGGTTATTTACTACTGTGTACTGCATACCTAATCTATTCTACTTGTATGATCTTAAAATATACAAAATTTAAAGTACTATATAAAAGTTAATTCTTATTATTGCAGGCATGAAGATCTGAGTAGTCAAAAACCTTCTGATCTCTTTTATTCCTTATTTCTGAACTATATTTTCCAACATATTTGTTTTGCCCTCCCTTATATGCATCTTCTCTTTGAAGTCCCTGAGTACTATAGTATATATTAATTTAATTTGGAACAGAAATTCTTACCCTTTATCATATCACAGACTTCTCTGAGAGTCTGATGATCTCTTATGAATTTCTTCTCAGAAGACTATTTATAAATGCATAAAATACATGAAATTACAAAGGAAATAATTATATTGAAATACAATTGTCAAAATATTAAAAAAAAAAAAAAGACAAGCTTGCAGACCTTAGGCTAAGAACCCCTGGTCTGAAGGAAGTTGGCAAATTCTTCATAGAGTTCCTCTATTTCTTCATCCTCTTTTGCAGATTCTGTGCATAAGCTATAATTATATTCATAGTGTTATTGTAAGGAAAGGTGGCCAAATGCCTCCTGAAATGATTTTTATTTTCTTTGAGTATGAAATAAAATCAGTTCAGCAATGACTTTATTCATATCACTAAGAAGAAATCATTAGGTACAACTTCTTTTTAGTCATATTCATATTCATCAAAAAAAATCCATTTTCTGCCACTTTGTCATCAACTTGGAATTGAAATAAGGCTACATGAGACTGATTTTTTTACTTGTTTCATGAGTAGCCATGGTCAAAGAACTCATGAGTTGTGGCCAATCTGGTGGTAAATATTTTTGATTAATCTGGGCTTTACATGGCAGACAGTGTATTGCTGGGACCATATTCAAAGCTATTTTTAGCATTTTTTTTGAGAATACAAGATCACCTCTATGTCACATCATAAAAATACACACACACACATATACAAACACAAATACACAAACTATAAAAGGAAAAATCAATAATCATTGCCTTGAGTACTTTGCTTTGCATTACTTTGATAGTCATTTTTCAGCTACAATCATTTTAATAAGATAAGTAATTGTGAGATTTATAGTGTAGCCCCAGGTGAAAACATTTGTGAAACTGATATAGCTCCAGGTGAATATCTGTGTCAATTAACCTTAAAAATATGACTATAATAATTATAAAGTGTGTATCTTGATATGTTACCATAATAATATACCTACATATTAATCTTTATAACAAAATAATGACAAAAGACCACTCAAAGAATAAAGGGGCTTGATGAAATAAGAAAGTCCTATAAAAGGCTAATTGAGACATCATGGAAAGAACAAAGGACATAAAGACCTGCAGAATGTAATTTTGCACCATATATGAATCAGTTTTGAGAGGACTTTATTGCAGGATACATAAATCAAGGGGCCTATAAATAACTGAATTTTGTAGTCCATAATCTCAAACCATATTGGAAAGACTGCAGACTACCACCTTTGTTTAGTTGCTTTTTTGCCCAGAAAGGTATCTCAGGAAGATCTAAGAGAAATATAAGGTTAACATCAAAGACCAATTACAAGAAATTTAATAAAGACAAAACTATTTTTTATATGCAGAAATATAAACCATATTTTTAAGATTGTCATTAGTCATTGGGTAATTTGAAAGAAAGATTGGGGATGAGTTGAGTATCATCTGGTGATTCTAAAAAAGCAAAACTGTGTAGAAAAAGGCAAAAAGACCAATTATCTCAAACTAATGAGGCACAAGAGGAAGAACTGATACAGAGAACTAGGTGGGGGTGAAGGACTGGTAGTATTGGAACCCTCTACTCATCAGATCTGGGTTAAAGGGGGAATGACATATAAAGCTGAATAATATCAATAGATGCAGAAAAAGCATTTGATAAAGTACAATACTGATTTCTATTAAAAACATTTAAAAATCTAGGTATAAATGAATTTTTTCTTAAATTGATAAGAAGCATTTACCTAAAATCAATATGTGTAATGAGGATAAGCTAGAAACCTTCCCAGTAAGATCAGGTGTGAGACAAAGATAGCATCTATCATCACTTTTGTTCAATAGTGTATTAGAAATTCTTGCAATAGCAATGAGAAAAAAAAGAGATATAGAAAGAATCAGAATATAAAATGAGGTGATAAAGCTGTCTTTTTTGCAGATGATATAATAATATACTTGTAAAATCCTAAAAATTTAACTAAAATTAATTGAAACAATAATTTCAATAAAGGATATAAAGTAAACACACATAAATTATCAGAACTGCAGAGAGAGATAGCTAGAGATAACCCATTTAAAATATAGCATAAAATAGCTGGGAATACACCTACCATAACATAATCAGGATCTATATAAATGAAACTGTAAAAATGCCTTTGTACATAAATAAAATCAGATATAAATAAATGAAGAAATATTCATTGGCAGGGCCAACATAATAAAAATGACCTTTTTTTTAACTAAAATGAATCTATATATTCAATGCCCTCTCAATTAAGTTATCAAAAATTATTTTTCCTAAGCTAGGGAAAAACACCTCAAGAATATCAAAGAAACTAACAAAAAATAAAGGAGGGAGATTTTATAAGGCAGTAATTATCAAATCTATCTGGTACTGGCTAAGGAACAGAAAGAAAGATCATTGGGAACAGAATAAACATATAATCTATAGCAGCAAATAAATATAGTAACCAGTGTTTGACAAGTGTAAATACTTAAGTTTTTAGGATAAAAAAATAAATTATTTGGTTAAAAAATTTATTGGGGAAGCTAGAAAGCAGTTTGGCAGAAATAAGGCATAGAAGGGTATCTTACATTATTTACCAAGATAAAGTCAAAATGGATACATGATCTAGATACAAAGAAAGATATTATAAGAAATTTTGAAGAACATGGAACATATCACCTATCAGATTTATGGATAGATTAACAAATTATGAACAATCAAGGCATAGTGCTGTGAGATATAAAATAGATAATTTTGATTACAGAAAACTGGGGAAATAAATTTATTTACAGTTCTTCAGATTAAAATCTCATATCTCATATATATAAAGAACTTTGTCAGATCTACATTTCCCAATTAATAAATGGTCAAAGGACATGAACAGGCAGTTTTCTAATTAAGAAATCAAAATAATTTAGAATAATATAAAATAAATCATTCGTGGTTAGAAAAATGCACATTAAAACAACCTTGAGATTTTATTTTATATTTATCAGATTGGCTAAAATGATAGAAAAAGTAACAAATGTTGGAGGGTTTGTGGGAAAATTGAAACCTTAATTTGTTTGTTGGTGGATTCATTGTAGGTGGATCTGTTAGCTGATCCAACCATTTTGGAAAAAGATTTGGAATTATGCCCAAAGAATTATTAAACTGATTATATCCTTTGACCCCACAATGCCACTGTTAGGTCTGTTTCCCAAGATGATTAAGGAAAATGAAAAAGAACCTATACATGTTGTAAGATATTTATAGCATCTCTCTTTGTGGTAGCAAAGAACTGGAAATTACGGGAATATTCATCAATTGGGAAATAGATAAATTGTAGTATATGTTTATGATGGAGTATTATTCTGTTATAAGAAATGATGGCTTAATGATTTAAGAAAAAGCATGACATGAAATAATGAAGAGTTAAATGAGGAGAACCAAGAGAACATTGTATACAGTAATAGCAGTATTGTTTTAAGAACAACTTTGAATAACTAAATCATTTATCATAAATACCCAAATCAATTACAAAGATCCTATGAAGATGATGTGACATATAGATGTATAAGTATACATACAAGTGTATATATATACCCATACATATATATATATGTGTGTGTGTATGTGCCCATACATATATGTATGTATATACATATATACTTGTATGTGTATGTACATATATGTATTGTGTGTATATGCATTAAACATACACATTTGTGTCTAATTTTTAAGGGAAGTCACATGATAACCTTATTGTATATTTGAAAGGAATAGCATGTTTATAAAATGAATCAACATTTTCAGGTACCATCTTGTTTTTCTATCCCACTTTGTTATGTAAATGCTTGTTCTATTTCTTAAGTTCAGAATAAGAAAATTAAAAAATTTTAAAGACACTGGTGGGGTTTGCCATTTCCCTTTCTTTAAATAAGTTATGGATCTGCATTGCTAGAGGAATTTTCATACCAGAATCTCATTCTACCAATAAAATCACTTATTTGGACAACAAACAAACAACCATGATTAGTATTGTAATGGCAATTGTGGAGGATATAAATGAGATATAACACCTTTTCACTGCTCACAACTTAAAATCTATATGGGAAGATAAGACATAGATGCTTAAAACAAAAGAAAAAATAAGATAGTCAAACTCATGTATTAAATAGGGTTCTGCCCTATTAAAACCTAAGTTCGGGTGCAAGATTTTGCTCTTTGTTTTGAAAGTGTTTTTAATTGTTTTGGTGATAATTAATAAGATTATTTTTTATGCCACTGGTAATCTTTGAGAGAGCAATTTCAATAAATTGATGGGGTTAGAATCCAGGGAATACAGGAAGTTGAGAAGTGAGTGGATGAAGAAGTTGTTGCAATAAATATAGATGACTATAAAAGAAAGAAATAGGATGGTAATTTGAGAATTAAATGAAAGTTTTTTAAGGTTAGGAAGGAGAGGTGACTTAAGTATGCTTATATGCAACAGACCAAGAGCCAGATAGTAAGGGTGCTTGAAAAGAGAGAATAAGAAAGCAAGAGAGGGAATGAAGGAGGGAAGAAGAAGGGGAAGAGAGAGAGAATGATCACTGAAGCAAGCTGTCAGAGAAGATAGTAATGATGATGATGGTGGTGATGATGATAGCTGACATATGGCACTTTAAAGCCTACAAAGTGCTTTACATATATTATCTCATTTGATCTGCAAACAACCCTGCTAAGTAAGTACTATCATTATCTCAATTTTACAAACGAGGAGAAAATCAAGAGCATAATAATGGTACTTTTATAGTGCTTTGAGATTTGAAAAATTCAACATTGCATGTTATGTCATTTGATGAAGTAAAAGTTTTAACATGATAGGCACAATATATTACATATGAGGAATTATATAGAAGAAGGAAGGGGCATAAAGTATTGTCACTTGAGAAATATCTAAAAAATGAGGATAATTCATATGTATTTGTGTCTGTATCTATCTATCTGTCTCCATATATATAGTGAACTGTTGCCATGACCCACTGGTATTCATTGTCAAGAGAACCAATGAAATGAAAGACTAAAGAATGAGTGAAGGTATAGTATAGGGCAGTAAGGAAATCAGGAAGCTCACAAGAGACATCCTCGTTTTTTTAAAAGTAAATCAGGTGGCAAAGGAGCATTTTTGAAGACGGAAGATTGCAAATACCCATTGAGAGGAGTACAAGAGAATGTTAATCATGGAATACTAAAAAGATTGTCTTGCAACTGGGAGGACCTAGTTGAGATGGAAGATCATTACTTTGTCGTGGACCCAGATGTCAGGGTTTCAAAACTATCTATAAGGCTTTCAGAAGCAGGAACAAGAGGAGCGATAAAAAAGGTACACTATGCCTTGAAGAATTGAAGAATATGAATATATAATTCAATGAAAGTTTGTGAAATGAGGGCTAAAGACTGAAAGATAATATGGATGATGATGGCAGTGGCAATGAAAGGAAGAGAAAAATGCAGAAGAGATTATGAAGACAATTATTGATAAGACTTAGTGGTCTCCTGGTTATCTACGAATAAGGGAGTAGGAGACTTCAAAGTTGATTTGGGATTCAAGTTGAGTTGATGGAGGGAATAATACTGATCATAGTCAAATGAGCTGATATTTCAAACTTAGGTAACAGAAAGGAAAGTAATATCCCTTAGCTACTTAGCTATTTTAGCTTTAGCTAAAGTTAAAATACCATTATTGAAAAATAGGGCCAATTTAGGGGGGGAAAGAATGAATGCATTTTTGGTTACATTCAGTTTGAGATGTCAATGGAAGACTTAGTTCAGAGATACAATAAGAGAGAAGCTCTGAGGAGAGATCAAGAGTAGCGATTAAAGATGCTAATTAAAGCCATGGGAGAAAAATGACAAAAGTAGGGACATTGACTCTCAAGACACAGCTGCTTTTTTTCCATGCGTGAATCCCTTATCATACAAATCAAGGGTTCAATAAGTCTACCATGTGACAATTTAGAAAACTAAATTATATTAGAATATAATTTCACTGCAGCAATTAGACCCTTAGTTGGATCCCATAATGGCAGTGGTGTCTCTAAAAGGGATCATTGTGATGTATTTCTAAGACCAGTTCCCCTATCTGGCTGTAGGTTGCTTTTAGATATGACCCCTGAAACTCCATCTTTGTTTGAGTATATTTGGAGAGAATAATGAGTTTCTAATACATGGTATTTTCTCTCCAAAATAAGAGGTCCAATTCTGAAAGAAATTCATGAAGATTTATTCACATATGGCATCAATTAATAAAGTTCCAAGAAACTGAGATGCACAGGTACTTCTTCCAGCAGAGAGTGTGACCTGCTTGAATTTGTTATTTCTTTTCTTCTTCATTCTGCTGTAAACTCATTTACTAAGTTTCAATCTCTTTGTTTGCTGAATTCCTTTCTCCTGGGCCTAAGTGAATAACTACTTACAGCCTCTTAAGCAAAAGTCATCAAGAATCTATAGGAAGTTAGATCTATATAAACTGTAATCTTTATTCCATTATGAAAGATAAGTTTCATGAGCTCCTCTCAGTACAGATTGGCACCTACTCTGCAATTGATAGTCTTTCGCTTGGACCACCATGAAAAGTTAACTCTTTAGTTGAAATTTCTAGGACCACAGTTAAGTCCAACTATGACACATCTTCCATAGGATGTGTCAGCAGGCAGCATTTGAAACCATGTCTTCACTTTGATATAATCTTTATATCACTCTGCTTCTTTCCTTAATGGGAAAAAACCTACCAACATAAAAGCTTTTAAAAATGAGGAAACCCTTCCAAACTCTACCAGCATGACAGAAAATGTGCAATAGTGAGGAATTAAACCCTAACATTCAAATTAAGAGACTTCACCAATATTTAACACTTTTTTCCTTTAACACCTCAGTGGGATAAAGAGCCAAGCTTCAATTTCTGCAACCATAGAAGAAAATTTCAGGGCTAAATTACAAGAAGTCTTATGAGAAATTCCTAACATAATGTAATTCAAACCAGAGTTCTTTGTCCCAAAATTTAATAAGATGCAGCATAATGTGATAGAAAGAATCTTAGCGGCCCAGAAGTCACTTGAGTTCTGACTAATTACTTACTATGTAGTTTTAGGAGCACACATAAACATACTAATACAGATACAACACACATCAATAATCAATTGTCAGTAAACATTTATTAGATACCTACTGTGTATTGGGATTTAGAGATACAATAGGGGAAAAAATATCAAAAAAAAAAAAAAAGACAGGAACTTCCCTCAAGGAGTTTACAATCTAAAAGGGGAAAAGAAGCTAGGAGAGGGGGCTAAAGTACTCTACTTGGGGGTATATTGGAAAAGATCAGTGAGTGAATTGCCAAAACAATGCAGAGAGGAAAAATAAGATGTTTGAGCTGAGCTCTCCTTAAATGGAGCATTTGGAATTTATCTCCATACTCTCCAATTAGAGAAGCAGAAAAAAAGAAACAGGAGCATGTAGTAAAATATCAAGACTGATGGATCTTATAAGATAATAAGTTTATTCCAGTAATAACTTCCTAAGGCATGGTAGAAGGCAACTAGGTAGAACAGTGGATAGAGTCAGGATGGAGTCAGGAAGACCTGAATTCAAATATGACCTCAAATACTTACTAGATGTGTGACCCTGGAAAACCTCTTAACTCTGTTTACCTCAGTTTCATTATGTGTAAAATGAAGTGGTGAAGGATATGGCAAATCATTTTAGTATTCCTGCCAAGAAAATCACAAATGGGAAAATGAAGAATCATGTGATTGAAATGATTAGACAACAACAAAGAGCATGATAGAGAAGTCAGTCAGAGAAGTCCCAAAGTTACTTACAGATATACACACACACATAACTACCACTACTACCAACACCACCACTACTACTATTACTACAATATTTGAACTACAATGGAATTCTGAAATAAAAACCTAAGTGAGTAATGGAATATTGATTGCCCAAACTCCATGATTACCTATAATTTTAAAAAAATTATGTCCATCATTCCCAATGGTCAAAGGATATGAGCAAATAGTTTTCAAAAGAAGAAATATGAACTGTTAACAACCATATGAAAGTCTGCTCTAAATAACTAATAATGAGAAATGGGGATTTCTCCATTTTTCCTTCATATAATATAAATTATCAAAGCTAACAAAAGATGGAAATGACCATTATTAGGAGTGCTGCTTCAAGACAGACATATTACTATAGTGTTTATGAAGTTATAGATAGAGTCAACTATTCAAGGAAGGATTAGAAATAATGCTAAAAAACAACTGATGACAATATCCATACCCTTCGACCCAGAGAACCTATTGTTAGGCATAAAAGTCAAAGAAACCAAAGATATGGTCTCAGATACATAAATATTTATAATAGCACTTTTATATAAACAAAATTAAGAACTGGAAGTGAAGTAGGTGTCCATCAGTGGGAAAAGGAAAAACAATTTTTGGTACATTAATGTAATCCATTAATGTAATGTAATGGAAGTAGTCCATGGATAGAGTGCTGCACCTAGAGTCAGGAAGACCTAACTGGTACTTACTAGCAATGTGAGTTCTGATACTCACTCACAGTTGTGATTCAGGATAAATCATTTCATTTTTGCTTGAATTTTTTCTTCTTCAAAATGGGGATAATAATAATAGCTTCCTCATAGGCATTTTGTAAAGACGAATTATAGAATGATTTGCAAATTTTAAAGTTTTATGTATTATGTAAAGAATGTATTCTGTAAAGTATTAGATATTATGTAAATCCTAGGTATTAGTATTATTCTGTATTGAGGGACTGTTCAGTCATTTTTAATTGTGTCCAAGTCTTTGTGATCCTTTTTGGGGTTTACTTGGCAAAGATACTAGAGTAGTTTGTCATTTCCTTCTCCGGGTCATTTTACAGATCAGGAAATTGAGGCTAATGGGGTTAAGTGGCTTGTCTAGGGTCACAAAGCTAGTAAGTGTCTGAAGCCAGATTTGAATTTAGAAAAATGAGTCTGCCTTCCTCTAGGTCCAGCAATCCATCCACTTGAGCCTGCTGAGAGACTAGTAGTTTTCTTTGTTTTGATATGGGTTCATCACAAAATAGCAGAGCTAAAAGGCCCCTTGGTGATTATATAGTCCAAACACTCATTTTATAGCTCAGAATGTTGAGATCTAAAGAAATAAAATAACTCAATCAAGATCACACATCTTATCAATGGTGATGCTTTAACGAGAAGCCAGTTGTCCTAATTCCTACTCCAATGTTTTTTGCCATTTTTCCATAGTGCTCTTGTACTGGAACCAAAGAGAAGATTGAGAATAAAGCTTTTAGATCTGTGGACAACAGACAAGTATTTATCAAGCACTTACTATGTGCCAGTCACTATTCAAAGCAGACCTAAGCTAAGAATTCTAAAAATGGGTGCTGACATTAACAAGTTTTTCTGCCAGTTTATTTCTGACATAAGTGCCTAGATTAGAAACTCCAGGAGACTAGGATCATGCTGTAGTCTTCTCTGTAGATTCTTTAGTATCTAACATGTGGGAAGCACCCATTAAATATTTGCTGATTGAAGTGCATCACTTCACAGTCAGAGGACTCTCATAATGGTAGGTGTGAACAGAACTTTGCTAAGTGAAGTCACCTTCCCAAAGATGTACATCATCATTGAAATGAAATCTTTACTTCTGATAAATGTTCATTGACAATGGCACTCAGCATTTGAGGTTTATGTTTATTTATCCTATCATTTCCCTCCTTGAGAAGAACTCAAGGAAATGGATATTCAAATCCACCCCCTAACAAATCCATTTGAACAATCAAATAATACATTGGCAATAAGCAACAAGGCAGTGATACAATGGATAAAGCTTCAGGCTTGGAGTCAGGAAGATCCATCTTCCTGAGTTCAAATCTGATCTCAGACACTTATTAGCTCTGTGACCCTGGGCAAATTAATTAGTCCCATTTACCTTAGTTTTACTAACTGCAAATGGAACTGGAAAAGATAATGGCAAACCACTCTCAAAGAATAAGACAAACTGAAGTGACTAACCACCATCAATAATCTGAAAACTAGAATATGGGGAATCTCCATGAGGAGTCTCTCTATGAATATAAGTGGGAGTTTTCTCTGTCATCTAGAGAGATATTTGGTATTGAGAGATTAAGTAATTTCTCAAGGGCCACAACTTGAATCAGAAGTGGACTTGAGTCCAAGTTTCATGGCTATGAAATCAGTTCTCTATACATTCCAGGGGTCCTCAAACCACAGCCCATGGGCCAGATGCAGCAGCTGAGGACGTTTATCCCCCTCACCCAGGACTATGAAGTTTCTTTATTTAAAGGCCCACAAAACAAAATTGTTGTTTTTACTATATAGTCTGGCCCTCCAACAGTCTGAGGGACAGTGAACTGGCCCCCTATTTAAAAAGTTTGAGGACCCCTGCTAGACTATGCTAAGCTGTCTCTCTACACAGGACATTGTCCTAGAACTAGTGAGTAGTAAAGGCAAAACTTGAGCCAAATATCCTCTGACTCTGAGCCGTCACTGTTCCTGGCATGAATAAGAAGCAAAGGAAAGACCAATTCTGGGCTGGTTCTGAGTAAAGAGGGATAGCTGCGCTGTGTGTTTGTGGAAGCTTTACATTTCTGTGGGGACATGCAGTGTTGGGCTGTTCCTCTCCCTTGATGGATCACACACTAATTAGTGATTAAAGCTGTACCAGATGCTTGCATTATGAGGCCTTCAAGTTGCTCTGCCTCCCAAGATCCTACAGTCACAGGAGAGACAAGACCCCTCATATCTGGTACAGTCTCTGACATATGCATATACACACTGTAGTTTGCTATTGAAATATCTTTATTTTTTTGGATGAGGGAGGGAGAAAGGAAAGGGAATGAGCATTTATGTAGTGCCTACTATATGATAAGGACTATGCCAAGAGATTTTTATAAAACATCTTGTTTGATCTTCATAACAGCCTTGTAAGGTGGGTGCTGTTACTATTTACATCTTACAGTTGAGGAAACTGAGGCAGTAACTTCTCCAGTGCATCCACTGACTTATAGCTAGTAAGTATTTGAGGTTGAATTTGAATTTGTGTTGAAATAATGCTCTATCCTCTGCCCCCTAACTACCTAGAGAAACCATATATGTGATTTCTTTAGTACACAAAACTCCCTACTAATGCAGAATATCATTTTATATATATAGCATATATGTAAATATAATTTAATTTACTTAAACTATATATAATTAAATATTACATATAAATCATATATATATATAATTTATTATCTTAGAGTAGTCTAGGACACTACCAGGTAAAGTGACTTGCCCACATAATTCTGACCATGCTAGTCTACTTCTCAAAAACCTTCAGTAGCTCCCCATTGATTCCAATATGAAAAACTCCTCAGGCTGGAACTTAAATTCATTCTTTATATGGTTTAGAGCCAAAAAAATGATTCATGCAGGCTCACAGAGTCAGTATGTGCTATAGACCAGACTTGAACCCAATTCAATCTGGTGTGTCCAAGGCCTGTTCTCTCTCCACTTTGACAGATCACTTCTCACATTAAGATATTGACTTTTCTTTGAAGCCCACTTCAAATGTCACTTTGTCCAATGCCTCTTATCAGAAATGGTCCATCCCCTCTGAAATTTCTCATAGCACTCTGCTTTAGCTTCATTAGTGAATTTCCTATGTCATAATCTGTAGTATAGTTATTTATGTCTCCCTCTTATCCTGATAACCAGATTTTAAATTCCTGTGAAGTGAGGAACTGGGTTATATTCCATACATGTCTTATAGATCCCTAGAATAAAGTTGGCATGTAATGCCTATTTGCTGAATAGTATAGACCATTTCTTCTTCTTTTCCTTCTTTCTCCTGTTATGATGTAATGCTGCAAAGTGTTTCACTACTTTGCCTTTTTTAGGTGAAAAGCAATCTTAGATTATCTGAATAACTCAGAGCGGTTCTCCCCAAGGAATTTCCAGATAATTAAAAAGATATTGAAATATTTTTGAAGCTTCTGTATCTAAGAGAAATACTCACATAAATGACCATCACAGATAGGGAAATATGTCAGTGATGAAGACGATCTCAAATGTGAAAGGAATGGAGGATGTTCTGGGATGAACTTTTGTCAGAAGTCAACCAGAATCACAAGGGCAAGTCTTTATAATTTACGAGGGAACACAAGAGGTGGACAACTTTACCTGTTTCATGACTTCGTGAGAAAACTGGACATCTGGTATGAGTTCCCTACAACACATCTCCAAAGCCTTTTAAGTGACCCATCCCTTCCCCTTTAAATCCAATCTCTGAAGGAAATATGGCCCTTCCTCACTTTTGATCTGATCATCTCTCAATTCCTCCAAGGATAGGCCCTTTTGATTGGTCTTTTTTCTCTTATTCCTATCTGCCTAAGTGTCTGAGTACTGCCTGTTTTTGAAAAAACCTTAAGTTTTCTTTGGTTTCCCCTTAAGACTATCTTAAATATCAACCCTCTTTCACTGCCAGAATCATTGAGACTATAACTCCCCTTCCTAATTCAAACTTATGTAATATGGTTTTTAACCAGCAAATCCAATAATCTTTTTCTCACAATCTTCAATAATCTTTTCTTCATAATCTTCAATTTGTCTGGAGCTTTTGATATAATCTCAGTGTTATCTTTGGCTCTTTTCTTCTTCTTCAATCCCTATTATAAGATAGGTAGCAGAGTAGATGGGGTGTTGGAAAATCTGAGTTCAAATTCTACCCTCAGGCACGTCCTAGGTAACTGTATGATTGTCAAAAGGTCATATAACCTATATTAGCCCATTTCTTTATCTGTAAAATGAGAGTAATCATAACACATATTTCACAAGATTGTTGGGAGAATCAAAAGAAATACCAAACGTAAAGCACTTTGCAAACTTTACGTACTATATAAATGCTAATTATTGTTATTATATCCAATCAGTTTCCGAGACTTTTGGTTCTACTACCTTAACATCTGCCCACTTTTCTCTAATTATACAGGTTTTAGTTCAGGATTTCAATACCATCCACCTGGACTACTAGTAATAGCTTTCTAACTGATCTCTGTGCTTCCTCAGACATAATTATGTTCAAAAAACTTCAGTGTCTCCCTATTGATTCTAAGATAAAGCACAAAATTAGGATTTAGATTCATCCTTTCTATGGCTTACTGTCTGATTTCACATCATTTCCTCTACATTTCCTACATTCCACTCAAACTGGACTATGAGCTATTCCCAAACTCATCATATTTCTATGAATGTTTCCTTTTCTTTCTTCAAGGACAGTTCAGGTGACACTTCTAAAAATTATACAAATCCTCCTTCTGATCTCCTATTTTAAGTCCTCTTGTCTTCTTTAAATAACCTTGTTTTTATTTATCTGTGTATGTATTTATTTTTATATATGTATGTATTTATCTGTATATACATCTCCCTTGACACTGTCACCATCTTGCTCCAGGCTTTTGCCACCTCCAATATGGACTAAGGCAACAGCCTGCTAGTGGTTCTGCTTCCCACATGGCTCTCCATTCTCAGCTATCAGACTGTTGAATCTGATCACATCAAACTCCCTCCCAACTTTTCAATAAACAATGGCCCCCTAACACTTCCAGTAACAAATACAAAATCTTGTTGGGCATTTCTTTTCCATGCATCTGAACCAGATTTTCACAATCTCCAGAAATTCGTCATTCTGCAAGATGAAATCAGCTAAAATGCAGACCTCCTCAAAGCTCCTTGAGGGAAGGAACTGAATTATGCCTTTCTTTATATCCACAGTTCTTAGCACACAATCTCTGGATTGTAGTAGGTATTGAATAAATGTCTATTGATTCTGATTTACTCTGGCTTCATAACTTACACTTTTCCTACTTCCTAGTTTTCCTTCCCCTCCTTCACTGCCACAAACTCTGAAACCCAAGGTCATTGGTCTGTTTTTCTCACAAGACAAGCCATCTCCTGTCTTGAAGCATTTTTCCTGGTCATTTCCCATGCCTCAGATTTTCTGTCTTTCCTCATCTCCACCTCTGGGATACCCTGGACTCCATTAAGTCTCAGCTAAATTGTACCTTCTACAAGACTTCCCTGATCCCAATTTTAATACCAGTACTTCCCCTGTGGACAGTTAGATAAGCAGTGAATAAAGTGCTGGTCCTGAATTCAGGAAGATTCATTTTCCTGAATTCAAATCTGGTTTCAGACACTAACTAGCTTTGTCTCAATCCACCCATCACTTAACCCTATTTACCTCAGTTTCCTCACCTGTAAAATGAACTGAGGAAGGAAATGACAAACCACTCTAGGATCTCTGCCAAGAAAACCCCAAATGGGATCATGGAGAGTTGATGATGACTGAACAATTTATCTTGTCTTGTTTGTACACAGTTGTTTGTATATTTTCTCAGCTGTGAATTCTTTGACAGCAACAACTATTTTCCACTTTTCTCTATAATCCCAGAAGTTAGCAAGGAGTCTGACACATTGCTGAATGGGTAACATCTAGTATCCTATCATAGAATCTATGTTTCTTTAAAGCACACTATAATGGATGGCATACTGGACACAGACTCAGGAAGACAAGTTCAAATCCTACCTCTGATATTTATCAGCTTAAGACTGTGTACAAGTTTAACATTTAACATTTGTAAGTCTCAGTCTTCTCATCTATAGAGATAATAGTGACATTTACTTCACAGGGTTATTGTGAGCATCAAATAAGATAGTATTTGTAAAGCACTTTTCAAACCTTAAAGTTTTACATATTCATTCCCAACGTTTCTGCTAAGCTGGGATTCTCCATTTCCAATTCAAACCAAATGACTAGTTTGGCATCTTAAGCATCTCAAAGTCCACACATCTAAAATAAAATTCATTTTCTTTCCTCCCAAAGCCTCCCTCCCCACCTTCTCTATTACTGTAGTAAACAACACATCTTCCTGGCTCCTAAGGCTCACAACTTGGGGGTCATCATGAACTCCTCACTTCCATATCCAATCTGTTGCCAGCATCTATTGATTTCACTTTTGCAACATCTCCCAGATTTCCCTCCTTCTCTCCTCTGACACTGTCCCCATTCCTCTCTTCACCTATACCTGAACTACTATAATAGCCGCTGTGGGTCTGTCTGCTTCAAGCCTCTCCCCACTCCACTCTATCCCCCACCAGACACTAAAGTGATTTTCCTAAATCACATTTTGAACCATATCCTTCTCCCTATTCAACAAACTCCACTGGTTCCCTATTCCTTTAGGAAATTCAATCTTCTCTTGTTAGAATTCAGCTTCCTTCATAACCTATCCCTCTCCTTGCATTCTAGTCTTATTATCCTTTGGCTTCCTGGCTGTTCCTGGCTATTGACACTCCATCTCTCAGTTCCAGGCATTTGTCCATGCATGGAAATTCTCCTGCCTCAATTCTACTTACTGTCTTCCCTGGCTTCCTTTAAGTCCTAACTAAACTTTCATCTTCTACAGGAAGCTTTTCCCAAATCCTCTTAATTCTAGTTATTATGTTATTAATTTCATTATTTTAATATAATAGTTTTTGTTCTGTTATTAAAATTATTATTTATTAAATTATGCTAATGATTTATTTTTATCCTGTATATTATAATACCAGAGAAACTGAGGCAAGACAGATTGGTTTTTAATCTTTTAATATGGAGAGTTTAGGCTAGCCAACTGAGATGGGACTCTTGTCCAAAGTATTTTGGCCCCAGATAAACTGAGGCAGGGAACTTATATAGGTTTTTAACTAACCAGGGTTTAACAAAGTCAGATAAAGGGGGCTAGGACACTGGGAGGATGGATAAACGATAATTCCAGGAAAGGATCATAACTTAATCCTGATAAGATAGGGGTCAAGATAAGAAGGTGAAGGAAAGGAGACAGTGAGGTGAGGAACAATATTCAAAAGGAGGGGGAATTATGCTAGCAAGGATTGAGATCAAGCACCTGAAATTTGTGACACAATGATATGTAAAGTGGTCAGAGCTTCAAGGTTTTTTTCTGCCTCAATTCTCCTAGTCCTAATGGCAAGGAAGGAGGGGGGTATATATACACACACATATATTTTATTCAAGGTATAATAATATTGATAGCCTGGTTGTATATATTTGTTTGCTTGTTGCTTCCTCTATTAGATTGTCTTTTGTTTCCTTTATATCCACTGCATTTAACACAGTATGAGGCACATAGTAGGTGTTTAATAAATGTTGCTCTATTGATTGAAAATAATTGATAAGAGAGATTTTTTTCAACTATGCAAATATAGATTTATATGACCAATATAAAATGCAAATGCATTGATGCAGTAAAGAAAGACTGTAAATGTAACAGAACTGAGCAGAAAAAGAAAAATCTCTTAGACATTACTACTCCAAGTGACATTACTTTCAAGTTAGTTATTACTTTTGTCTTTGTATTCTCATGTATCTAACATAGTGCCTTGCAGAAAGTAGATAAGTATTTTTTTTTTTTTTACTGAATTGAAGTAAACAACTGTCATTGAAATAGTGTATCTCTGGAAAGGATTGCTTATTATTAGGCATCGACAAATTCTGATCAAACCTCTTGCTGTTTCCTGGACTCATAATTAAACTTTTTCTCCTTTGAGCTTTGAACACCCATTCTTCACTGGCATGAGTCATTGACAATACTTAGTGCTTACATACAGTGATTTCCCTAGATTTTTTATGTAGGGACAGTAAGACAGAAAGGTCAGAAATTCCCTAAAGTGGACCCCAGCCAAAAAAAAATTATAGCCAATGTTTCTGATAAAGACCTCATTTCTAAAACATATAGAGAATTGACTCAAATTTATAAGAATAGAAGCCACTCCCCAATTGATAAATGACCAAAGATTATAAACAGACAATTTTCAGATGAAGAAATTAAAGCTATCTATAGTCATATAAAAAAAATGCTCTCTAAATCACTATTGATTAGAGAAATGCAAATTATAACAACTCTGAGGTACCATTTGATACATTTCAAATTGGCTAAGTTGGCAGGAAAAGATAATGATAAATGTTGGAGGGTTGTGTGAAAACTGGGCCATAATACATTGTTGGTGGAGCTGTGAAATGATCCAATCATTCTGGAGAGCAATTTGGAACTATGCCCAAAGGGCTATCAAACAGTGCATACCTTTTGATTGAGAGAGACAGTCTCTACTGTGCCTGTATCCCAAAGAGATCATAAAAAAGGGAAAAGGACCCATGTGTGCAAAAATGTTTGTAGCAGCCCTTTTTGTAGTGACAAAGAACTGGAAACTGAGGTTTGCCCATTAGTTGGGGAATGGCTAAATAAGTAATGGTATGTGAATGTAACATAATATTTTTTTCTATAAGAAATGATGAGCAGTATGACTTCAGAAAATCCTGAAAAGAAACTGATGCTGAGTGAAGCAAGCAAAACAAGAGAACATTGTACACAGTAACAATAAGATTATATGATAATCCATTGTGATGGACTTGGCTCCTTTCAACAAATATGGTGATTCAAGATAATAGGCTTGGAATGAAGAGAACCATCTGCATACAAAGAGAGAACTATGAAGACTGAAAAAGGATCAAAGAATAGTATTTTCATCTTTGTTGTTGTTTGTTTGTTTTTCTCAAGCTTTTTTTCCCATTTGGTCTGATTTTTCTTGAGAAGTATGATGAATATGGAAATATGTTTGGAAGAATTGCCATGTTTAACCTATATCTGATAGCTTGTTGTCTTGGGACGGGGGTAGGGAAGGAGAGAGAGAAAAAAATTTGAAACACAAGGTTTTGTAAAGATGAATGTTGAAAACTATCTTTGCATGTATTTGTAAAAATAAAATACTATTTTTAAAAAGTGTATTTCAGCTCTTTGAGTTACAGAAGACTTAGACTCTATAGAACTGAATTTAATATACATTTGAGAGATAAATGATGTCATCTCATTTATCATATTGATTTCCTTTTAAAGTTATTACATGGGCTTTGATTTCTTCATTTATTAAAACTGATCTAAGCTATTATTTTTTGAATTATGAACTGTCACACTCCTCTCCAACCTCTTAAAACTATCTTCAACCTTCCCAGGCAACATAATATGGGAGCATTCCACAGAATTCTGGGTGGAAGAGGAAAAAATGGAGGTAATCTTTGATTTAATTGTGGGCTAGAATGACCATCAGACTCTTACTAGCTGTATAATCCTAGGAAAGTCACTTAATCCTGTTTGCCTCAGTTTCCTCATCTGCAAAATGAGCTGGAGAAAGAAATGTCAAATCACTTCAGTATCTTTGCCAAGAAAACCTAAAAATGAATCACAAAGAGTTGCACACAATTGAAATGATTGAACAACAGAATGACAATTGGAAGCACTGCCAAGGTCTTGCCTCAGCTATCATGTGCTGTAGTTGGAAAAGACAGAACTGAAAATTTAACAATTTGGATTCTGCTTCCAGCTCTCTTGTTAATTCATTGTGATGTTCTTCCTTTTTCTTACTGGTGCCTAACTTTTTTGTAGTACCTTTCACCCCGAACAGAATATTCTCAAAAAAAGGAAAGAAGGTGAAATATCAAGGTGTTAAAAGAGGCAAATGATTTTGAGGCTCAAAGTAAACTTTATATTCAAAGCTATAGCATACCAAGGCACCTTCTAATTCACAGATCAGATTCCCACAGAGAAGGCTCAAAATAATTTGTGGGTCCATATACTCTAAAATTTAGGAGTCCTCACCAATGTATTTGTTTTTAATAAGCATCTTCAAAGCAAAGGAATTAAATGAAATGCCTTAGCAATAGAAGCAGAGATAAAACATTTTCCCTATAAACCTGAAGCACATTTTTTTACAAATATACACATGATCACTGGGATATTGAAGGGAAAACATATAAAGAGATGCCTTGGTGAGGAATACGTGACCAGGACATGCAACTTAAGCAAATCTTGCCACCAGGCTACAGATCTGTTGATTTTTTCTTGTAGTATCCCAGCAGGTTATGTTCCCCATTGTAAGTAGACAGACAAAAAGATATTTTTTCCACCAGATGCAAGTTTTAACCAGACACACTCTACTGCACTAAACATTGATATCCCCCTGGGTACATGGCTGTGGAGCTTCTGACTTCATCTTCAAACCTTGGCTCTAGCTGTGTCTATTCTGCATCAAAAGAATAGGTTCTATCACGCTCTTTTATTTCAAAAGCCAGAGGCTTTTTAATACTCCTTTAGAAAAACTGCCAACCTTGCAAGATCAACCGTAAAATAAGCAATAGCTCTAAGGAAAAACAAACAAACCCTTCTAGATTTCTTTAGAACTGGACTTTGTTTGCTTGTTTTATGGAGCTGACTATCTGTTCCTTAACAGAATATTGGTTAAAAGGCCTTTCATGTCCAGCAGAAAATTATTTACACCAGGTGCTAAGCTTGTAAGGACATAGAGTTAACATTAGCGAATGCCTTTAGGCTCAATCTTCCTTTCACGTGAATTTTCTACTTATAAAACTATCTCAGTGGGTAACTCATTCTAACCTATGATAAGCATTTTGTTTATCTATCAATGTTAAAGGTTAAACTATAGCATATCATCCTCTATTTAATGACTCTCCACTCCTAAAACAGGTGTATGAGGTGGGGCAGTAGATAGAATGGTGGACCTACAATCAAAAGACCTGAGTTCAAATTCTTCCTCAAACCCTTACAATATATATGTGATCATTAAAGCTATTAAAAAGGAAACTGAGATTGAGAGACATTAAGTGACCTTAGGGCTATTGCTTATTTTATGGCTGAGCTTGAAAAGTTGGCAGTTTTTCGAAAGGAGTTATTAAATTATATTATTATTATTAAATTATTTAATAGTTTCTTCATGTAAAAATGGGATTATATAACAGCACCTATATCACAGGGTTATTTTGAAAATCAAATGAAACAAATGAAAGGTATTTTGCAAACCTTAAAGCACTATAAATGCAAACTATTAAACTACCAAACAGCAGTGAGATTCAAAGTTTCACAAGTTACTTGTAATTCAAAAGCCCATCTTCTCTCCTCTGAAGATTAGTGAATGGGATGAAAACACAGACCCAAAGATGGACCCAGAAATAAATCTCACAAAATGCTTGGCAAGTATCTCACAGGCACAGTTAAAGATGGACAAAACCCCAAAGTTTTTTGAGTTGCCTATGAGCTGCAGAGCATGGAGAATGGTACACAGATTCCATTCTTGCCTTACCCAAAGATAGAGCCCAAGAAAAATGACATTTGGGACAGGGTCCACTAAGCCCCCATCTTGTACAATAGACACAGAGTCCCTCTGTAAGCCCCGTTTTAAACAATAAATATTTATTAAACATCTGCCAGGTGCCAATCATGGAGGAATCCAAGTATAAAGAATGAAATGATCCCGATTCACAGGGAGTTTTAACATTCTATTGGAAGCTACAGAAAGTATATATAAAAATTTAACTGCAAAAAAAAGAAGTTAAATAAGATGCCAATGAATGGGGGCTTTAGGAAAAGCGCCATACAGAAGATGGTATATGAGCTACATAGTAAAGGAAATTGTAGAGGTGAGGCAGGAGGAGTGTATTTAAAGAGCCATTTTGTCATAAGAAGGCCTCCAAATTAGCCCTTCTTAATCTGCCCTGTTTCCCTTTTCTTTCCCACCTTCTTCATCTGTTTGCTTTCCTCCCTGTCGTGATTACTATAACCTCGGGCTCGTTCTACCTGTTTCCAGGGTAAGGATGTAAACTTTCCAGTAAGAGTTGTCCCTATCACCCTTCCTGATGAGCCATGAAGGAGGTCCCTGGAGTCCCTGGAAGGATAATAGAATAAAAACCTCTGAAATGGCTAGATTAAGGAGGAAACCTGTGGGTAAAAGCTGCTGGTAAAAGCAATTAAGTGACCCAATGGATGGACAGAGTGCAGGACTTAACTCATCTTCCTGAGTTCAAATCTGGCTTCAGATACTAATTAGCTGTGTGATCCTGAGTAAGTGACTTCACTCTGCTTACCTCAGTTTCCTCATCTGTAAAATGAGCTGGAGAAGGAAATGACAAAACCACTCCAATAAATCAGCCAAGAAAACTCCACGTTGGGTCATGGAGTCAGATATGCTTGATCATCACAACTGCATAAGTTATTTTGTAAAGAAATAGTTTCTCCCCTGAAGACATTAAAATTACTTACTGCAAAGGGATGGTCTTCTAACACAAAGGTGTCATTACCCAAATTTTTCAGTCTGATATATATGTTCACATCAAGCCCTTGATTACAAATATGATTTTATAACCAATCTTTCTGCCATTATTCCATCACCAGTTAGTTGGTCTCTGGAATTTCTCCACTTTTTAAAGTGCTCTCACATTGCTAAGAGGGTCTTTTGTTCAGCTCTCAAAACAGAGGGGGTTTGATGAAAGCTCCCTAAGGAAGCTAATTTTCCTTCTCATGCATTCCTTCCAGCTACAAGAGGAGTATTCTTGGATTTTTTTTTTTCCAAAACACACATGCACATAAACTGCGAATGTCATCAGTAGAACACCTAAAATACTGGTCCCTTAGAATAAGGGAATTTGTTTGTTTTTCTGTTATTTCATCAGCCAGGGTCCGCCCTCCCCTACTTAATAAGTTTATTACTTCCTGGGGGTATGTCAAGCCATACTGGAGATGCAGTAACTCATTCAGTTCACTAAGGTTCTGTTCAGTATCCTAGGGAAGTAATTTGCCCAGCAATAAGAACCTCTGCAAGAGTCAGTGGCAGAAAAAGGAAGGTGGCTAAAAGTATTTAGCTTAGAGGGATATTTACACAGGATTCATTTGGCTGATACTGTGTTGAATAACTAAAGACTGGGTACTTTTTATATTCATTTCATATTTAAATTTGCCAATAGCAGGAGTTAACTGTTTTATGTCATAGATCCTTTTGGTACAGTAATAAAGGTTATGGACCTTTTATCATAATAATGTTTCTAAATGGATAAAATAAAATACATTGGATTGCAAAGAAATCTTATGGTCTTTTTTTTTACAATGCAATATATACAGATTTTCGAACAAAAAGACTAGTTGTCCTTTATCGATCTTCCTTTCATCTCCTGAGTAGCAGCTACAACTATCAGTACTAAGTCATCTCTGTAGTTCCATATTGTTGCTAGGATGCACTCCTCTGGGCTTCCCTGACATTTCTCAGCCTCACTAGCAATGTCTTCATTCTGCAAGATTACTTTGGCTCTAGAATTCCCACTTTAAAAGCACTCTTTGCCCTTAGGGATCCTCTCTCTTATTGGAGAGTAACAAGCTCCTCTCAGAATCTTTATTAAAGGAAGGTGTCTAAATTAAGTATGTCTATCGTGATCCCTCTACCAACTTTTATGTGCCATCTTCCTTTTTTTGAATCTAAACTTTTTGCTTATATAGTATTTGCATCCCCAGTGCTTAGCACAGTGCCTAAGACATAAGAAGTGCTTAACAAATACTTATTGACTGACTAATTAACTAACTAAATGAAATAAGGGTATAATTTCTTTCATTCAAGATCATGGATACCCTAAAAATCTATTCAAAGTCTCATTTTGTATCTGGGTACTTTTTATATTCATTTCATATTTAACTTTGCCTGTGCACTTCACAGAATCACAAGCTTGTAAGTATCTGGGGCAAGATTTGAACTCAGGAAGCTAGTCTTCGTGATTCTAGACCAAGTGCTCTATCCACTGTGCCATTTAGCTGTCTCAGAGCATCATCTATCTCCTTTAAAATGAAGGGAGGTGATGATTTCTGCTCTGTGGCTTATGACAAAAAAAAGGTAGAAGAAAACATCTGGTTATGGTATTTTTCTATTGGACCACTCCAGAACAACGAATCCACTTTAAAATCTGTCCTAATCTAATCTAAATGCATAAATACTCTCCTACCTCCAAAAGATAACTTCTACTTTATGCCCCACAAGTCACTGTCAATCAGTAGGTTGGCTACAATCTAAAACACCCACCTGTAGGTTGGCTACAATCTAAAACACCCACCTGTACATCCAATGCTGAATGTAATCCCAGCAATGAAAAAGGCCAGATTAGGAGCAGTAAGATCCTTAGCAACAAAAACAACCACCTTTCAGAAAAGGCCTTTATGGCTTGGAAAGATTTACATGAACTGATGCTGAGTGAAACAGACAGAACCAGCAACAGCAAGAATGTGCAATGATCAACTATGAAAGACTTGGTTCTTCTCAGTGGTTCAGTGATCCAAAGCAATCCCAATAGACTTTGGATAGAAAATGCCATCTGCATCTAGAAAGAGAACTATGGAGATTGAATGTAAATTAACACATACTATGTTCACTTCTTTTTTTTTCTTCTTTCCCATAGTTTTTCCCTTTTGTTCTGATTTTTTTCTCTCCCAACATAAAGCAATGTATATTTTTTAAAAATTAGTTAATTTTTAAAAAAAACACAGGAAAGGCCTGTACAAGAAAATAATGATTATTAAAAGATCACTACAATTTTCCAAAGGTGAAATTCACCCTCATTCTCCTGTTCAATTTTGGGCACAACTTGCTGTCATTTTGCATTGTATGCCCAATGTATATGTGAATATGTATAAATTTACAAATTTACAAATATATACATATATCTGTATATGTGTATATATGTGTGTGTGTTCATGTATATATGCATACATACTCATGCAAATACACATATATTTATGTTTATATACACAAATAAATATGCAAGCAGATGTACTATTTACAGGGCATATCTATACATATATACAATATGGATGTATACAATACATATATACACATAAGTGCAATATGTATGTAACACACATATAACCATATATATGTCTGTGTATATATGTGTATGTGTATATGTGTGTGTATGTTTGTGTGTATATATATGCATATAAAGACCTGAATTCAATTTCTACTTTAGATATTTACTAGCTATTTGATCATGGGCAAGTCACTCATTGATTTTAAACCTTAGTTTCTTTATCTGTAAATGGTGATGATCATATTTAAGTAACAAGACAATTGTGAGCAGGGCTTCTTTAACTTTTTCCATTTCTGACCTCTTTTCATCCAAGAAACTTTTACATGATCTCAAGTATATAGGTATGTGAAGTAGGTATGCAAATCAATCATTTTCTGATAATAAATTATTTTAAAACAAATTTTTATTATACATATAATTTTATCATTTATTAAAGATGAAAGCAAACTTTCATACAAAAAAAGAAGAAAAAGCCTTTCTAACAATGTAATATGTACAGATTTCCAGAGGAAAGAATTTGACCTTTTTCAGTCTTCTCTTCATCTCTAGAACAGTAACTACAACTACACAAAGTTATCCAAATAGAGCTATATTGTCATTAGAACTGGCATCTCAAAGCCATCCGTGGAGCCATTGTCTACAGTCATTCTGGAGTCAACAAGAAGCAAAAAAAAAATGTCGGAGCACATTCAGAAGAGAGAATGGAGATGGTGAGAAGACTGAAGATGATGCTACAGAAAGATCAGCAAAAAGAAGAGTGGATGTACAGCCTAAAGAAGAGAAGTAAGGTTAGAACTGGGGATAGGGTAGGAAAAAGACAGCATCATATATTCAAACATTTGAATGGTTATCACATGGTAGATGTTCCTACAGATTTTGGCTCAATATAAAGAAAAGCCCCCCCAATGACCTAAGCTGCCCCAGATGAAGATTTAGGGGTTATCATTCAAAGGAAGCCTCTGACTAATGGATAACCATTAGTTAAGAATATTGAAGAAATGATACCTAAGTAGGGATTGGACTAGAAATCAAAATCAATGTTAAGATTCTGTCAAAATTCAATAAATATTTATTAAGCATCTGTTTTATGCAAGGGACTGGGCTATGCAATGGCAATACAAAGACAAAAGTAGACATAGATTACCCTCAAATGCTTACAACCTAAAAGAATCATGAGCCTCCCAAAAAAGCTTCAGTATTATTCTGGCATCAAAAAGCACTTACATTTCATTATAGCCTGTGCTAAACTATAACATTCAATCCTTGCAAAAAGTTGCTGGCCCAGTTATTTGTTATTCTTCAATCATGTCCACACTTTGTGACCTTATCTGGGATTTTCTTGGCAAAGATATTAGAGTAGTATACCATTTCCTTCTCCAGCTCATTTTACAGATTAGGAAACTGAGGCAAAGAAGATTAAGTGTCTTGCCTAGGGTCATACAGCTAATATGTCTTTGAGGCTGGATTTGAACTCAGGAATGTGGGGTTTTCTAACACTAGATCTGGCATTTTCTCCATCACACCATCTAGTTGCCCAGTGCCCCGTAAAAATGGCAAATATGAAGAATTTGAAGAAAAATGGGAACATTTTTTATAATTAATGCAGAGGAAGAAAAAGGAAGACAGTATGTGCAATTATTATTTAACATGCAACAACAATTTAAATGCAGCAAAGAATATTGGTTTTTTAAAAAATCTGATCATAAAAAACTATGGAGATAGTAGATTGAAGCATATTGCTTTCATTTCTTTGTTGCTGTTTATTTACTTGGCTTTTTTTCTGTCTCGTGGTTTGTTCCCCTCATGATTTGATTTTTCTTGCACAACATGACAAATATGGAAATATGTTTAAAAGAATTGCACACATTTAACTTCCATCAGATTACTTGATGTCTTGGGGAGGAGAGAGGTACAGGAAGAAGCAAGAAAAATTTGGAACACAAAGTTTTACAGAAATAGATATTGATTTCTAGTATATGAAAAGGTGTTCTAAGTCACTATTGATCAGAGAAATACACAATAAGACAACTCTGAAATAGCACTTCACATTTCTCAGATTGGCTAAGATGATAGGAAAAGATAATGATGAATGTTGGAAGGGACGTGGGAAAACTGGGACACTGATACGTTGTTGGTGGAGTTGTGAATACATCCAGCCATTCTGAAGAGCAATTTGGAACTATGCTCAAAAAATTATCAAATTGTGCATACCCTTTGATCCAGGAGTGTTACTATTGGGCTTATATCCCAAAGAGATCTTAAAGAAGGGAAAGGGACCCACATGTACGAAACTGTTTGTTGCAGCCCTCTTTGTAGTGGCCAGAAACTAGAAACTGAATGGATGCCCATCAATTGGAGAAAGGCTGAATAAATTGTGGTATATGAATGTTATGGAATATTATTGATCTATAAGAAATGACCAGCAGGATGAATACAGAGAGGCTTGGAGAGACTTACATGAACTGATACTAAGTGAAATGAGCAGAACCAGGAGATCATTGTACATGGCAACAACAAGACTATACAATGATCAGTTCTGATGGATGTGGCTCTCTTTAACAATGAGATGATTCAGGCCAGTTCCAATGATCTTGGGATTATGGGAGTCATCTCCATCTATGGAGAGGACTGTGGGAACTGAGAGTGGACCACAACATAGCATTTTCACTCTTTTTGTTGTGATTTGCTTGAATTTTATTTTCTTTCTCATTTTTTTAACTTTTTGGTCTGATTTTTCTTGTGCAGCAAGATAGTTGTATAAATACATATGTCTATATTGGATTTAACATATATTTTTACTGTATTTAACATATCTTGGATTACATGCCATCTGGGGAGATGGTGGGGGGATAGGGGGAAAACTGGAACACAAGGTTTTTCAAGGGTCAATGTTGAAAAATTATTCTTGCATATGTTTTGAAAATAAAAAGTCAATAAAAATTATAATAATAAAAACGGATGTTGAAAATTATTTGGGAAAATAAAATATTCCAAAAATAAATTAAATTTAAAAATTAAAATTATAATAATTATAATAATTAAGTTTAGCCTGGAAGAAGAATTAAGGAAGGACTCTCCTTTCTTTGCATGGAGATATGGGAATTTATGGGTATAGAATGTTACATATGTCAGTCAAAATGTATTTTAAGCAGTTGCTACTGCCAGACACTGACTGGTTTGCTTAATTCTAACTATTTTCTTCAATCATATCTCTCCTTTTTCTTCTCCTACTTACCTGTTCCTTTGGTTTTACATCTATCTTTGAGACTCCTTATGCTTACATCCTTATTGATGGCACCCACCTTGGCACTGCTCAAGCCAGTGATCATACTTAGAAGGCTGCTGATTCCTGGCACCCAAAACCTACCTAGACTGGTGTAATATTAAGACTGATGCTGGAGTCACAAAATTTGGATGGGAGTCACAGCTCCAGCACTAACAGCCCCTTTGCTCCTCTGTGTTCTCATTTATAAAATGGTGGTGATAATAAAACAGCTGTGAGGCTTTTTAATTTGCAAAGTACAAAATATCACATAAAGGTGAGCTAACCCACCAACAGTAGCAAGCATTTATAGTTACCTGCTAGGTATGAGGCACTGTGCTACCCTCCATGGGGAACACAATTGTGAATAAGTTTCAGTCTTTCCCTTTAAAGAGCTTATCATGAAGTTAGAGAGATAGAGCCCCAGTTATAAAGTGATAACTAACAATAATAGTAGCTAATCATAACAATACTGGGATAACTTGCACTAGATGTCAAATGAAAGGTATCAGTAAATAGTGCTATAAAAATCCAAACAAATGAGATCCTTATAGACTGGCCAAATTGGGGAGACCTTGAAAGAAAAGATGGTGGATGATCTGTTCCTTGAAGGGCAGATTCAATTATAAAGAATTTAGGAGAATAACAACTTTAGCAAATAAAGGATATTTTGCAGGATATAAAATAAACCCACACAAATCCATCAACATTTCTAAACGTTATTAAACAAAGCCCAGCAGCAAGAGAGAGAGAGAGATTATGTTTAAAATAGCTGTAGACAAAATAAAATATTTGGGTGTTTACCTATCAAGACAAACTTAGGAACTATATGCACACAATTACAAACCACTTTTCCCACCAATAAAGTCACATCTAAACAATTGGAAAAATATCAATTGCTCAGAGGGAGCAAATTGACAATTCTACCTAAACTGATCTACTTGTTCAGAGCCATACCAATCAAACTGTCAAAAATTGCTTTATGGAGCTAAAAAAATATATTTAAAAATTTATTTGGAATAACAAAAGGTCAAGAATATCAAGGGAATTAATGAAAAAAATATACAAAATATGATGCCTTAGTAATACCAGACCAAAAATTTTATTGTAAATCAGCAGTCATCAAAAATGTATGCTACTCATTAAGAAATAGAATGGGGGATCAATGGAATACTTAAGATACACATGACACAATAATCAATAACTGTCTAGTATTTGATAAACCCCCAAACTCCAGCTCCTAAGATAAAAACTCAATTTTTCACAAAATCTGCTGGGAAACCTGGAAAATAATATGTCAGGAACTCAGCATAAACCTACATCTCACACCTCATACCAAAATTAGGTCAAAATGAGTATATGATTTGGATATAAAGGGTGATACTATAAATAAATTATGAGAACAAGGGACAATTTACCTATCAGATCTTTGGAGAAGGGAGAAAATTGTGGCCAAAGAACTAGAGAACATTATGAAATGCAATTACTTTGATTACATTAAATTAAAAAGGTTTTACATAAACAAAACCAACACAGCTACAATTAGAAAGGAAATACAAAGCTGGGGGGAAAATTACAGCTAGTGTTTCTGATAAAGGCCTCATTTACAAAATATATAAAGAACTGTGTCAAATTTATAAGAATACAAGTCATTTCTCAATTGATAAATGGCCAAAGAATATGAATGGACAATTTTCAGATGAAGAAATTAAAGCCATCTATAACGAAAAAATGCTCTATATCACTATTGATTAGAGAAATGCAAATTTAAAACAACTTTGAGGTACCATTTCATCTCTCTCTCATATTGGCTAAGATGACAGGAAAATATAATGATAAATGTTGGAAGGGATGTGGGAAAACTGGGACACTAATGCATTGTTGGTGGAATTGTGAAATGATTCAACCATTCTGGAGAACAATTTGGAACTATGTCCAAATAATTCCAAAATTCTGCCCTTTGATCCACTACTGCATCTGTATCCCAAAGAAATCATAAAGGAGGGATAAGGACCCACATTTGTAAAAAAAATGTATGTAGCAGCTTTTTGTAGTGACAAAGAATTGGAAAATGAGTAGATGCCCATCAGTTGGAGAATGGCTAAATAAGCTATGGTATATGAAAGTAATTTATAGTATTTTATTCTTTTTATTTGTATCCCCAGCATCTAATACAGTGCCTGGCACATAGAAGGCATTTAAATAAGTATTTATTAAAGGATTTAGAACTTAAGCAATTTGAGAGTAGATTGTTTTGTTTCTTTTTTTGTTTTTAGAACTTCCTTGTCCAATGTAGTACTGACACATAGTAGACACTTAGTGGATGGTTTTTGAATTGAATATTACTGCTCTGAACAAAAGCAAAGCTCTAGAGACCTTGGAGGCCATTTATTCCAACCCCCTCGTTTTACAAATAAGGAAAGTGGAGTCAGAAGACCTAAGATCTGCCCAAAATAACACAGATGGTCTATTCAGTATCACCTAGGTGCTGTGTCTTCCTAGTAAACCACAGTTGTTTTTTTCTCCCTTAGGTCTCTTCCAGCTATAAAATCCATGATTTTATTCTGTAGTTACTTGCTGAAACTAAATAAAATGTTTTTGAGTACTGTAATCATTCACAAATGAATACATACCTTCAGGCCATTCTATGAAAACCCAAGTGGACTCATTAGCAGTAAGAATCTTAATCTTAAAGGCTCTAGGGAGTGGTCCCTAGTGCAGGCAAGGATTTAAGCAAGAATAATCACATTCTTCAACTTGCACAAATGTGAAGGATCCCTAACTCATAATGCATAAGGCGATTGCATATAGCTTATATTTACATGTTCTTTTCCAATCAAATAGATTAGCCAAAATAGATAAACCATTGGATAGTTTGATTTTTGATTTTTTTAATTGCTCAGTTATAAATCTTTTCCTTACCTTTCACCTCTCCCCTACTCATTATACAAATGAATGCAAAATATTTCTTCATTAGCCATGTTCAGAAAAATAAATAAATAATAGAAATGCTACAGTATGAACAATGAATACATAAGTTCTCTATCTAAAGCTTGAGAGCATTTTATATCATGAGTCTTTTGGAACTATGGTGGATCATTGCATTGATCAGAATTACTAAATCTTTCACAATTGACTATCTAAATAATATTGCTATTACTGGGTGGTCTATTCTCCTTGTTATATTTACTTTACTTTGCATTCATTCACATAATTCTTGCCAGGTTTTTCTGTAACTAATCTCTTTATGCTGTCTTACAACACAACAGTTTTCCATCACATCCATATATCATAACTTGTTCAGTCATTCCCAACTGATGGACATTCCTTCAATTTCCAATTCTTTGCCACCAAAAAACAGTTGCTATAAATATTTTATAAATATTTTACCTTTTCTTTATTTTCTTGGTAGTGGTATGGTATTGCTAGATCAAAGGGTATATATTATAGTGCTTTGAACATAATTCCAAATTGTTCTGCAGAATGAGTAAACTAATTCACAGCTCCTGTAACAGTATGTTAATTAGTGTACCTATTTGAGTTAATTTGATTTTTAAAAAGTTATCAATATAAAAGTATCGGTATAAAAGCTAAAATGATGAATTCATAACCAATGATGAGGAAATTAAAGCAATTATTAAAAGATATTCTGCTCAACTACATGTCAATAAAACTGACAATCCAAGTAAAATGTATAAATATTTGCAAAAGAAATACATTCTAAAAGAATATAAAAGAGAGAAAGAGTAAATCAATAAATTTGCCATGTAACTAAAAAGCTTAAAAAAAAAAGAAATTAAATACCACAACAGATATTGTGAAAATCAAAAGAGAAATTAACAAAATTAAAGTTAGAAAAACCCTTAACCTAATAAATGAGGAGATGCTTGTTGGAGGAAATTTGATTTTTTAAAAAGAATAATTATCATTATCAAAAATTAAAAAGGCATATTAACAAGCAATGAAGGGGGAAGCAATTATTACCCAACTACATACTAATAAAACTGACAAACTAAATGAAATGAATGAGTATTTACAAAAATATAAACTGTCCAAAGAAAGAAATCATACAAGCCCTGAATGACCTTCTATTGGGGGAAAAACAAATTGACATGGATTTATTTTTTTTTTAATCTACCCTTACATGCAAAGAACAGTTAACTGCGACATTTCACAAACTCTTTGAAGAAATAAATATATTCTTAACAAATCCTTTCTATTACATAAACATGATCTTCCTAATTCCTAAAGTATGGAGAACCAAAACAAAGGGAAAAAACTGCATACTTATTTCCCTAATGAACATTAATGCAAACATTTTAAGTAAATAATACCAAGGAGGTTACAGCACTATATCACAAAGAACATACACTATTACCAGACTGTATTTAGACTGAAATTCAGGGCTGTTTAAATATTAGGAAAATAGTAAGCATAATAGACCATATCAATAACAAAAACAGCAAAAATCACATGCTTATTTCAATGGATACAGGAAAAACTTCTGAGAAAATACAAACTTATTAATGTTAAGCCACAAGAAAGTCCAATAATATATTGAGCTTGCCTTAAAATGATAAATAGTAGCTATCTGAAAATCTAGAGCAAGCATCATTTGTAACGGGGTTAAATTCGAAGTCTTTCTACTAAGACTAGGAGCGAAGCAAGGATGTCTATTACCACAATTAGTATTTAACATTGTACTAGAAATGCAGGCTCTAACAATAAGACTAGGAAAAGAAATTTAAGGAATAAATGTAACCAACAAGGAAACAAAACCATAAATTTTTAATATATAATAGGATAGTACATTTAGACAACTCTACAGAATTATCTTTTAAAATTGAAACAATCAATGTAGTCAACAAAGTGGCAGGATATAAAGCAAATCCATACAAAACATTAACATTTCTATTTATTATCAACAAAATCCATCAAGAAAGGATAGAAAGAGAAATTCCATTTAAAGTCATCACAGACAAGATAAAATACTCGGGAATATAACTGTGAAAACACATAGGAACTATATGAAAACAATTACAAAACACTTCACAATTGTATAAATTGATATAATTTATCAATTATTGTATAAATATCAATTGCTTGTGAGTAGATGGAGTCAATATGATAAAAATGACAATACTATCTAAATTAATTTATTTATTCAATATAATACCAAAGAAATTATCAAAAATTACTTTATAAAGTTAGAAAAAAATAATACAATTTATCGGGAGAACAAAAGGCCAAGAATAATAAAAGAATCAATGGAAAAAGAAAAAGAGAAAGAGGCAGGCCTAGCAATACTGAATCTCAAACTATATCCCAAAGCTGTAATCATCAAAATAGTTTGGTATTGAGTAAGACTTGAAGAGGTTGATCAGTAGAACAGATTAAGTATATAATATACAGAAGCAAGTGAATATAGTAACCCAAGGTTGGATAAACTCAGAGATTCCAGTTATTGGGAGCAAGTACTTATTATATGACTAAAACTGCTAGGAAAATTGGAAAGTAAGCTGGCTAAAGTTATATATAGACCAGTATTTCACACTATATACCAGCATGAGCTATTATTTAGACATAAAGGAAGATATAAGCAAATTAGTGGAACAAGGAAGAAAGTACCTGTTGTATTCATGTAAGAAAAGAGTTCATAACCAAAGAAGAAATAGAGATTCACAGAAGGTTAAATGGATCGTTTTGATTAAATAAAATTTAAAAGTTTTGCATCAAAAAACTCAATGAAGTTAAAATTAGAAGAAAAGCAAGAAACCTGGGGGGAAATTTTGCAGCAAATTTCTCTAATAAAGGTCTCATTTCTAAAATACCTAGTGAGCTAACATATCTACAAGAATAAGAGTCATTCCCCAATTGATAAATAGTTACAATATATGAATAGGCAGTTTTCAGAGAAAGAAATCTAAGCTATACAAATAAGCATAAAAAATGTAACAATAAAAGAAGTACAAATCAAAACTATTCTAAGGCCACTTCACACTCATCAGATTGGCTATGAAGACAGAAAAGGAAAAAGACAAATGCTGGAAAGAATATGGGAAAACAGGTACACTGATGGGTTGTCCTTTCAGGAAAGCAATTTGGAATTATGTCCAAAAGGTTATTAAACTATGTGTATCCTTTGACTCATCAATATTACTGCTTTGATTATACTCCAAAGGGATCAAAGAAGGAAGAAAAAGATCCATAAATCTAAAAATATTTATAGCAGCTCTTTTTGGTATGGTAAAGAATTGGAAACTGAGGAGATGCCCATCAATAGGAAAATGGACACATTAAATTATATTAATGTAAAAGAATCCTATTGTGTTATAATAAATGATGGATGGTTTCTGAACATCTGGGAAGATCCTCATGAATTGATGGAAAATAAAGTGAGAATCAGTAGAACAATCTATATCATGAAAAGCATAAACAATAACCTTGTAAAGATAATAATAATAATAACAGCATAAAGATAAAACTTTTAAAGACTAAGGAACTCTAATCAACACAATAAACCACCACAGTTCCAAAGTATTCATGATAAAATATGCTATCCACCTTCAAAAAGAGAACTGATGAACTCAGAGTATGCAAACTGAAGTATGTGTGAATGTATACATGTATATATATATATATATATACATATATATATATATATCTCGCTATATATATATTTTTGTATATGTATATATACATATATTTATATATACATAGCCATGTCTAATATGGACATTTGTTTGCATGACTGTACCTATTTGTTATTGATTTTGTTTTCCTTGCCTTTTCATTTGGTAGGACAGGGAGTAAGAGGAGGGAGATAATTTGCAAATTTAAAAAAATGAATAAAAAAAGTTTAAAATTTTTTTTAAATAATAATATAAAATAAGAGAAGTAAACTAAATGATCATTGAGGTCCTTCCAATTCTAGATTCATAATATCTTTAGCAAGTTAAAAAGTGCTACATTTCAAAGTGTGCCTACTTAAAAAGGCTCAGGACATATTTTATATTTAATAATGCCCCAGGAGACCTCTTTATTTTATCATTATCAAACTGATCATTTGCCACCATGATAAGTTATCCTTACCCTAAGTCATTAGGTAACAATAATTGATAAATAAGTATAATATACTGCATTTTATGTATTAACTTATGGACTCAGATTGTTGTGTTTTTTCCTCTGAGTAGAGGCAGCATATGGTGGATGGAACACTGATCTTCAAAGTCAGAAAGACCTTGATGACACTCATTAGTTTAACCTCTCAGTTCTTCAAGGCACATAAATTGCAAGTTGGTGGAGGAAGGAGTTTCCATTCTGGCAAAAGACAAATGTTCTCACTTCATAATGTGGAAATAATATAATAAACTGTTGTAATCACATCAAGCAGCATCCTTTATCTTTTTCTAATTTTTCATAACTTCAGTGATCATGAAATATATTCTTGCATATTGCTTCCTACTTATCCTTTGACAGGGTGATTTAAAAAGGACTAATTCAGAAGAGATCATGATTCCTTCCTTCCTTGGTTAGAAAATGACACTCTTTTCCTAAACAGGACCTTTACCTTGGGCCCTCAATATAAGCAGGCAATGAAGTTATTAAGGAAATGTTCATCCATTTTAACCCAAATCCATAGCCCTAGGGCCTGAAAGAATTGAGATACACCCCAAAACAATTAGATTTCAACAAAAACAAATCATCCCTCAATTCTTGTCCAGATTTTCTTTAGTTTAGCCTTCTCTATCAGGTATTGGGACATGATGCCAATAAATGTGTAAAGATAGTGAAAAATTTGCAAGTTGATTAATAGTTTCATTCATTTAATCAACATACATTTATTAACCACCTATTTTTTCCAGAATCATTACCCTTACAGTCTAATAGAAGAATTCAGTATAAATAACAGATAACTACAGTACATAATATTATATAAGTGCAAAATAGTGATTTTGCCAAATTAGATATCACAGTGGATAGAGCACTGGGCCTTGGAATTGGAAGAACTGACTTCAAATCTGTCCTCAGACACTTAAAAGCTGTGTGACTCTAGGAAAGACTATATATATATATATATATATATATATATATATATATAGTGCTGGCACATGTTGTTTTTCTTGTTACCATTTCAGATGTTACAGTCACATCTGATTCTTTGTGACTTCATTTGGTATTTTCTAGCAAAGAAAGCAGAGGGCAAACAAATTTTTAAAAATAAAAAAATAAATAAAAAAGATATCCTCTGTATTGTTATTTTCTTCTCCAGATCATTTTATAGATGAGGAAACTGAGACAAACAGAGTGAAATGATTTTCCTAGAACCATACTAAATGTTTAATAAATGTTCATTCCCTCTCTCTCCTATTTCTAAGACAGAAACTTATCCTGAGTAAATTCTTCTTCCATTTTTGATTAATAGAAAATCTGTAAAGTTAAATAGATGAGACCCCTATGTGTCAGAACTACTGACACAGGTTCCTCAAATATACAATTCTAGAAAACTGATAATAATTAATTTATTCTCTCAATTACATCCCTTAAAAGGGTGTTTTGATTAACTGGCCCTAGGAAAGATAGTATCAAAATATTTCCTTTTTCTTCACAGTCAGTATTACTCAACTAGATTTGTCAAATAATTTCAGAGCTCTTATTATTTCCTACCAAAAAAATATTTGCAGTGTTTTGACATGAGTGCTACGAATATCGCTGGAGCAATTGTGTACACATACATGTACATATTTTGTCCAATGTGGGGTACTCCAGTGAAATAAGAATTCCAAGTGGCAACCTTGGCAACTCAGGCCTGCTCATTCATTCAATCATGAGTTCCTTCTTAAGACTGCCAACATGGAGAGGTAAATTAATGTCAGACTCCACAGACTCAAAAACAACCTGCAACTGAAAACTGGATCAACCGAACTGCTAAAGCTTAGGCTTTACAGAGGAGATTTGGAAAGATTAAGACAACTATCTCTGCATTTATAAAGGTTAAGTAACGAATTAGGATTTCCTGTCCAGACCCGGGTTCTCCAAGCCCAAAGACAACTGCAACTTTCCCCTACATCCCGGAGCACTGAATCCCAGAACACTGAAAAGGTTCTGAAAATTTAAGATTTCTTATTGACGAACCTATTCAGCCCTTGCTCCAGCACTGGTCCGAGAGGCAATCAATTCGCTTCCCTTCCTTGCCACTGCAGGCGGTTATTACTATAAATGTCGTCAATTAGGAGGAGACCCTTTTCTCCGTCCCTCCTTCCTACTCCTTCCTCACAAACCTTCTCTAACCGGTACAACTTCCCATTAGGCAGCAGTTAAATCAATGCGTTTCTTCTGTTTGCCCAGTAAATACCGCTCTAGGTGGTGATTGCTTTGGAAAGAAGCTTAGGTCCTTAGCATAACCAGGGTTGTGGGAGAGGTGATAAGGGCCTCCATGGTGGGGGGGGGGAGGGGGAGAGAGAGAGAGAGAGAGAGAGAGAGAGAGAGAGAGAGAGAGAGAGAGAGAGAGAGAGTGTTTAGCTGGAGGCCGAGCAAGGGATCGGGAGGTTGTAGCCTTGAGCCTTCAGCTGATTCAACCGTCAGAGGCCAGCAACAGGGTCTTAAGCAGCAGAAGCTATAAGCAGCCTTTCCTAGGGGAAAAAAAAGCAAGCAGCTACGCAGGGAGAGGGGGAGGAGAAGGAAGAGGAGGAGGAGGAGGAGGAGGAGAAGGAGGAGGAAGAATAAGTGGAGGAGGAGGAAGAAGAGATATACACAACACACAACACACACGCACACATACCTAGCTAAAGAGTCGTGGTACGGGAGCGCAGGGTGCAAGCAAGGGAGAAAAAAGAGGGCTCTGAGTGCGGGAAAAGTGAGGCGCAACAGGAGAAAGAAAGTCAAGTCGGCCACAACACGCATAAGCTAGCGGGGAGGAGGACATGGTCCCTCGGAAGAGAGCAGGTTGCAGAGTCTCCCAAGTCCTCCTGAGCCTAGGGAAGTGGCTAGCAAGAAAGGTGGGCGGGTGGGGGAGAAGCCCCAAGGCGACCTGGTTACTTCTTCCCACGGAAGCGATCTTAGGAAGCTCTCAATGATGAAACCTGGTGTAGATAGGAGAGCAACTCTCCTCGCCTACTACTCCAGAAGAGCTACCGAGAGGGCCCACTGCAATCCGGGTGTTTATCAGGGTGAGAGGTGGGGAGTCTGGCTGCCCCCCTTTCCCTAGAAGAGCCTGAGTTTAAGTGACATGCCCTGGAGGTGGTGTTAAACCAACCGGACTGGCGGATCCTCGGCGCTGGAAGCTGCCCGCCTCTCCGCCCCCGGCTCCAGTTGCGCCACCGGCCCCGGGGCTCACCTCCTTAGGGCTGTAACGCAGTCCCTCGCGAGCGCCCGACTTATGCATCCCAGCAGAGGCAGGAGAACCCAGTGCCGATCGCAGCTCAGGAGAGGAGGTCCCTTCCCCCGGGACGGTCCTGGACTGTAGACGGCTCGGGCTCCCCGGAGCAGCTCGGCTACAGCTAGGCGCTGCTGCAGTCTCTGCGCCGCCCGCCCGGGACCCAGACCCGCACCCCCGCATCCTAGCTGCTGCCGAGGGTCTAGGACGCTCCAGCACGTGCAAGGGACTGGATTTCTCCAAGAGCCTTTTCCCTGGGCGCTAAAGCTTCCCTAGCCCTCCTCCGACACGTCCCCAGGCTGCCCAATGGCAGGGTCCTAGCGCCCCACCGCGCCTCGATAGCGCTGCTTTAGCGCAGATTTAGCGCCCAGTCATTTCCTCTAATCACTGGATCTAGGATTTTGGAGCAAGAGATGTCATCTACATGACTTTCCTCATTTTAACACTGGTACTTAGACTTTTAGCGGTGACGTAGATTGGTACTGCTCACAGAGGTGCTAAATTTTAGCAGCGCATGGAGTCGTCTATCTAGTCAATTCAGATTCTGTTCTTGGACTCTTGTCTCCCCGACCCTTTGAAGATAAAAGAGTTCGGGACTTGTGTTTTTAAAGGAATTAAATTTATTTCTTTGTGACTCATTATCCCATAGTGTGCTCAGACTAGATTGAACAGAATATAACGTCCGTCTTTGGATTCCTTTAGCACCTAGCACGGTCCTTGGCACATAGTAAACTTTTAATAAATCGATTACCGATGGAGTTCTATGGCTTCTTTCCCTTTCCACCAGGTTCTTCTCCACCCCAGGAAAAAAAAAAAAAGAGAGTTTAGGACCTGCTCTGCCAGCTTTCTGCAACCCAATATGTATAAATTTTATGAGAATATACAAATTGGCTTCCATTTAGCAGTACTATAATTTGGGGTTATAATATAGGATACTACTGTCAATAAAAGAGACTTTCCCTCTTTAGGATAAAATAAATTTACTAAGAAGTAAATATTATAGAGCCTCCTTTTGTTTTTAAAGGAATAAAACATCAAAACCCAATTGTGAGAAAGAAAAATGTGCTAATTATATAAACAATTATTAAACATAAGCCAAATACAAATGCATTGAAATATCCTGGATGTCTTTCTTTTATTTCCTTCTCAAACCCTCTCTTTAAGTCACAGGTTGAAGTCACAGTTTTTTATGAAAATCATCAGGCTTCCAAAATTCCACCTTGAGTGAGGGCCAATCACCTAATTAAGCATTATAATTGTAAATAAGTCTCAGATTTATTATTGTCACAATTACCATAACTTCACTAGAGTCCTAAGACTCCACAGGATATCTAGTCCTCTGGGGCATGAAGGAATTAACAACAAAAATGTTCAAGACATTTGAAATCACCATTTTCCCTTTGGCTGCCCACATGGCTTGAGTCAGCCCAGAACAAGGACCAACAACAGCTTTTATGCCTGCTGCGTTTCTCATCTAGAAATAATGATGAAAAATAAGACTTCTTATGGATGAAAAAGAAACCACAGCAAGTTGTTTTTAAGTAAGATTCATTTCAGAGGAAATAAGGAGGGAAAAAGAAAGAAGAGAAAGACATAATCCTTTTGACATCTGGTCTAGTGGCTAGAGAGCTGGACCTGGATTCAAGACTTGGATTCAAAATCTGCTGTAATCCCTCCTAGCTGTGTAACCATAGGCAAATAATTTAACTACTCTGACCTTTACTTCTGTCATTTATAAAGTAGCAAAAATAATATCTTCATTCTTTATCTCACAGGATTGTTGTGGGACAAAAAGGTATGCTAAGAAATATGTAAATACTAACTACTATTATTATACAGCTCATAAATTACAAACATAAATTACAAATTCCATTAATGGAATAACTTATATTCCCTTTTCTTTGTGATGATAAGATTCAAAATTCCGAGGGACTCTAGAGATCATCTAAACTCTCCTAATTCCCTTAATCTATCATTCCTATCCAATCAGTCCCAAGTTTTGTCAGTTCTGCCTCCAGTGTCAGCTTGTATATTGATAATAGAAGCCCATCTGGGGATTTGGAAAGAACTTCAGAGATCTTAAGGTCAATTCCTTTACAGATAAAGAAACAGGATTGGAGAAGTAAATCGAGTTGGCCAAAGTCACATGAGAGTTATATAGTAGAGCCAAGTCTTAAGGTAGGTTCTATGACTTTATTGTTGCTCTTTTTGTTATTATAGTTATTGTTATCATTATTATTTTTAAATGAAAAGAAATCTATTTTCTTTCCTTCCCACTCCATCAAAAAAAAAGAAAGAAAGAAAATTGTTTTTAACAAATTGTTTCAACAAAATTGCGTATTCAGCCATATTCTCTTATAGGTTGTGTGTTTGTGTGTGTGTGTGTGTGTGTGTGTGTGTGTGTGTGTGTGTGTGTTCTGCACCTCTCTCTCAAGAGGTAAATAGTTAGCTTCATCATCTATCCTCTGGAGTTGTGGATGGTCATTGTGTCTTCAAGATTGTTTGGTTTTTATGAATGGAACACAACTTTGACACATGCTCAGATCAACTAAGGTGGAGTTGCCCCTGTGGAAAATGCCTTGCTTCAGGAAAAGGCATCCTGTTCCCTTATGAATTGGGTGGGAATCCAGAACAGTCTGTATTTTAAAAACCGACCAAATGGGAAGTTTTCTTTCTTTTTGGGGCTATGTCCAGAGGTTGAAGGTCCACCCACAGTACAGATGTTATAAGCTAAATTGTTTGGGGAGAAGAGCTATCTTCATACCCTATGCTCCACCTATTCTACCCCCACCTACCTTTTAGTTTCTGTGACCCTGAGAATGAGCTTAGAGTTTGGATCTGCTTTATTTTCCCTATTCATTCCAGACACAAGTGATGGAATTCCTATCATAAGTAGCTCCAACCATGGTGACCTTGGATTCAGGATTTCAAGTTGCTGTCAGCCCAGCAGGAAAGCTCTGAGAAGTTCTGGTGGTGAAACATGAGCCCAAGGGAACTTTTCACTTAGAATTTGGTATGACCATGCTATATGGAAACCCAATGTAGCTATGAATTTAATCCCTTTCCTCTCCCAAGAAACTAAGCCTGGTAGCACTATATGTTGTCCCTATGTGCAAACAGGCAAATATTGGGGGGCAATGTTTAATATGTTTGTTTTTACTATGATTTTGAAGTAAATATTTCTTTGTTGACGTAATCTGACTGTTAAAGTGATTAAATGGAACTAGGGGTCAAGATAACCTTAAATTAGAGAGAGCACCATCTGTGGAAGATAGAGCCAACAGCAGAGAGACTACACAGTTCCAAATCTTCTTAAGGGCATTGGAAAACTCTGGAGGAAGGTTGAAGGCCACACACCTGGCCTTTAGGTGGGGGGGGGGGGAGAGGAGGCAGAGTATTCAATGTTATATAATATCAGTGTTATACTATAAACTATTTTTCTTTTCCTGCTTACTTCACTATTTTTCAGTTTGTACAAGTCTTTCCATATCCCTTCAAAATCATCTTCCTTCCTCGTTTTTAACAGCTCACCAATATTTCATTATATTCATACAACACAATTTGTTGAGTCATTCCACAAATGGTTATTCTTTAAGTCTTCAGTTTTTTAACTTCACATAAAGAACTGTTTTAAATATTTGTGCACATGTATACCACTGCTAGGCTGCTAACCAACACTACCTTCAATGTGCCATGACACCTCTGACATTTCTCCTTATCTCTCTCTGAACCCAGGCCCACCATGCCAGTTTAAATCCTCATTACTTCTCATCCTGTATTTATTCACCTGTGTACAAATGGTAACCCCCCCCCCACCATAGAACTTGTTTAAGTCTGTTAAGGACATTGGCTATTTGCTCTTTTGTTTTTGTAGTTCTATCTCGTAACAGAATATCTATAGTAGAATAAGGCTTAGTCAGAGAAATCATTTATAATTCTGCCACTTGGAGCAAGCACCCCAAAATATGCTGGGATGAGCATCACTCAGGGATTCCAAAATGACATTTTAGAATAAATTCAGCTCCTCTTATGGGAGGAGTGATAGAAACTTCAGGGAGAGATCCGGAGATATTGGCCATGTGGTTGTTAAATGTTCAGCGTGAGCTTTTACATTTCAGGAATTCACAAATGCTACAAATTGGTGCTTGAGTTACTGTTTTGTTGATTGGTCTAGTGTAAGAAAATGGGAAAGATGTTAATATTGCATATTTTAATTGTGTTTTGGGTAGGTTGTTATTTTTTTCCCAAAGCAAGTTGTTAAACATTTATTAATATACCACTAGCTGACTCCTCTGGGAATAAGTCATGTATGGATGATCCACAGAAGAGTTGAAGTGGGAAAAAAAAGGATACATCTGGTAAGTACCAATTTTGGCTTATCATTCTTACTTACTAAGGAAATACTAGGTATTTCTACCTGCTGCTAAAGTAAGTACAAGGACATTCATTGCCTTTGAAATTTCAGTATCACGGGGTAAAGACCTCAATATCCTTACACTATAGTAATAACAGTTTCATATTAAGTAAATTCGTATTAAACCAAATTGAATGACTAAAACCCTTATCCTCTATTCTCTATACCAAATCTTAAGGCTTTTGAGGTATTTGAATGGAAAATAAAATCTTCATTAGTGATTTTAAAAGGTCATAAAGAAAGTATAAAAAGAAATTTGATAGTAGAAAAATAACAGAGATACTGAATTTCTAAGGAGAAAAAAATATTTAAGGAAATAAGTATGGTTTGGAAAATCTAAGATAAAGTTATCCATGCCAAAATCAAAATACAGAAATTTCAGATAGAAATTAGCTAAACTGAAAAAAAAAGAAAGGGGGTAAGAAATCATGGGAAAAAGGACTCAATGCATCAAATCAACTGAATTGCTTTTCTAATTTGTGAAACATAAGCTTCAATTATGGGGATTTTCCAGAAAGGCCCTATAGAAATACTCAGGAAAATGTACACAAATTATATGCCTCTGGCAGTCATAAGGCTGAGTGTTGTTCCTGAGATGCTTCCTGACAATAGACAGTGTTGAGAAACTATTAACAAGAATTTTCTGCATCTGTACAAATTTATTGAGCCTTATGGGTTTTTATACACACCATATTTTTACATTTTTCTTCTGAGTCAATTTTGTGGTTCTTTAATATTTCAGTTATGTCCAATTCTTCGTGATTCTGGAGGGATTTGCCATTTCTTTCTCCTGTTCATTTTATAGGTTGGGAACTGAGAAAAACAAGGTTAAGGACTTCCCCATAGTCACCTAGCTAGTAAGTGTCAGATCTTCCAATTCCAGAACTGGTACTCCGGAGGTGGGACATTGTGCCACTTCAATGCCCCATAGTGATCTGGAAAATGCATCCCAACAATCAGCTAGTATTTAGTCCCTCACTGATTACTAGTAAATACCTCACCTACAATGGTTTCTGTACAAAGAACTGTAAGAGAATGGACAATTAAAGGAACAGGTTATAGATTAGACCCATGATTTCTTTGGTATGAGGAACTACAAGAAGAGGAAATTCTCTCACTGATGCAGGTCAAGAGCTTTTCTGTAATTTAAAGTCTTAGTTGCTTAGAACAATAACATCAAACTCAAATAGGAAACAATCACTAATTTTTAGCTAGAGATTCCTGGGAGCCATATATTATCTTTGCTTTAAATATATATTGTCTATGTTTTGATGTATTGTTAATTTTGTTAAATATTTCCCAATTTCATTTTAATCTGATTCAGGGAAACTTCTGAGTGTTATGGGACATGGTATGTTTAATATCTGTGATCTAGAGTACTTAGAAGTTAGATAATTTGACTGGGGTTTTATATATATGTATGTATGTATGTATCTATATATATATATATATATATACATATATATTATATATATGCATACATACATATAGCTAGTATGTGTTAAAGGCAAAATTTAAATCTGGATCATTTTGGCTCCAAGAGTAGCTCTCTACATTATTCCAGTGATTATTACAAAAAAGAAATAAAAGACACACTCATTGCTTTAAAGAATCTTATGATCTTGCTAATACATAAATGAAATTTCAGAATTTATCTTTACCTGCAGGCTAGATTTGAAATTCCTTTTCTCTATTACATCAACCCATTTAAAATCAAACAAAGTCTAGCATATATTAGGTACGCAAAAGGTTCATTTACCTGTATCATTGATCTTCATAACCCTAACAAAATGCCTTGAATGTAGTTAAGTACTTAAGAAATGTTTATTCAATTAAATTGAATTCTTGCTATCTCCTCTACTTCTAAATTGATTCCTGATTTCTTCTTTCTGATCTTACCCTTTCCTCATTTTCCCAGTCCCCCCAGGTAGAACTGTGACTTACAATTCTGATAGTTTAGTAATATTCAGTGGAACTGGATGGAGGTTGGGGAAGGCCATGAGGAAGAGGTCTAAGACAGAAACACTCGTTTTCAGGTGGTAAGGTTGAGGTAAATTGAAGGCAGAGCTCATGAGCTTGAGGCATTTTAGGGACTAGGAGACAAGGGTGATTGAAGAAAGCAAAGGTATAAGTGGAGAAAGAAAATATGAGTCTGGGACTAAACTTAATGAAAGAAGAGGGAAATAACCTACAGATCCACATATGACAGCAATAAAGAAATAAAAAGGATGAACAGAACTTTAAAGGAAGAGAATGAATGAGTGAAAGAAGCATTTATCAAGATTTTATTAAAAGAATTCATCAAGAATTTATTATGTGCTAAGCTCTAGAAATACAAATAGGAAAGTATCTCACGTTCTAATGGAAAAGACAATACATATGTAAGATTCCATCTGCAAGTCAGATGGAAAAATCCCATGGCTTTTAGAATATAGCAGCAAAGATGTTTCTTTTTTAATGTCCTTTCCGCTAATAACAAATTACATAATGACATTAAATTTATAGTGATAAAATTTTATCAGTTTCTGTGATTGTTACAAACTGAAATAATTTTATATTTTCCCCTCTCTGTTGTATCAGTAACCAAGACCTTTGCATTCTTTCTTCATCTTTTCCTTCTATCATAGGCCAGGAGTGACTCAGATCAATTTAGTTCGTTCAAGTTCAAGAAAGGAGTAAAATGACTCACACACACTATCCAACAGTTAACAAAAAGGATAATCAGCAATAATACAACATTCATTCAGGGAGACACAGCTCCCCTCATTGCTATATGTAAATCTGATCAGCAGAGTGAGTTGAATTAGACAAGTTTGATCACTGAAACAGGAATGGGTTAGTCGCCAAATCTGAGGGTCATTTACTCTTTCTAGTCTAGCTTTTTCATGTCCTACACAACTGGGAAACTACATTAATAGCTTAAGCCTTAGTCCCCTAAATGAATCAAGTCTCAAGATCACTGTACAAGGGAAATAAAACACATGCAAATAAACAAATAAACAAGGCTTGCTTATACACCAGGAATTCTAATAGATAATGTTCTTATCACATTCTGCCCCTTGATGGAGAGACCCTAAAGGTTTTCTAGAATTCTTTCCATACTAAAATGGCTTTAGGGCTATTTCTGGATAGCCCTAAAATTGGGAATGTGAGAAACTTGGAACAGGTATCACTGGATAAAGAACTGTGCTCAGGTAAAAGAAAAAGAAAAACCAAAAGAATAGGGTTTAGGGGAGGAATTGAATTATGCAATGATTGTCACTGTGAAGATCAAACACAGATGAAAAATAAGACAAAATCCCAGGCTGCATCTCACAGATGTGGAAGTGTCATGTAGTAAGTGATGTTGAGCTCATTTCACAATGGATCGCCCAGTGTAAAGATATAATGATGACTAGGAGTCACTTCAAGATTCATCAGAGCAGAATCATCAGAGATACTTCTAGCACAATCATCTATTCTCATCATGGGTCAGGTTGACCTGCAATAAGACGGAGAAGAGATTGTCATTCCCTTGCATGCAGTCTGTCCTCATATTAAGGTATACATTATATCACCACCATTTCAGGATTCATCTGGCCCACCAGCTGGGAACTTCCTCTCCATAGAAGCCTTAGGGGGAAAAGGGATAATACCAAATTTCTTTCTAGGAGAGGAGCAGTCCCATCTTCCCTCAATGCCTGAGGAAGAACCAAAGGTGAACTGGTAAAAACAGCTCAGTTATTCCCAAGGTAGGGGGAGGGCAGGAACAACACTATGGCTCTGGTAGATTTTTAAGTTTAATTTTAATTATTAATACTTTCTTATTTCTAGACATCAATCAAACCAAACCAAACCATACAAAAAAAAAAAAAAAAAAAAGCTCAGATGTGTCACTTTGCTGATTTATGAAGTGTAAATGAAAATTTATCAATCCAGGCTCTCATGAGTCAGATCGAACTTACTCCTGCATATTCCTAGCAAGGACTTTTCCTTACTCTTATGCAGGGACATATTAGAGGATCCCCTTTTTATAAGTATACATATATTTATCATAGTTACACTGAGGCAATTTCACCATTTTTACCTCCCCGTGACTTTAGAGCTTATTATCTCCAAAATTACCTCCAAAGAATTTAATCTTTTGATTCCCCAAGCTCTTTCTAGAAAAAAGTTGTCTAAACCATGCTGGAAAAGAGAAATGGCAATTGAGGGAAGATGCGAGTAGTTTTTCTCAGTGTTTTTTTGTAGAGGGATGAAACTCTGAAAAGGTGTACTTGAATCAGACAGCAGATCACTGAAAGCTAATTATCTATTTAAGATGAGACAATGGCTCTATATACATATATTTAGATGAGATGATGATGTGATGGCTCTGCTCACCATTGGTGCTTGCTGAATGTTTGGTGATGAGGTAATCATAGGCAAGGATTGGAGGGCTGGAGGAGAGAGATCAGGATCACTTGGCTGCAGGATGAGGAGGAGAGAGGCTAGAGACTCTGGACTCCAGAATCCAGGATACATCTTTGGCAAGCCATGTGGCAGCTTGCCTGATTCCTTTACTTCTAAGTAAGACCAAGGGCTTTGATTGATCCTGACTCTGACTAATCCTGAGGGTCTGCAGGGTGCTAGCCCAGACATTATATTTTTTCAGGGATTGTTATGAGGAGGCAGTGAATGTAAAAACTTGATGTCTCTGCGCCAGAAACAATATAAGGAAGGGCAGAAGAGACCAGCACAATGTTCAAATGCAGTCCACTGGAGAATGGACCTAAGAAATCACTGATAAAAGAGATTTTCCCCTGATTCATTGCAGACATGCTTTCTAAGAAGTGGGGCATCCATTCCTGCTAGTTAGGAGCATGAAAAGGAAGCTTTTGTTCAGTATGGGTAAATCTCTTGCCCTGAAATGGGAATGGAATAATTTGTCACTTGGCAAATTGAAAACCCTATAGACGAGGTAGGAACTCCAGTTGACCTGAAACTCCCCACTGGAAAGAAATAGTTGCTTCATCCTCTGTGAAGACTGTCATATGATCCCACACCCAGTACAACATGCCATCATTACCACCATGTCCAAATTTGGCAATTGGTCCATTTCCAAACCTATGACTTACTAATAATTATATCCATTTTTTTAAGCTCAGCAGAGTGCATATGATATTTCTGCTAAGTCCTAACATGGCCCATAAATAATTGCATGCAATAAGAAGCATCATTAAAATTCCTCTAATTCAACTCAACTCAAAAGGAGAGTATTGATTATCTAGTTCTATTCTCTCTAGACTCCAAACCATTCATCCAAGCTCATAACTATTTCCCAGGAACCTGTCCTTCACTTTTCAGGATGCTCATCCCTCAGAATATCCTCCATTAGTGAACTAATGGCCATAGAAATATAGTTGCCAAACCATGAGCAATCCAAATATAATAAAGTTCCCCAGGATTCAGAGCCTTATAGTGGGGAACCACTGAGCTTGTAGAGGAAGTAGACTACGAGAACATAAACTAGAGGAATCAGTCTCTGGCAAAGCTACCACATAAGGAACCTAGGCAACTACATCTTGAAAGTACCATTTCCATTTGATAATAGAGACCTTTTATGCCCTACACATGTTATCAGAGGGACCATTTTTGTCTTACTCAACTCATAATAGACAATTGTAGATGAAGTATGTTGGTATAACTCTTCATTAATTATATTTTCAGTGACAAATAGGACACAGTAGCATTCAAGTAAATGCTTTTCAAATATGGGTTAATGAGTAATCTCTGAGGAAAGTTTGCAATGCCAGTAGTCTATTAGTCACTTTGTCCGGGCTTTCCTACATACCTGCCAAAGGTTTCATTAAACATGATCTTTATAGAGAAACCACCAAAAATATGGGTGTCACACAGTCATAAGTATCTAGGAGAGGATTGATGAATAGTCTGATTTCAGTCTTTCAAGGCTGTAGTATATTCTAGGACTCACTCAAAAGAGGCAGAATTTTGAACTGGTAAATGAGGGTCATCTGTGAGAAATATGAATTCTCCAAAACCCAAAGAGTCTAATAATCATCTGGGATTCCTTCTTTATATATCAGAGAAGCAAATGTTGTTTATTCTGCATTGTGTCTGGAATCATCTGGTTTCTCAGCATGGTCCACAAAACTTGACTAAGTGAACTCACTTTTGGAATTTCATACTTTCCTCTTCTTCTGTACCCTCTACCTCAGAAGGACGACCATCTGATATGCCTTGTCTGGTCCAGTCAATATTACATCACCATTGTAGTGGTCAACAGCAATATTCTCAGAAAGTGGGGTCTCTTTGTGGGTCTCTGGCCATCAAACTGTGGCAAAATAAAGGAGACTTCAATTAGCTTTGGGGAAACACAAGTGAAAGTATACTGGATCCTTTCCCAGACAAAAGGAAATTGATGGGGTCTTGTAACAAAAAAAAAAAAAAAATGAAGGCTAGATTACTTATTTTATCCTCATTACCCATTAAAAACCTTTCCAAAACAGGAATTACATTCAGCTACCCAATGTCTAAGACACCAGGAGCCCAAAAGAAGGTTTACAAAAAACAAAACATGACTAACATCTATCTTGAGCTGACTCAGCACCTATTTCCTCATCACTGATCATGCTCCTAGCAAGAAGTCTGAACTAGCTGATCCAATTCATGAGCTTGTAATAAAATCCAATCTTACAGCTTGGTCTCCCACTCTTTTTTCAGTGTCTTGGATAAGTAGCTCTCAGATTCCATAAGTTTCCTAGGTCTTAATGTCTAGTGTTGCAGCAGTAAACTTTGCTGTAAAGGATCTGTGGAGGACAGCAGAGGAATAGAGAGAATAGGGAAGAATACATATCTGGACTTGAAATAGAGCTTAAACCTCTCCCCTGACCTCTATTATCACACTTCCCCCAGTAACTAAAATATCCAAAGTCCAAACTCCACAAAACAACCATAGTTGCAATAGCACCAAGATGTCAACCCTGCTGGATCAGAAAATTGAAGAAAAAAGGGAATGAGACAGGATACCATGTGGGATTGTGCAGCACTTCACTAAACCTGAAGGAATGATTCTAGTTTCCATCTAAAAATTAGTTCTATTCCCCTAAAATTTATTTGGGTAGAGATTATGAATTGATCAGGAAACTGAGACATTTTGAGATCCAGCCCTAGAGAAACCACTATCAGAGGGAAGGAGTCAGAAAGTGAGCAATAGGGAAAAATAAAGGTGTAAAAAGACTGGAATGACCCCAAGATCTCATGAGGAACCTAGGCAACTACATCTTGAAAGTACCATTTCCATTTGATAATAGAGACCTTTTATGCCCTACACATGTTATCAGAGGGACCATTTTTGTCTTACTCAACTCATAATAGACAATTGTAGATGAAGTATGTTGGTATAACTCTTCATTAATTATATCTTCAGTGACAAATAGGACACAGTAGCATTCAAGTAAATGCTTTTCAAATATGGGTTAATGAGTAATCTCTGAGGAAAGTTTGCAATGCCAGTAGTCTATTAGTCACTTTGTCCGGGCTTTCCTACATACCTGCCAAAGGTTTCATTAAACATGATCTTTATAGAGAAACCACCAAAAATATGGGTGTCACACAGTCATAAGTATCTAGGAGAGGATTGATGAATAGTCTGATTTCAGTCTTTCAAGGCTGTAGTATATTCTAGGACTCACTCAAAAGAGGCAGAATTTTGAACTGGTAAATGAGGGTCATCTGTGAGAAATATGAATTCTCCAAAACCCAAAGAGTCTAATAATCATCTGGGATTCCTTCTTTATATATCAGAGAAGCAAATGTTGTTTATTCTGCATTGTGTCTGGAATCATCTGGTTTCTCAGCATGGTCCACAAAACTTGACTAAGTGAACTCACTTTTGGAATTTCATACTTTCCTCTTCTTCTGTACCCTCTACCTCAGAAGGACGACCATCTGATATGCCTTGTCTGGTCCAGTCAATATTACATCACCATTGTAGTGGTCAACAGCAATATTCTCAGAAAGTGGGGTCTCTTTGTGGGTCTCTGGCCATCAAACTGTGGCAAAATAAAGGAGACTTCAATTAGCTTTGGGGAAACACAAGTGAAAGTATACTGGATCCTTTCCCAGACAAAAGGAAATTGATGGGGTCTTGTAACAAAAAAAAAAAAAAATGAAGGCTAGATTACTTATTTTATCCTCATTACCCATTAAAAACCTTTCCAAAACAGGAATTACATTCAGCTACCCAATGTCTAAGACACCAGGAGCCCAAAAGAAGGTTTACAAAAAACAAAACATGACTAACATCTATCTTGAGCTGACTCAGCACCTATTTCCTCATCACTGATCATGCTCCTAGCAAGAAGTCTGAACTAGCTGATCCAATTCATGAGCTTGTAATAAAATCCAATCTTACAGCTTGGTCTCCCACTCTTTTTTCAGTGTCTTGGATAAGTAGCTCTCAGATTCCATAAGTTTCCTAGGTCTTAATGTCTAGTGTTGCAGCAGTAAACTTTGCTGTAAAGGATCTGTGGAGGACAGCAGAGGAATAGAGAGAATAGGGAAGAATACATATCTGGACTTGAAATAGAGCTTAAACCTCTCCCCTGACCTCTATTATCACACTTCCCCCAGTAACTAAAATATCCAAAGTCCAAACTCCACAAAACAACCATAGTTGCAATAGCACCAAGATGTCAACCCTGCTGGATCAGAAAATTGAAGAAAAAAGGGAATGAGACAGGATACCATGTGGGATTGTGCAGCACTTCACTAAACCTGAAGGAATGATTCTAGTTTCCATCTAAAAATTAGTTCTATTCCCCTAAAATTTATTTGGGTAGAGATTATGAATTGATCAGGAAACTGAGACATTTTGAGATCCAGCCCTAGAGAAACCACTATCAGAGGGAAGGAGTCAGAAAGTGAGCAATAGGGAAAAATAAAGGTGTAAAAAGACTGGAATGACCCCAAGATCTCATGAGGAAGAACAATTTGAACATATACTTCACAAATTATTCTCAAAAATAGAGAATCTTACTGTAATCCTTTTATAAGAAAAAAATGTCATTTTAGTATGTAAATCAGGGAAGGCTAAAACAGGGAAGGGAAACTATAGACCAATATCATTAATGAATATTAACTCAATTTAAAAAAAAATCCTATCAAATAGATTATAGCAATTTATCCAAGAAATCATTCATTATGACTTGGCAAAATTTATACCAGGAATGCAAAAATGATTTAATATTAAGAAAGCAATCAATAGGAAAGCAAAAATAAATTTTGGTTAAAAAACCAAATACCAGTCATTTCTGCATTGGTCAGAAACCCTGAGGGTCTTCCCTTTCCAGATTCATTCATTCATTCAATAATTTATTTAGATTTTTTGGACTAGATGAAAGAGGAGATTCTTTGCCTCAATTGCTACCCAACCTTAATCACTGAATGGAAGTGACCTCAGTCAAAGGGAGACCTGTGGGAAAGCTTAATTTAAAAAGCCCAAGTCTCTCATTGTATTCAGGGCCCTCTTGTCTTAATCTATATCTTGCCATTAGATCCAGATTGCTCTGGAGGAAAAAGTAAGACAAGTGACCTTGCACAGCTCTCCCTCACTTCAGTCTAATTCACTTGCATGTCATTGCATCATCTCCGTGATTGTCACGGTCCTTTTTGAGAATGAAGAATGAAGCAACAACAACAAAAACAAAATGGCATGATTCTCTCAATTAATGTAGAAAAATCATTTGATGAAGTACAACATTTTATGCTAAAAAGCCTTCAGACCAAGAGCATACAACCTTTCTTATTATCATAGAAAAAAACTTATCTAAAAGCAAACAGGCATCATATACAATGGGGATACATTTGAACCTTTTCCATTATAGAAGCAAAGCAAGAATGCTCACTCTTCGCACTATTATTTGCTCTATTTCTACAAATGCTAACAACTATAATAAGATAAAAGAAAGAAATTAAAAGGCATAAATATTGATAAAGAGGATATAAAACGATCCATTTTTTTTCTGACAAGATAGTATATTTGGAAATTCGTAGGGAATTGACAAAGACACTAAGATAATTAATAGTTCCCATAAAGTTGCAGACTACAAAATAATTTTTCTTTTTAATAATAATAAAATCCAAGAATCAAAAATTAAAGGGAAATCTCATTCCAAGTAACTACAAAATACTAAAATATCTGTGAAATGATCAATAAAAATTCACAAGCTTGTACAGATTCCATTACAAAGTGCTCCTCAAAGAAATAAATAATTATTTAAATAATTGGAGTGATATACAGTACTCTTGGTTAGATCATGCCAATATAATAAAATGAAAATATTATTAAAGTTAGTTTATAGCTTTAATGCTATCCCAATCAAATTACCAATAGGATACTTTATAGAAGTTGATAAAATAATAACAAAATTATTAGGAAAAACAAAAGATCTTAAATATAAAGTGAAATGATGAAAAGCAGTGAGAATGAAGGAGAAATAGCACTTCCAAATCTCAAAATTATAAAATTATAAAGCAGTCATCAAAACTATCTGCTATGGAGTTGAAAAATAGAGAGAAAAATCAGTGGAACAGATTAAATAAAAGAGTTTCATAAAGCAAAATACATAAATGAACTATGGGGAAAAAAGTTTCTTATATAATAAAAACTACTAGCAAAATTGGGAAGCAATCTGGCAGAAATTAGGTTTAGATCATGATCTTACACCATATTTCACAATACATTCAATGTAGATATCATGACCTTAATATTAAAGATCATACTATAAAAAAAGTTAGAAGTCAATTAGATGTCTCCTACAGCTTTGGATAGTAGATGTATTCTCTCTCTCTCTCTTTTTTTACTGAGGCAATTGGGGTTAAGTGACTTATCCAGGTACACACAGTTAGGAAGTGTTAAGTGTCTGAGGCCAGATTTGAGCTCAGGTCCTCCTGATTTCAGGGTTGGTGCTCTATCCACTGTGCCATCTATACTTTCTCATTAGGTTGTACTATTATCACTTTCACCTTAGAAAAAGGACCAAGATGTTATATTTGATGCTTAACATAATTCTTTCTGTTGCTATGTGTTTATACAAAGTATGTGGAAGCCAATTCTATCATTGCATAGGAAATGTTTTCTTAACCAAAGAAGAAATAGAAGCAATTATAAAAGATAAAAGATAATTTTGATTACAAGACACTGAAAAGCTTTTGCACAGACAAAATTAATGCATCTAGGAAAGGAAAGAAAGAGGTCCAATGGGGAAAAAAATCTTTGCATCAAATTTCTCTAATAAGAATCTAGCATTCAATATATATATATATGTATATGTATATACATATTCTATATATGTTATATAGAAACACACACATATATGTATGTATAGATATATACATGCATGTATGTATAAATACACATACATGTACGTATGTTTATAGTTAGGCATATGTATATATGATACACACACATACATTTGACTAATAGTAATTCCCCAGTAGATAAGTGGTCAAAGTGAACAGTTTTCAAAAGAAGATTTACATAGCATATACAACCATATAAAAGAATACCACAAATCCCTAATAATATAAGAAATATATACATGTGTGTATATCTTGTGTCCATTTAGGGTTATTACAATAAGGTTTTACCTCATACCCTGAAAATGGACAAAGATAATAAAAAATGCCAATAATCAATGTTGAAGGGATTGTGGAATGATAGATTCACTAATCCATTGTTGGTGGAGCTGTGAAATGTATCTATATAACCACTGACCAAATTTCCCTGGACCTATAAAGCTATTTCTGTTTATCCCAACCCTCAATGATCTTTTTCTCCTCTAAACTCTTATAATACTTATAATCTATGCCATCAAACCACTTCTTTTCATAAACTCCCTTGTACTTATCTTTATACACAGAAATGTTTTGTGTTTTCCCTAACTAGGTTCTAAGCTCACTGAGGCAAGGGAATACATCTTTACATGAAGAATGACTCTTATAAATATCACATTGTCCTTTATAAAACAGGTACATATACATTATAGAAATATTTGTTGGCCACTATTACATGTGATATATGCAATACTCAATTATTATGTGTTAGCCAAATGATGAAACAAAGCAAACATAATATAAATTTAGTATATGTACATGTGCTATGAGATGGAACTTGGACTGATGTCTGTAAATAGGACTTCATTTATTAGGCTATTATATTTCTATTGTCAACTATAATTATATGTATGTTTGTATTAAAATCTTCATAGCTTCTTATAGGCATCCCTAAGACGTGTTCTTGAATTCCACAAGTGTGTGTAAACTGCATGTGTTGTTTGTCTTTTCAGTGACCTACCTTTGGTCAATATTTTCAGAGCTGGAAAGTCTCAGCAAGGCACAGGGTTTTACTAACAACAAACGTCTTAGCTAACAAATGATGATCATTCACAAAAGATTACTAGAAGTTGCAGTGTTTTTCAAAATATAGTCTACGTGAGTCCTCCTTCCTACAAATGGTATAGAGGCTGGTGCCAAATTGAAGTTACATAAATGTTTATTATTTTTAAGAGGTGTTTTCCACCACTGATTAAATCAGATATGGAAAAAACCTCAAATATTAATATTTCAAAAATATTACTTTAATAATACCCAAAGTTCATAAATTTTTTATTATTTGTTTTGGCCATGAAAAGTCTATGTACCTGGAATAGCCTAGTGCCAAAAGTTTGAGGACAATTAATTCTGTTAGTCTCCATGTCACATTATGATACATTTGCTGTGCTGTGTTATCAAAGAAGAACTGGAAAATGTAATAAGCAGCTGACCCAGTCCAATGTTCAAGATTTCACAAAAACAGAGAATATTAATGTTGAAAAGTATTAAGTGGTCATCTAGTCCAACCTGAAAGGAATTCCCTGCTCTAACATAATAAGGCTTTGTCCAGCTTCTGCTTGAAGAGATAGGGAGCTCATCACATCTTAGGAGACTTAATTCCAATATAGTTGTTCATTAGGAAGTTTTGCCTAACATCAAGCCTAAATCTGCCTCTTTGCAGCTTTCACTAAACACTTCTGGTTCATCTCTATGTAGCCAAGTCTAGACTTTTCTTCATCTGCAGCTCTTCAAATACTTGAAGGTAGCTAATATGTCCTCTTTGGGTGTACTCTTCTCCAGGGAAAATATTAACTGATATTTTCTTTTATTTTTAATTTTTTTTATTTTAGTAGTATATCATTTTTCCAATTACAAGTAAAGATGGTTTTCAACATTAATTCTGCAAGATTTTAAATTCCATTATTTTCTACTTCCTTTTTTACCTCTCCCCTCCCCAAGACAACGAGCAAACTGATATAGATTATAAATGTTTTCTTGTGTTTTTAACCTTTTGATCTGATTTTTTCTTTCCCAACATAACCTATGTTGAGACATGAATCATGTTGAGAAAGAAAAATCAGAACAAAAGGGAAAAAACCACAACAAAACAACAACAACAAAACATGAAAATAGTATACTTTTATCCACATATAGTCTCCACAGTTCTTTCACTGGATGCAAATGGCATTTTCTATTCCAAGTTTATTGGAATTATTCTGGATCACTGCATTGCTGAAAAGAGCTGTCTTTCATAGTTGATCATCACACAATCTTGTAGTGTGTGTATACTACACTACATACAATAGTGTACAATTGTGTACAATATTTTCCTGGTTCTGCTCACTACACTTAGTTCATGTGAATCTTTCTAGGCTTTTCTGAAATCAGCCTACTCATAGTTTCTTATAGAACAATATTATTTCATTACATTCATACACCATAATTTATTCAGCCATTCCCCAATTGATAAGCACTCAGTTCTCAGTCTCCAGTTCCTTGACACTACCAAAAAAAAGATTGCTACAAATATTTTTACACATGAGGGTCCTTTTCCCTCTTCTATGATTTCCTTGGGATACAGACCCAGTAGTAGCATTGCTGGATCAAAAGGAATGCATATTAATTGATATTTTCAACTAATCCTCATGTGGACTCAAAGACCTTCACTATTCTAGTTGTTCTTCTCTGAAAACTAGGAAACTTGGTGATATAGTAAAATAGTAGCTAGGACATTCGACTTGGTTCAGGAAGATCAAGCTGAAATCTCATCTCAGAAACTTCTCAGTTATGCAACTCTGAGCAAGTCAATGAATCTTTTAGTTTTGGGTTCATCATGTATAGAATGAGAATTATAATGGTATATCCTTCCCAGGGTTGTCATGAGGATCAAATGAGATAATATTTATAGATGCACTTCGCAAATTTTAAAGAACTTTGTTAATGTTAATTACTATTATTGTTGTTGTTGTTTGTTGTTGTTGTTGTTGTTGTTGTTAGCAATGTCCTTCATTAACTGTGCTGCCCAGAACTAAACACAATTCTCCAATGATATAGCAGGATGATCACCACCTTATTCCTGGAAGTTATATGTCTCTTAATGCAGTCCAAGATTAGGGTAGTGTAATAATCCTAACCTGCTTCAGTTTTCAGTGAGAAATTATAATGTAAACAATAAGATGTCACTGTTTAGATCTTGGTGGATGCATTAATAATATCTCTCTCTCAGGCAGAAAGTGTTGGTGATGACAAGCTGGTGCTTGGCAGGACATCCAAACAGGAGGAGTTTACTGCTGCTCACTTTTCCAATTTCCAATTAGGTGAGAGACAGTAAAGTTACTCCATATGTCAATACCACTGCCAACACATGCATTAAGATGCCCCTCTGATGATCAGCTTGTCACTTGTTGGCACTACCGTGCTGGCACTACTGTGATGAATCTGTCTAGGTGGTACATCATTATTCCATCACCAAAACTAGCCTCAGGAAGCACCAACATAGTGGCACAATTTTCATTCCAGCAAGAGGAGAAATTAAAACTTCTAGGTCATTTGGTATGGCCCAGGATTTGCTACTGAGCTAAGTTTCAGAACCACCCTTTAAACAGCAAACATACTTTCCTTACTCATTAGAAATTTTGCAAAGTATTCATACACTAACTCTATTGAGAATTTGTTGAACAGAGGTGTCACGCTTATGGCTTTTAGCTAGACAAAATACAATTGGGAAGTGTTTAACAAGATTGAATAAAATAAAAACATAAATAATGTTAATTTTTGATTTTCTAAGTCAATATTTGGTAGCAGGAATATTTTTCCATTTGAGTTTGATATCTGTGACTTTGCTGTTAACTGGCAAAGGCTGGAGTAGGTAATTCAGGCTTTCTAAAAAACACCAAAAAGTTGCTCTAGAACATAATAAATGTTCTCTGTGACTTTGCTGTTAACTGGAATAAGTAATTCAGGCTTTCTAAAGAATAGCAAAAAGTTTACAGGTTTCTAGAGCAAATAGCCTACAAAGTGAAATGCACAAGAAAATCCACTGGAGTGTAAGAAATCCCTTGTTATATGTTTTCAATCTAATAAATAATAAAATTAAGCTTTGTTAATTTTTAATATATGGATCAACAATTTTTAATATATGTGCATTTCAGAGGGACACATGCCATGAATAGCACAGAGAGGCATCTGGAGGGAAAAGTGGACATTTTACAGTGTGATGGTATAATTGACAATGACTTCTTCACTCATCATTTGCATTTAATGTATTGCCATGTACTTCAGTTGACTCATGCCTGGGGAAGTAGATTTACAGATTATTACTAATCTTCTTAAAGTAGATAAGTGAATTTAAAAGATTCTTAGCCCCTTCAACAACAAATAAATCATCCCATGGATTGAAAGTAATCAAACAACATGACCACAATTTTACAACAAGAAAAAAAGCAAACTGACACTTCTCCCATCCCCAGTGTGAGCTCTAAAAAAGTCATACTACAAGCTGAAAAAACAAGGATGGCCTAGTTACATCTGATAAGAAGTTGATCCAACAAATTCAAATTTATCAAGACCATTAATTGAATATGGTTTGCAAACACCACAATAATGAATCTTGCCCAAATTTCAAATTGTACTTGAGCTATTAGTTATGGAAGCATAATGCCATTGTAATAAAAAAGACATCTAAAATGTTTTGCTACTGAAAATAATGTAAATGTCCCATCTACAAAAGTTCATTTATGCACACTCAAAAAATTGGGAATTAGATTTTCTAACCTGCTTAAAAATCTTCCCCCAAAAGAATCAAAGGGTTTTATATCCATCTGTCAAATAAATAAATAAATTACACATACACATACACACAGACACACAGACACACAGACACACAGACACACACACACACACATACACACACACATTATATATATATACATATACATATATATGTGTGTGTGTGTGTGTGTGTGTGTGTGTGTGTGTGTATATATATATATATATATATATATATATATATATATATATACACACACACATATCACTTTCTTATTAGGTTGCATTACAACACATGGAAAAATGATTAAAAAACCATAGACCATGATGCATTTCTATGATTTGGATTGATGTTTTCTTTTGTGAGATCAACTAAATCTCCACTATCTACCTAGATATAAGATAATGAAGTTTATTTTTCAACGATAATAACTATGTAACCAAATGCGGAAATCAATTGAATTTAGAACCAATTCTTCAAATGGCTATATCATAAGATATTAAACCAAGATTTTTTTTAAAACAGTGAAGAATATGAAACATACTACTTAGCTTAGTTCAAACAAGTTTTTAAAATACTATTCTTAAATAACATAAAAGTTCAAATATTTTTTATTTCTTATTCATCTCAACTTAAAAAAATTTATTATGACTTTAGAATACCCACTATATTAGTGTTGTGTATCATTATCATTTGGAAATAAATATATATTTGGAAGTATGCACTCAAAAATATTTTACTAATAAGGATATACAATTACAAAGGGTGAGGTCCACTATTCTAGAAGACACTAAAAAGTATTTCAGCATTTCTAATCATCACAGATACTTAATAATGAAAAACATCCCTTCACATTTCTATCTGAAGCATAGCAATGTCTTGCTTGATAATAAAAGAGCCTTAGATGCTAGACTGGCTAATTGCCCAAAACAATTATTGGAGTTCTTTGCCTTGAAGGAGAATACTTTGTAAAAATTATGTTCAATCTCTTTTCCTAAGCTGACACTTTAATTTTTGCATAAATCTATGATTTCATCATTTGGGTACTCCCTCCAACAGTGCAGATGGCAAACCTCCATCTATTTCATATGCATGACTCATCCTTACCTTTCCATAAATGCTCCAGAAAGGGTAAATTTGAGAATATTTTTGGGGATATCAATTATGATAGGATTAGGGATAAGAAAAGGGATAAGAATGGGGACTATGCCTATTCGTTCATTGTTGCAAGGAATTCCTAGCTGAGGAAAGTCTCTCTACTGATGCATACCAGAAACTTCATGAAACTTTTAGTCTTAGGCACCTTTGTAGAGCATTAAAAAGTTAAATGACTTGTCCAATGTCTCATAGTAAATATATGTCAGAGGTAAGATGGACATTAATCTTCCTAGTGCCATTCTATTGAATTAAATTGTTTCTGTAATGATGATGCTATTTGAATTAATTGACAGGTTCTGTATTGTACAAATAAACTATCAAGAGAGGTAATTCAGAAAAAATCATCATATATAATCATTTGAAAAATAATGTCTAGAATAACAAAGGAAATAATTATTAAAATGAGTAATAAAAGAGAAGTAAAACTTCCAGGCCTCATATTATATTATAAATCAATAATTTAAAAATTAGTATTGGTTGCAAAATAAAAGATAGATGAGTAGATATACTTTCTATTAGATATTAAATAAGGAAGAATCAGAAATATTTAAAATATCCAGTGGTCAATAAGTCATGAACAAAATTTACTTAATAAATACTAGCAAATAGTATTTGTTAACAATACTTAACAAATAGTAGTAAAAATACTATTTTTGCCAAGAATTGTTGAAAAATCTGTAAAATAGTTTGTAGAGATTAGATATCTAGAACATCTTACACAAAATACAATAGTCCCCAAATAGATTTATGACCAGAATATCAAATTTAACATCATAAAACAATCGAGAGAGCCAGATGAAGTATCTTTTTTGTGGATATGAGGGAAAATTCTTAAGCAAATAATGGAGAAAAGTTATAACAAAAGATTAAAATAGTAAGATTTTAATACATGAAATCTAAAAGGCTTTACATAATCAATCATCAATGTATTGCAATACAAATAGAAATTGTTGCTGAGAGAACTATATAAAATATTTTTGATTAGGATTTGATATCCAGAAATGCAAGAAACATATGTAAGATTAAGAATAATTCACCAATAGAAAAGTTATTGAAGGTTATAACTAACAACACTTAAAAATTTTGCAAACTATTCAAAATTATTGGAAAAACTGTTACACATCACTAATAACAAAAGAAATGCAAAGTAAAATAACTCTGAGCATTTGTTTCAAATCCAGCAAACTAGAATGGTTAACAAAAGATAAAAATATTAAATATTGGAAGGGCTGCAGAGAAGCAGACATAATAATGCACTGTTGGAGGAGCTGTGAATTGGTTCTACCATTCTGGAAAACAATTTATAAATTGTATCTAGATAGTCTCACTATTCTCCCAAGAAAGTCAATGACACAAAAAGATTCTATATACCTCAAAATATTCACAGCAACTTTTTTTTTGTGGTAGCAAAAGTACTACAGTGGATACTCATTGATAAAGGAAATAATTAAATGAAGTATGGCATGTGAATATAACATGTCATTACTCTAATATATGATTAACATCAACTTCTGGCCAAGACAGATACCCAAACAGTAGTAGGCACCCTAATTCTTTTATAACTTCTTCCCAAAAGTATGCGAGTGAAGGATTCAAAATTTAAGCTAGGAGAATTACCTCAATAACATTTTCAAGTAGATATTCAAAGGAAAAAGAAGATTTCTGCAATGATTATGTGAATACTGAGGAGAAATTAAGCAAGAGAATTTTTAAAGGAAATAAAAATTCTGAAAGAATAGGAAGGATAATAAATACCTTAGGAAAGAAAATTATCATCTTCATCCCAAGTAACAAACTTTCTGAAAATTGGAATAGACCATACTAGTATTCAATGACTTCATAAGACAGAAAGAAATATTACAAAAAATTAAAAACTTGAAAAATAGAAGAATATGTAAGCTATCCACTATATTGAAAAAAACCGATCTGGAAAAAAAAAAAGTTAAGGAGAGATAATTCATGAATTATCTGATTCCCTGAAATTCATGCCTTTTAAAAGATCCTGGACATTCAAAAAAATCATAAATGAAAATCTATTAGAATTAGAATCTACTAATCATCTCCTAGAAAAAATCCAAAAAGGAAAAATTTTGGGAAAGTAACAGCCAACATCTGTAGCTTTCACGTTAAAAAAAAAATACAGAAAGCATATATTAAAAAGGGTCCAACTATGGAGGAATCACAGTTAAGATCACTTAAGACCTGGAAGCTTTAATTATAAATGACAGAAAATCTTGGAATGAAATCTTCTGAAAGACAAAATATATAGGCTTACAACCAAGAATAACTTTCTCTGCAAAGCTAAGTATTTTGTTGTTATTGAGTCATTCTAGTTGTATCCAATTCTTCAAATGGGGTCACCATTTGGTGTTTTTTTGGCAGATATTGGAATGGTTTTTTCTTTCTTTATCTAGCTCTTTTTTACAGATGAGGAAACTGAGACAAACAGGCTTAAATGACTTCCCCAGGATAACACAGCTAGTAAGTATCTGAGAACCCATTTAAACTCAGAAAGATTAGTCTTAATAATGCCAGGTCCAGTACTCTACCCACTATACCACTGCTCAAAGCTAAAATATAATCCTACCAAAATGGATCTTTATTAAAAGGGAAAAAGAAGGGATATTAAAAGGAAAAATCTAGCATAGAAATGAGAAAAAATGAAAGGGAACTCATTTCTCATGTTTGGGATATATGAGAACAGTATACAAATAGGAAGGAAAGATTTAGGGGAGCAGATTAAAGATAACATGTTCCACTCTGAAATCACCAAAAGGAAAGTTGACAACACTCTGATGTGATTCATGCTTTGGTTAATTTTACTGAAATGTTTTTCATTTTTCATTTTTATTCTTAGTTTTAGGATATGGCTCTCTGGATAAGGGAGGGGTTAAGAAATTGGGGGAAATAAAACATTAAAAATTTAAAAATACATGGTTATTATTTAAATACAAATATATTTTATGAGTGATATAAATAAATATTCTTCTAACTTTTAGGGGACTAGGTGGAAGACTGTGGCTGGGCACTTGTTCTTTTACTTATTTACTTCTAAGAGAAGTTGGGGGCTAGAATTAAATCTGTCCACCATGCCTCAGATATTAGTAGTCTAAAGATACAATGCTTTAGAGAACAAGATAAATGCCACTTTCTCTGATCACTCTCAAAGGAAAGGTAATACTTATCTTACTATCAACAGAATAGCTTCCTCCCACTACACTGGTTGCTCAAAAAGATCATTATGAAGAGCTATTATAACTCTCAATCAAAGTAAGCAATAAATGAAAAATAGAGAAATTATTTAAAAATCAGAATATAACTTCAAATGCATAAAATAAAGGAGCTTTTCAGCTTGGGAGCAAGACAAAAAAAAAAACTGACTTAACCAAAGAGAACAGAATTAGGGGTAGGAGTGAGGGGATGAGTCAGTCTTATCAGTCACTAAGATTGCAGGGGTTGGAAGGTTTAAGAGCATGATGGGGGTGGTGAGGTACCACCTTTTCTACCTACCTGAGGTTCTAAAGGCCTCTGGTAATCATTCAAAAATTCATATTTACCCTTCTCAACTTGCTTTTCTCAAAATTCTCCAGACATCTAAAGAAACCCCTTTTTCATTCATGCTAATGGGAAATATCAAGGTTTATAATCCAGCCAATCAAGATTCATGTCTCCTTTGTGTATTCTGAATGCAGTGTCACAAAACTATCCCTCAAGAAAAATCCCCAAACCCATGTAGGCAGAAATCTCTTATATTCAAAGTATCATTGTATTCAGTTCATCAGTCTTTTTTATGATTATTAAACAGTATTTTATTTTTCCCCAAGTTACATTTCAAGAAAAATTTTAGCATTAATTATTACAAGATTTTGATAGCTAAATTTTTCTTCCTCCCTCCCTTTTCCTTTTCTGAAGATTATAGGCAAATTGATATAGTTTATACATGTTCTATAATGTAAAATATATTTCCATATTAGTCACAGCTGTGAAAGAAGAAACAAATCAAGAGAAAAAAACACGAGAAAGGATGAAGTGAAAAAATATATTTTGATATGCATTTAGCATCCATCAGTTCTTTATCTAGTTATGATGGCATTTTCCTTTATAAGTCCTTTATACTCATTTTGGATCATTGTGTTGCTGAGAAGAGCCAAATTGATCATAGCTGATCATCATATAATGTTGCTGATACTATGTTGATCATCACATCATACAATGTTACTGATACTGTATACAGTGTTTCCTGGTTATGTTCATATTACTTTGCAACAGTTTGTACAAATCTTTCCAGATTTTTTGGAAATCTTCCTGTACATCATTTTTTAACTTCACAATAGTATTCTATTATATTCATATATCACAGCTTCTTCAGCCACTCTCCAATTGATGGCCAATTCCAATATTTTGCCACCATGAAAAGAGCTGCTCTAAATATTTTTGCAGGTATATTTGGAGTTAAAAGGGACCTTAGGTATCATCTGTTCCAATCTTTTCATTTTAGAAATAATAATAATAATAACAATAAATAATATCAACTCATTTATGTAGCATTCTGCAATTTATAAAACCCATTCGTTAAAATTACGGGGTAGTGAGTTGGGTATCACAAGTGTTTTAATTCCTATTTTGCAGAGCAAAATGAAGAGTGAGACTCAGAGGTAATGGATCTTTCTCAGATTAACAAGGAGTAAGAAAGCCAGTATTTGTATCTAATTTGTCTGACTTCTAATCAAGTGATCCTTTCATCATATCATGTAACTTCTTTTCTTTATTGTCTATCATTATCATTATATGACTAACACATTTTCTTTTCAAATCATATATCTTTGTTGATATTATTCATATCCTCTGTCTTACAAGGCAGTTAGGGGTACAATGGCTAGAGCATTAGGACTTAAATCAGGAAGACCTGAGTTTCAAGCTAGCCTCAAACAATAACTAGCTGTGTGATCCTGGGCAAGTCACTTCATCTCTGTTTGCCTCGGTTTCCTCCTCTGTAAAATAATACCACCTAGAGATGTTATATCTCAGGACTGTTGTATGGGTCAAATGAGATAATCATTGTAAAGTGCTTAGCATAGTGCCTGACACATTGTAAGTGCTAGGTAAATATTAACTATTGTTTATTATTATGCATATAGATATAATCAGTAAATATCTTTCTGTTGTCTTTGGGTAATTTATAATTTTCATACTTCTAGGATTCTGGTACTTCATGATTCGTAACCATATATTCATGAAAATATTTTGCTATTAAAGAAGTGAATTTTTGTAGAAATGAGCACTTTGAGATAATTAAAACTACTGTACAAAACTCCAAGATCTTTTTGACTTCAAGATCTACTCTTTATTCACTAAACCATGTTGCTTCTTAATACACACACACACACACACACACACACACATATAATGCACATTAATAATATACTAAATATAAAGTAATACTGCACATGTAAATGTATCTTATATATGTATACATGCATAAGCATACTATATATATGTGTGTATATTCTTTTAATATATGTGTGTATATTATGCATATACATATATGTGTATATAAACTATATTATGTGAGTTCATCCCCTAAAGTGTAATTGTCATTTCCTAAAATTATTCATTGGGTAATCAAATAGTAGAGTTCTCACATGGTAGCTATATTCTGGTCACTGAAAGGAAGAAATCATCATAGAAAGGCTGGCATGAATCTTTCACAGTAACCACCTTAAAGAATTTCCCTACCTATCTTAAAGGGTGAAAACTCTTATAAAGTGTACTTAAATCAGATAACCTAGTACTTGAGGCTAATTACCTATTGGACAATGATTCTATTAGCATATATCTGGAAAATTAGCCCTTCTCATTGTGCTGGCTCATGTTTGGTGTATACAGATAATTATAGGTAAGGATTAAGGGGTGGGGTGAGATAGGTGAGAAAACTTCACTTTGCAGTAGGACCAGAAGGGAGGTTGGTGGAGAGCTTGTGGCAGTTTGTCTGTTTCTTTCACTTCTCCCCCTGAAGACCAAGGACTTTTACTTATCTTGACTTTAGCTGATCCTATGGCCTCCAGGGAGCTAGCCTGAACTTTACAATCTATGACAACAGAAATTGGGTACCAATCAAATATACCTGAGTAAAAATCCAAACCATCTCTATCAAATCTATGTCTCTCACTTACATTATTGAACTTCTTTATTATGGAGGTCACAGATGACCTAAGAGCAACAGAGAGCTGATGAAGTCATATCAGGGAGAATATTCTCTATGGAAGTATCAATGACTTCCTAACTCTTCCTGACCTTGACAGACAATCATGGCACCTAGAGACCTTTATTGCATCCCTTTACTTCCCTCGTTTGAATGTGTCAACTTGTGGACATAAAGAGGAGACTCAATATATCCTTGTTGGTAAGGCTCTCTTCCTGATTTCAACTTCTTAAACTGCATTGTCACTTCTTCAGATTATTCACCAGGTAATCAGGTGCTTGAGTCCCGAATGGTAGGCTACATTCTGGTCACTGAAGGGAAGCAATCACCAAGAAAGGCTGGCAGACTCCCTCCAACTCACATCTATTTATTGTTTCTTCAATTTAATTGAAAACTCCCTCAATATAATCTGGCTTAGCTAGATCTTGTTTCCTGTTCTTTTACTATGATTCTTGTATGTTTTAAGAAATGAGTCCACATATAGTTTTCTGTAATTTTTATCCATAAAGTTTTGGAAATCAATTTTGCCTTTGGCTGACATTCTCTTGGCTTTCCAAAAAAGCTAATTGATGAACTGATTATTTCTTGGCTTCCTTGTTATGGTGACATCTTTTGACCAATTAAACTTTTAGAGACAAAATAATTGAAGTTTAAGTCTTTATGTATGTTTTTGTGACAAAGATGAAGAAATAGCAAAGAAGAATAAAAAGAAATAGTCAGAAAGATAGAGAAAAATTTAAAAATCATAAAAACTGAAAAAAAGAAAATATAGTCTCCAGTAGGAAAAGGTGAACAGTGATGTTAAATATTTCAGAGAGGTCAAGAAAGAGAAGTATTGAAATGTTATTGACATCCAGAACTACGGAGTCTGAATGCAAATTGAAGCATATTATTTTCACTTTTTTGTGTCTTTTCTCTTTTGCTCTCTTTCTTCTTTCACAACATGATGAAGGTGGAAATATGTTTATAAGACTACATATGTATAACCTATGTCAGATTTCTTGCAACCTTAGGAGAAGAGAGGAGGGAGAAAAAAAAATTTTGGAACTCAAAATCTTACAAAAATAAATGGCAAAAACTATCTTTACATGTAATTGAAAAAAATGAAATACTATTTACAAAATAATAGATTTTAAAAAAATAAGATTGCCAATTAAATTTGATAGCTTTGTATTAGTTAGGGATAACTAATATATAAAACGTGGAGTTCAAAAAAAGATTTTTACAGTCTATAATGATGGAATAAGAGTAAACTCAAAATATAAATATAAATACATATAAAACTTAATGAATATAACCATGAATAATAAATACAACTATAAATGCCTATGCTTCAATTTAAAAACAAAAAAAACCCCATCAAATTCACAAGCAAAAGTCAGAGAAAAGATAACTAGACAAGACTTGACAGTAAAAAATAATCTGGTTGCTTTAATGGATTTTAATATGAGTCAAATGCAATATGACAACCAAAAACAAAAAAACTCATATCATAAAACATACACTTTGGTTTGTAAAAAAGCAAAATAATCTGAAAAGAAATTGATGATAGTTCTATTGAACTCTGTTCTGGTAAACCACTTGGAGTATTAGGTTTAATTTGGAGTACCATATTTTAGGAGGGATATTGACTAGAGGAGAGTGAATATGTTATCAAAGTTTTTCAATTCCCTATATGTTAGCAGTTAAAGAAATTACACGTGTTTAGCCTGGAGTAGAGAAAAATTGTGGGGGAAGGATATTGATGGCTATCTTAAAGTATTTAAAGGGCTGATATGCGGAAGAAGGATCATATTTCTTCTCCTCGACCCTGAAAACTGAACTAAGACCAAATGGTGAAAATTTCAGAGAGGTAAATTTAGTCTTGCTCTTCCTAAAAACTAGAATTGTCCAAAAGTAGAATGTACTACCTTGGGAGATTTTTAAGTTCTCTCTCACTAGAAATCTTCAAGTGGAATTTGGGTATGTTAAGGATAGATTTCTTGTATTCTGTAGTCTCTTCCAACTCTGAGGTTTTATGATTCTTAGAAGAACTGCCTAGGAAAATGTTAAAAACTAAGAAATGTAAGATCCTATAAAACTGCATACAGCCGGCCAGGGTTCTTCAAACTATGGCCCGCGGGCCAGATGCAGCAGCTGAGGACAATTATCCCCCTCACCCAGGGCTATGAAGTTTCTTTATTTAAAGGCCCACAAAATAAAGTTTTTGTTTTTACTATAGTCCGATCCTCCAACAGTCTGACAGACAGTGAACTGGCCCTCTATTTAAAAAGTTTGAGGACCCCTGGCAGACTTTCATTATTTACACCGATAATAGTCTTGATCAGTGAAATTGTAGCTTTGTGTAGTGGAAATATTTTGGGTTAAGAGTCAGGAGAGCTGGGTTCTTATCTCTCAAAAGCATTTCACAACTTTGAGCTTTGGTTTTGTCTTATATAAAACAGGAAATTTGGATAAGATACTTTTTAGAGATCCTTCAGTCCTAACATTATTTGATTCTATAATTCTAAGTTATTTTAGAAAATTCTGAAAATGAATGAAATCTTTCACTAAAAAATTAGACCTATCTAAATAGGGAGAAAAACAAATGAATGATGAGAGGCAAATGATATATGTGTGTGTGTGTGTGTGTGTGTGCATGTGTGTGTGTGTTTTTATGCTGCCATGTGGATTAATATATTATCATGTATGAATATATTATGCTACATAAAATATAATATATTGGTGAATAATTTTATATTATGTTTACATAGTTATATTGTATACAAATATAATTATATAATAATATACATTATGCATTATATTATCTATCACAATAGGAACTATACATGAACAATACAAAATTCCTTCTAGAGGAGGAAAGTAGGCTAGATTGCCTATGGAAATTGCATCATAGTTCTTTTTTTTAAATTAATTTTAAACTTAAATACAAAAAGATACACATACATTAAAGAACATGTCCCCATATACAGAGCAATATAAAAACATGATTCAATATAAAACCATAAATTTCCTTTTCAAACTGTTTATATTTTTAAACTATGTAATAAATACTATTCATTTTCTAAGCTACCCTGCTTTTCTGTGCTTCTTCTAAATTTGTTGTTGTTATTGTTGTTGATATTCTCTGCTTTGTTTTGTGTTTTATTCCTGGCCCTTCACCCCATCCTAGTGAAGGCTACCATTAGACAAAAATATACATATGTATATAATGGAATACTATTATGTACTCTATATACTTTTTTTTTTATCAGTTCTTTCTTTGGAAGTAGATAGCATCTTCTTTCATAGGTCCTTTGTAGTTGATTTGAGTATTTATAATATTCAAAATAAATTAATCATTCAAAGTTGTTCTTGTGACAATATTATCTGTTACTATGTACAATATTCTTATTATTCTGCTCATTTTACTTTTCATTACTTCATGCAATTTTTTCCATTCTTTTTTAAAATCAATCAGCTCATCATTTCTTATAATCTATTTTATACAATATATTAGTTATCCCTACTAGCTTCATATCAAATTTAATTGCCAAATATAATGGCCTTTTCTCAGTGTTATTTTTCTTATAACATAGTAGTATTCCATTATAATCACATACTACTTGTTTAGCTATTCCCCAATTGAATGGCTTTTCCTCAGTTTCTAGTTCTTTTTCATCATAAAGAGAACTACTATAAACATTTTAGAACATATATGTTCTTTTCCTTTTTCCCTAATCACCTTTGGAAACAGACTTAAAGGTGGTATTGCTGGATCAAAGGGTATACACAGTTCTATAACTCTCTGGGCATAATTCCAATGTGGAATTATTAGATTAGTTCACAATTCCTCCAATAGTGAATTAATGTACCAATTTTTCCATATCCTCTCCAACCTTCTTTTTCCTTTTATCATTTTAGCCAATCTGATAGGTATAACATGATGTCTCAAAATTGTTTAAATTTGAATTGCTGTAATCAATAACATAGTTCTTTAATGACAACAAATTCCCTAAAACAAAAGCCTATATTTTAAACACATATATTCTTGTAGTGATCTCAGGAATCACAGACTTACAGTCTCCAAAAGAAAGTAGAAGATTATTCAAAGGTCAAAAGAAAAAGTTATGATGGGCATGAGCAGATTGTAACATATGATAAAGAAGTAAGTAACTGCACAGGAGAAATGGCATAAAGGTACTATCAGGGAAATGTATAATTATTTAATTTAAAAAATAGTGTGATCATAAGACCAATTGACAGATGTTCCACATGTTCTATTAGTAGCTATCCAATATCAAGAGAAGCTAGTAAAAGTCTCTTGCATTGGAGTGGACCTCTTGTGGCAAACATGATAAAATAATATGAAGAAAAGAGCAATGGTTGAGTGGCTTTCTGCATCTATGGAAGCAATAATTGAGAATATACAAAACTGTAGCATCCAGTCTATTATAAGACTTAATTAGTTCAAGCTATGTCCAAATTTTCAATAAGAAACACCTTATTTAATACTTACTTTTTTCCTAAGATAACCACCAACTTTCCAGACACTTAAGTTCACAATCTCTGTCATCCTCATTTCCTCACTTTTACTCACCCCAAATCTCAAATTAGTTGCCAAATCTTTCTGTTTCTCTTGAATCTCTTGAATTTTAATCTTCTCCATTCAAATAGCTATCCCTAGTTCAGGCCTCATCACTTTTTACTTAAATTATTACAACTGGCTCCTAATTGATACCCTTGTGTCTTTTTTTTTTAAATCTTCTTTTGATGGAATCTGTTGTGGAAAAATTCAAATACACAAACAGATGAACTAGGAGACAATTATGCTCACTATAAAATGATTATTGACTGGCATTTAGTAAGTATTTGTTTTAATTTGTACCTGAACGTTCTTTTAAATAATAACTAGCTCTATTTATTAAGTTGAAATATAATTTTCAAAATGTGCTCTAGCTTGAATTTTTACAGAACTCCAGTTTTGTGAGCACTCTTTGGAATACTCTAAAATCAATTAATTAGTTTCAACACAGTCACTATGGATGCTCCAGAGATCAGTAATATTTTAATGTTCCTTTCTAATTTCCAACCACTTATGGTAGGGTATAAATATGGTGATTCTCATGAATGGACTGATTATGGGTAAGGGAGAGAAGATGTGAAAATATGTACTCTTGAATTTGAGAGGAAGCATGGATCCATGGGAATATTTAACTCTTGAGAGGGGCAGGAACCTAGAAAAGTAATAGATTAAGGAAATGGTGGAAACTGGCCAGAGATCTATGGGGAAGTAGTCCATGTGCCATCTTAGATGCATATGTCATTGATGGAGGACCCTGTTGCAGATTTTCTAGGATGTTCTAGTTGCCTTAGAATTGAGATTCATACTAAAAGTTCCTAAATTTGGAATTTAAAGTCCTTTATAATCTCATCCCAAACTACTTTCATAGTCTTATTGTATACTGTTACTTTACTTCACACAAAAATATTCCAGCCAAAATCATCATCTTATTATTTCCCATATATAGAATTTATTCTGTGTCTGTGGTTTTGTTCTAGTTGTTCTCTATTCCTGAAATGTCTTCCTTCCTCATCTTCGAGTTTGGTTTTCTTCAGGTCAGAGTTCAACGGCCACTTCCTATATGAAGCCTTACCTGATTGACTCAGCTGTAACTTTTCCCCAATTCCCTTGAATCTATTTTATATAGTTTGAATATGTCTTTATGTGCACACATTATTTTTTCTAGTTGGAATCTAAGTCATTTGACAATAGGGACTCATACTTTTGTCTTAGCATGTAGAAGGTACATAATGATTACTTATTGATCAATTAAGTACTTATGGCAATGAATTCCTATTTTAAAGACAGCATGATAGGGACAGCAAGGTGACACAGTGGATAGAAGACCAGCCCTGAAGTTAGGAAGACCTGTCTTCAAATCTAGCTTTAGACACCTAATAATTGTGTGACCTTATGCAAGTCCCTTAACTCTGCCTCCCAAAACGAACAAAAAATTAAGAAAGGTAGTATGTTGTGCTTTTTCCTCCCCAAATTATTAGTATATAGATCTTGTTTCCTAGTAATATTGTGTCTTTGTCTTTCATTTTCTTCCTTTAGCTTTCTGTTTCATTCTCTTTATTTTCCTTCCTCACCTAGCCATGAAGTAGACTAAAATATAATGATGCTGTAATCAGCATCTTTCTTCTGAGAGAATTTGTTATAAAAACCATTTAAAATTCCTTCCTCAATTTAGAGGCAGAACTATTCTTAAAATGCCATTTTCTTCATTTTGCAGGACCAGGAGATCATTTTATACTTCAACAACAATACTATATGATGATCAATTCTGATAGACCTGGCCATCTTCAGTAATGAGATGAACCAAATCAGTTCTAATGGAGCAGTAATGAACTGAACCAGCTACACCCAGCGAAAGAACTCTGGGAGATGATTAAGAACCATTACATTGAATTCCCAATCCCTATATTTTCACCCGCCTGCATTTTTTATTTCCTTCACAGGCTAATTGTACAATATTTCAGAGTCCGATTCTTTTTGTACAGCAAAATAACGGTTTGGACGTGTATATTTATTTTGTATTTAATTTATACTTTAATATATTTAACATGTATTGGTCATCCTGCCATCTAGGGGAGGGGGAGGGAGGAAGGAGGGGAAAAATTGGAACAAAAGATTTGGCAATTGTCAATGCTGTAAAATTACCCATGCATATAACTTGTAAATAAAAAGCTACTAAAAAATTTTTTAAATGCCATTTTCTTCATTTTAATTGAAGAAAATCCTCTAATTTCTAACTCTGGAAAGATGGAAGCACTGTAAATAGGTATTGCATTTAGGCTCATGCATTTAGAGGTCAACCAGTATAGTCCCTTTATTTTCCATATGAGGAAATTGAAGGTCCAAACTCATTAATTATTAGGCTTCTAATTGCATAAGTATAAACAAAAGAGTAGAATTCAAATCCAGTTCCTCTGATACAAAACCCACCACTCTTTCAATTTGCATGGGAGTGGGGTGGAAAGGATATTCCTTACATGCAATAATATTACTGCCTTGTCAGAAACTAGGCATTGACCCACACTTAACACCATACACCAAGATAACGTCAAAATGGGTTCATGACCTAGGCATAAAGAATGAGATTATAAATAAATTGGAAGAGCATAGGATAGTTTACCTCTCAGACCTGTGGAAGAGGGAGGAATTTATGACCAAAGAAGAACTAGAGATCACTATTGGCCACAAAATAGAAAATTTTGATTATATCAAATTGAAAAGTTTTAGTACAAACAAAACAAATGCAGACAAGATTAGAAGGGAAACAATAAACTGGGAAAACATTTTTACAGTCAAAAGTTCTGATAAAGGCCTCATTTCCAAAATATATAGAGAATTGACTCTAATTTATAAGAAATCAAACCATTCTCCAATTGGTAAATGGTCAAAGAATATGAACAGATAATTCTCAGATGAAGAAATTGAAACTATTTATAGACATATGAAAATATGCTCCAAATCAATGAATCAGAGAAATGCAAATTAAGACAACTCTGAGATACCACTACACACCTGTCAGATTGGCTAGAGTGACAGGGAAAGCTAATGCGGAATGTTGGAGGGGATGTGGGAAAACAGGGACACTGATACATTGTTGGTGGAATTGTGAACACATCCAGCCATTCTGGAGAGCAATTTGGAACTATGCTCAAAAAGTTATCAAACTGTGCATACCCTTTGATCCAGCAGTGTTTCTACTGGGCTTATACCCCAAAGAGATACTAAAGAAGGGAAAGGGACCTGTATGTGCCAAAATGTTTGTAGCAGCCCTGTTTGTAGTGGCTAGAAGCTGGAAAATGAATGAATGCCCATCAATTGGAGAATGGTTGAGTAAATTGTGGTATATGAATATTATGGAATATTATTGTTCTGTAAGAAATAACCAGCAGGAGGAATACAGAAAGGATTGGCGAGACTTACATGAACTGATGCTGAGTGAAATGAGCAGAACCAGGAGATCATTATATACCTCAACAACGAAATTGTTTGAGGATGTATTCTGATGGAAGTGGATCTCTTCGATAAAGAGATCTAACTCAGTTTCAATTGATCAAGGATGGACAGAAGCAGCTACACCCAAAGAAAGAACACTGGGAAATGAATGTAAACTGCTTGCATTTTTGTTTTTCTTCCCGGGTTATTTTTACCTTCTGAATCCAATTCTCCCTGTGTAACAAGAAAACTGTTCGGTTCTGCACACATATATTGTATCTAGGATGTACTGTAACCTATTCAACATGTACAGGACTGCTTGCCACCTGGGGGAGGGATTGGAGGAAGGGAGGGGGAAAATCGGAACAGAAGTGAGTGCAAGGAATCATGCTGTAAAAAATTACCCTGGCATGGGTTCTGTCAATAAAAAGTTATTTTTTTAAAAAGACAGATATTAATAAGGTAAAAAAAATATTACTGCCTTGTGACTTTCATAGCAGTCCAGCTAGAAACTTAAAGGCAAACTGTGATTTTGCTACTACAGACTAAAGTGGAATTATTTAACACCTCTCTCACAGAGCAGATAAAAATAAGCTGAGAGCCTAAGAAAAATGACCCAATCACTGAGAATCAGAGAGTATTGCAACTGGAAGGGATCTTGGAGCTACACTTACTAGTTCATTAGACAAGGAAGGATATCGAGGCGCTGAAAAGTGAATTGTTTTACTCTAGGGCAGAAAATTATTATGTTGTGCCAACAAATAATTTTGCCTTTTTTGTTGTTAACAATAACAATAATGTTGTTTGCCTGCTTGTTTTTTCTCTCTCATTTTTCCCCTTTTGATCTGATTTTTCTTGTATAGCATAATAAGTGTAAAAATATGTTTAGAAGAATAAACATTTTAAACCTATATTGGATTACTTGCTGTCTAGGGAAGAGGGAATAAAGGGAAGGAAGAAGAAAAATTTGGAATGCAGGGTTTAACAAGGGTGAGTGACATTATTAATATGGAAATATGCTTTGCAGGACTATACATATATAATCTTTATCAAACTGCTTGCCTTCTCAACAAAGGGTGAGGGAGGGAAAGAGAATTTGCAACTTAAAATTATTTTTAAAAGATTAAAAATTGTTTTTCCATGTAATTGGAAAAATATTAAAATTGAGCAAATAGCACTATCTTTAGAAAGGGTCCATTTTCAGATTGTGTATAACTATATCTATTTATAACCCTTTATTCAATGTCTAACTCAAGTTCAATTCCATTTGGCTTCATATCTTCCACATATTAACTACCCAAATAATAACTTATGTAACAGGTAAAAAATTATCTCCTCCCCAGTAAAAGTTCTTTGGGTAGCTTCATTATTCTTTAGTCCTGAGTAGATTAACATTGTTTCAAAAATACAACCTGCAGTTTTAACGGGTAAAATCCATTAATTTAAGTGGTATGGTATAATCAAACAGTAACAACAACAATAACAACAAATGTACAATATACTTTCTATACTGAAAATAGATACTATGAGTTTTTCTTTCAGCATCCAGAACTTTTAGTCAGAATCATGGCTTAGATGCCATCGTTTCTTCCTACTCTGGTTGTTTTGCTCATGAGTCTAAAAGGATCTGCTTATAAAAATAAAAACAAATCTCCTCTAGTATCAAAAATATGAGACCATCACAGGTTCAGAATTAAGATTAGATCTTACTACTCTGGCAGAAATTATCTGGAGTGATTACTTTTTTGACTTATAAAACCATAGATATCAAATTGAAAATGTCTTCAATAGTTACCTCATCCTATGCCTCTCATTTTACAGATGAGGAAACTGGTAAGGAGGTTAGGATAGTTGACCATGGCCAAACAGAAGAGTATGAATCCAATTTTTTTCACTCCAGAATAAGTACTCTTTCTACTATACCACACGACCTTGGAGCAGTGGTAGTTTGAATCTGGTATTATAGTATTTAGGGGGTTGGGGAAATATTCATCCAAAGAATAAGCATTTTAATGACTAGTTTTGAAGCTAAAGGCAGGGTCACTTTTTTCATAATCCACCTTGCTAGAGATTTCTCTAGTCATTAAGGATTTAGAAGCATTTCCTGAGGTCATTACCAGGACAGCAAATTGGGACATAGAGATAAATACTGTCCATTTTCAAATTATCCACAGATTAAATGTCCAATTTGTGAATTGACTGTGACCATTATTCTCTTTTTTCCCCTTTCTCTGACCATTTTGCTGCTCATGAACATATTCACTCCTGAGAGGGCATGTAATTCAGACAATTTTGCTGCCGTTTGGGTACATGGTTTGATTGAAAAGAAGGTCAGAACTATTGGTAAAAATGAGTTTTCCAGAATCTTTTTGGATTGCAGTTTTCTATGCTTCTCAAAATTGAAAATTTGCATGAGACAACTTTTTGACACCTGTAGATAGGATAATCAGATCTTCTTTAACTTGAAGGAACAGCCTTTTCTTGTTATGGCTATTATATCAAAGATTCATATTATCAGAGCTATTCTTTTTCTGGCTTAGATTTATTGGACATACAAAGTGGAATGTTGGGAATTCATTTTTTTCTCCAGAATTTTTTTATTAAGTTTTTTGTTTTTTTCTTAAGTGGTCAATGGGATAGCTATGCTTTTGCTTAATAATAATGCTTCCCTGAATAGTTGAGCTGTGTGCAGAATGCTTTCTGTAGTCCACAGTGATGTCAACTATTACCCCCCAAAAATGAGCATATTTATTAGGAGCATTACTCCCTTAGAGGTTTTCTTGGCAAAGATACTGAAGTAGTTTGCCATTTCCTTCTTCAATTCATTTAACTAATAAGGAAACTAAGGCAAATGGGGTTAAATCCCCAGGCTCACATAGCTAGGAAATTTCTGAGACCAGAAGATTTATCACCAGGTCTGGCACTTATGCATTATGCCACCCAGTTGTTCACATCTAGAGTGGTTCAGGAATAAATATATATATATATATATATATATATATATATATATATATATATATATATATATATATATATATATATTTACATACTCAACTAGTAATAAAAACTTATCTTACTAAATAAGGAAGAAAGAAAGGAAAAGAATAAAGGGAAAGGGACATGATAAAAGGGAGGACAGACAAAAAAAAAGAAGTGGTCAGAAGCAATATAGACTTTAGTAGAAATGAAAAGACAGACGAAGGATAAAGAGAAGAAAAGAGGATGGAAGGAAATGAACAGTTAGTAATCATAACTAATGGGATGAACTCATTCTTAAAATGGACATGGATAGCAAAATAGATTAGAAATCCAACAATATGTTATTTATAAGAAATACATTTTTAAAAGAAAGATACAGAGTTTTTAGAGAGGGAAAAGTGTGGAGCAGAATCTATTATGCTTTAGCTAAAATAAAAAAGACAAGAGTTATGCATCAATGGAATGCATTAGATACATAATATACGGTAGTAAAGGACTAGAGTAATCTAATGTTTGATAAACTATAAGATCCAAATTTTTGGAGTAAGAACCCAATATTTTAAATTATTTCATTTTATTTTTAATTTGTAGCATAAAACAAACATTTCCACAATACAGTATAATAAAAAGATTGCACATTGAACTAGAAATCTTTTGTGTACTTCTATTTATGAGTTCACACTCTGAATGCAGATAACATCTTCTTTCATTTTTAGTTTGTAGCTAATTTGGGTATTTATAATAGTCAAAAAGTCCTAATTGCTCAAAGTTGTTTTTAAAACAATATTGTTGTTACTGTATGAAGTGTTCTCTTGGTTCTGCTAATTTTGTTCTTCATTATTTTATGCAAGTCTATTCATGTTTTTCTAAGATCATAACACTGATCATTTCTTATAGCACAGTAGTATTCCATCACAATCATATATCAAAACTTATTTAGTCAATCACCAATTGCATCGTGCAATTTCCATTTCTTTGTCACCACAAAAAGAGTTGCTATAATTATTTTAGAACATATAGGTTTTTATTTCCTTTTCTCTAATCACCTTGGGAAACAGACATAATAGTGGTATTGATGTTTCAAATGGTATAGCCAGTTTAATAACTCTTTGAGCATAATTCCAAATTGCTCTCCAAAAATGGTTGGATAGTTTCACCACCAGTGAACTAGTGTCCCAATTTTTCCATACCCTCTCCAACATTTGTCCCTTTTCCTTATTATCAGTTTAGTCAATCTGATAGGTATAAAATGGTATCTCAAAGGTGCTTTAATTTGCATTTCATTAGTCAACAATGATTTAAAGCATGTTTTCATATAATGACAAATTGTTTTGATTTTTTCATTGGAAAACTTCTTTTAAAAATTCAACATTTGACAAAAATAGCTGAAAAAACTGGAAAGCAGTTTGGCAACAACTGGGTCTAGATCAGCATTTCACATTGTATACAAAGATAAGGTCAAAATGGGTACATAATTTAGACATAAAGGGGGCTATTAAGCAAATTAGGGAAGTGTGGAAAACTCTGTGTGGCTCTATGGATAAAGGAAGTATTTAGGAACAAACAAGATAAAGAGGATCATGGGAAGTAAAATCAATCATTTTGATTACATAAAATTACAAAATTAAAAAAACTTTTGCACAACAAATCTAATGAAGTGAAAATTCGAAGGAAAACAGGAAACTGGGAAATTTGTTGAAAATTTTTCTGATAAAGACATCATTTCACAAATATATAGGATTTATTTTAAAAAAAAGTCATTCTGCAGTTGATCAAAAGATATGAACAAGTAGTTTTCAGAAGAATCCAAAACTATCAATAGTCATATTAAAAATGTCATTACTGATTAGAGAAATGCAAAATAAAACAACTCTGAGGTATCACTGCATGTGTATCAGATTGACTAACATAACAGAAAAGGAAAATAATAAATGATAGAGGGGATTTGGAAAAAATTGTGACACATGCACTGCTGATAGAATTGTGAATTGATTCAACTATTCTGTAGAACAATTTGGAACTATGCTCCAAAGCACTACTAAGTCTGTATTTCAAAGAGATCAAACAAAAAAAAGGACAAATTTGTACAAAAATATTTATAGCAGCTCTTTTTGTGGTGGCAGAGAATTGGAAATTAAGAGATGTCCATTAATTGGGAATGGGTGAACAAGTTTATATGATTGTGATGGAATACTATTATGCTAATTTAAATTTTTTAAATGATTGTTAACTTTTTACATGGAATTGCAAAATATTTACTGAAATAAATAAAAAAGATATTTAAAAACAAAAACCCTAAGATATAGTTATTAATCAACAGATTGTTATTTGGAATGAAAGGGAGATACACAGAGACAGAATCTCTGAATAGAAGGCAAATTCTATTTTTCAACAGAGCTTCTTTTGTATAGAAAAGCAATAAAAACGGTTACTGAGTTCTGACTGGTTACAGTAAAAGTTATGGAAATACATGGGGATAAAAAAATTAACAATTAAAAAATCAGATATATATTGGATTGAAAACATTCTCATTATTAAGAAACTTCTGATTAGCAAAGATGCAGGTGATATATGGTTCTAACAAAGCAGAATACAAATGGTAGAGTATAGGAGATTAATCATATTTAAAGAACTTGTTTTCAAACATAATAGAAAGTATAATGAGTTTTTCATAGACAAATAAGTTATTCTTTGCTTTTTTATCATCAATTGATCATTTGTTAATTACTTATGATGTGCCAGACACAGTGATAAGTTCTCAAGATTCAAAGAAAAGGGGAAAAAAATAATAATCCCTGCCTTTATATAGCTTACAATTGAATGAGGAAGACAATACAGGTAAATCAGGACAAACAAAATTAATATTAAATACTGGAGGTAAGAGATACATAAAAAAGGCAAAACAAATGGAGAAGTTATAAGCGATTAAATAAGGAGAACTGCTTACATTCTATTTTGGGAAGATGATAACATGTGTTCTCTCAGATTTCTATCAAGGATCATAAATGGGACTTAAGACAAAGGGCCTTGGAATGCTTCTTTTTAAAAATGTTTTTATGATCTTAGAGGAAAAAAAGGGAGAAGAAAAGGATTACACTGTGAAAAGAGATGGAGGAAAGAGAGTAACTCATTTCATAACTTTGGTGCACAAGCAAAAAAGAATGCATCCCTGTGCATTATGATATACTATAGAGTGGTTGTCCAATTATAAAAAACAAACAAACACAACTATGCAAACAAGAAGGAAGTTATGGAAAAGCAGCCAACATCGGAACTTCACTTTTATCTGAACTGGTCAAAGGAGGGAAAAATACAAACATAAAGATTTCACTTAATAGGGAAACAGGAGAGAAAGTGTAAAGGGAAGAAGGATAAATAATACTGAGTTGATTAAGGAAGGGATTTTGTTATTGTTCAATCGTGTCTGATGCTTTGTGATCCCATATGGAGTAATTTTTTGGCAAAGATTTTGGAGTAGTTTGCTATTTCTTCTCCAGCTCATTTTTATAAATGAGGAAACTGAGGCAAATAGGATAAAGTAACCTGCCCAGGGTCACACAGCAAGTAAAGGTCTGAAGTCAGCCTGACCACAGCTCCACCACTCAATCTACCTAGTTGCTCTTTAAGGAAGGGATTAAGCCTAAATAAAACAAATTCTGACTATGTAAAGTAGCTCTCAAAGAGAGGTTTAAACAGAAAGAAAATGTTAGAATTTATGACTAACCATGGGGTGAGACAAAAGGAAGTGAGGGAAGCAGAAGATTAACCTAGAACATTTGTGCTGAGTACACGCTTCTATAACTACTCCAGTCTTCTTCTTTACAAAAAGAGGATAGAAAAGTAATCAATACCCCTTCCAGAGGACTCATGATCAAACATGCTGCTTACTTCCTAATTCAGGGTGAAGATAGATATTTTGTGGGATATAGTTAATGCCTGCATTTGTTTTGCTTAACCATGGATATTTGTCACAAAAGTTCAGCTATTTTTTCTTTTTCAAAAAAAGGGAGAAGGGGAAGGTAAGAAGAAAAGAAGAAAGATATTTATTACTTGACAAAAATAAAATTAAGTTGCTTTTTAAAAAAGAGGGTGTAGGTTGAATACAGCTAAGATTAGAAGGGAACAGGAGGGAAAATTAGAATAAAAAGAATATTTGCAGCAAGTTTCTTTGATAAAAGGCTCATTTCTAAATACATAAAAACCGATTCAAGTTTATAAAAATAAGAGCCATTCCTCAATTGATAAATGGCCAAAGGATATCAACAGGCAATTTTCAAAAGAAAACATCCAAGCTTCCTATAATCATATTTTTAAAAATTGCTCCAAATCACTAATATTTAGTGAAATACAAAATAAAGTAACTCTAAGGTTCTACTTCATACCCTTCCGTCTGATTGGCAAAGTTAGCCAAAAAAAAAAAAAAAGAAAAAAGAAATGGCAGATATTGGATGGGATACAGTCAAACAAACATATTAATTCTGTCGTGGTAGAGCTGTGAATGTGTCCAGTCATTCTGGAAAGCAATTTGGAACTATGCTCAAAAAGTAACTCACCTGTATATGCCCTTCAAATCAGTAATACCAATATTAGACCTTTATCCCAAAGAGATCCAAGAAGGAGGAAAGAAGACCTATATATACAAAAATATTTATATCTGTTCTTTATTGTAATGTCCAAATTAAGGATCTTAGTTCCTAAGAGACTTAGGAAATTAAATGAGTGCCCATTAATTTGGAAATTGCTGAACAAATTTTGTTTTATAAATGTAATAGGGAATCATTGCAATGTTTTTTTAAACTTCTCTTTCAAAGAAGCTTGGGATGATTTGTATGAATTGATGCAAAACGAAGTGAGTAGAATCAGGAACACAATTTATACAATAATAACATTATAAAGATAAGCAACTGTGAAAAAATGAAGTCATAAAGTATGTTACCTACCTCTTGACAGAGAAGTTATGGATGCAGGATGTAGAATAAGACATACATTTTTAAACTTAGCCCATGTAAAAATTTATTTTGTTTGCATATTTCTTACAAGACTTCTGGTTTTTTGTTTTTTTTTTACCAAAAAAGTAAATATTTGTTCACTGAAAAAGAAAATAAGCTTTTAAAAATGAGAAGTTTCTTCTCTCTTTAGATAGCTCCTTTAAATTCTACTGCCAAAGGGAAGGTATTTGATGAAGTGGATAGAGCTCTGGTACTGGAATCAGGAAGACTTGAGTTCAGATTTGACCGAATATTTATTACCTGGGCAAATCACTTAACCAGAATTGTTTCCAGAATATTAAATAAATAAATTCTTTTCCAGTTTTTCAGAAAAAGTCTCAAACACATCATTTACATTATGGTAACTGAGTGTGTACACTTTAGCTTCATTCGTTTGATTATTGGTTACCATATGTCTTTAAACTTCTTACTTCAATGTAGGTTATTTGAATCAGAAGTATTTGCTTAAAAAAAAAAAGTGACCCAGAAGAAAGGAGAAGCATCAACAATTCAATGAGACATATAGAAGATCTTGTTCACACTAATGCAAAATTTTGTTGCAGAGGAACAAATGAGAAATTCAGGATAAACAGTAAAAACTCCTTGACACACATTTCTAAATATTGTATCCTGGATGGATTTCAGCTGACAGATGCTGACAATGTGCCATCTCTTAGGGAGGAGCTGTCACTGGCATTTCTTGGCTTTATAGCCTCAGATCTGACTTTGATTTGCTCCTTCTGGAAGCTTCACTCTTCAAAGTCTACCTTTGGCTCTCAATAATTCAACATGATAAATCTCATTCAGTGAAGCACTTTAGGTTTTATTGGGATCAATAACAGAAAGAAAGCTGCTGGTGGCCCAAATGTCAGTAGAGTTGCCATGCCTATTAGTCTAGATGAGACATCAAGGTCCTGAATCTCAGAAGAAAAAACAGAAGTTTAGTGAAGTGATTTGTCAAGTGCATTTTCACAGGTAATAAGGGTTGTGGGTAGAATTTGAACCTATTGCTTTGCCAATTCTAAATTTAATCTTTTTCCTCATTGTATTATATTGTCTACACTGGTGCTTTATTAACCTTGTGGCAGTCCTTGTTGTAGATCCATGGTCACAAAGTAGTTGAAGGAAAAGCAGCTCTTACTTCTGGTAAGCACATCTGTAGCTAAAGAGTCAATCTATTGTGTGTGGTCCTACATTCCCAGAGGCCATTCCTGCATACTGGTGCTTTTGGATAGTGCTATATTTGTAATTAGGAAGGTCTACATTGAAAATCTACCACAGAATTTATTAGCTGCATGAACCTATACGAGTCATTTAATTTTCCTTAGAAGTGTTGGGTTGGTAAATAATTAACAATAGGCTCTCTGAAAACAAATAAACAACTCAATCATTTAATCTGATGAATCTCTATTACTTGGTGAAATCTAGACAACCAGCAAACACATCAATCCCTATCTGTAGCGTTGCTGATTTGCAAGGTGAAAATATCATACCGAAAATGTAGCAATTAATTACAGTCAGTTTGAGACGGTTCTAACATACCCCTGCCTCTCTGCCTTCATCTCCTCATTCGTGAAATAGGAATTATGATAGTACCCACCTCACAGGCTTGTTGTGAGGTTTAAGTGAGATAATGTATATGTTAGGCAAAGTGCTTTGCAAACCTCAAAGTACCACAAAAAAGTCACCATTCCTTATTATCAATCTCACTTCAGGGTCGATTTTTTCCATATTCCCAAGATATCCCCCAAGAACTAATGATCTCTAATTCTTTTCCATAACTACCATTCTGGTGCTGATGGAGCAATGAAGGGATCCTAGTTCCCAAATGTAACCTAACATGTGCCCAGCATTGCCCCAGAGTTAAAAAGCACAAACCAGTTCTGGATCAGGGAGCTGGAACCGGTCACTCTATGTGCAGCAGGAGTCTGGGTCCATGCCCAGACAGTGTCAGGAGCTCAGTGCCAAAGCTGTGCTAGGCCCCTTTGAGGGACAGAATGCCTGGCCTGCCTCCAAACTTCCAGAGTCAGGGAGAAATTTTCATGTTGCCAGTAGCAAATTGACATCCAGATTTCTCAAGCACTGACTTCTTAGGCAACCCTAATATCTAAAAGAGATTATCCCTTTGCCCCCTTTTCTTTTAGTTATCAACTCAACAGGAAGATGGGTATTTAGACATACAGAGCATTGTTTGGCCTCTGGTTGTAGATTAAAAATATCCTTCCAGGCTCAGGCTCAAATTAACTTTTCATCACTTTGATTCTTAACAACAACAACAAAAAATTACAATGGAAAATTAGATCGTGTCACAATGTCATGGGTATAAATAAAATGAAAGGCAAGCTTGACGTCAGTACGGATCTCTCACATTCCATTCCACCACTTTCATCATCAAAATATTTAGCACAATTCTCCCTTCACATATTCCCCTTCCAGTGATAGAGAATCAGTGAGTATAACTAGTTGTATATAACGACTCTTCATGTCCCCATTTGGGGATTTCAAGACAATATAATGGAATCGTTTGCCATTTTCTTGATTTTTACAGATTTTTCCCCTCAATTTGTTTTCAAATTTTTTGAATTTTTACTCATTTTTACAGATGAGGGAACTAAGGCAAACAGGGTTAAATGACTTGCTTAGGGTCACACAACTAGTGATTGTTTGAGTTAAGATTTGAATTGAGGACAAGGAGTTCTGACTCCAGGTCTGGTGTCCTGTGCACTATGACACCAGCAGCAGCCACCTCCCTTCTCAGTAGCTGATTTTCCCCTCGCCCATTATTTCTAGGAAAGGCTTACATAAGGGATATAGAGCATGTACATCCCAAAGGAATTTGGACTCATTTTCTTATATCCTAATGTCCTGTATAAGCCATTTCTTACATATGTAGAGTGGGTGCCTCAATACCCCTTCTGTTAGCCATCCTTTCCTATTTAAACCCCCTTTCTCTGAGACAAATATCTTCTTCCCTTTACTAGGTTCAATGTTTATTTGCTAATCTGTATGATTTTATGTGAGGAATCATATATATAGGCCATATGTGAGCAAGACATTAACCTTATGTGCAGCTCAAATGGAGGCAGAATAGATATAAGTAGCCTCTTCTCGTCCCATCCTTCTCTAAGAAACTTTCATTCCTGCAAGGTTGGGATTGGAAGCCACTCCTGGGATAAACATACTTGTCTATTTCCTTTAAAAAAAAAAAAGTGTTCATTAAGGGGATGTGATCAGATTCCATCTAACTTCTGATAACTTTATCATTTTTCTTTTTTTATAATAATAGCTTTTTATGGAAAGATAGTTTTCAACAGTCACTCTTGTTAAACCTTGTATTCCAAAATTTTCACCCTCCATTCCTCTTTTTCCCCTATCCTAAACAGCAAGCAGTTCAATATAGGTTAAACAAGGACAATTCTTCTAAATGTTTATTTCCACATTTCTCATGTTGCACAAGAAAAATCAGATCAAAAAGGAAAACAAATTTGGGGAAAAAAACAAACAAGCAAAAAACAACAAAGATAAAAATACTATACTTTGATCCACATTCAGTCGCCAGACTCTTCTCTCTCTAAATGCAGATGACTCTCTCTATCACAAGTATATTGGAATTGCCCTGAATCACCTCCTTGCTAAAAAGAGCCAAATCCATCCCAGTTGATCATTACATAAACTTATTGTTTCTGTGGATAGTGTTCTCTTAGTTCTACTCACTTCACTTAGTGTTTACTTTATTTGGAGGGAAAGAGTTCTATATTCAGGCCTTGACCCTTTTCTCACCTAATAACAGTTCCACAATGAAAACACATAGCAAATAGCTAAGAAGCCCATTTATCCAAATTGTAGCAAAACAGAAATTAGAGAAGGCATATATAGGAGAATATATATCAGACAGTGCAAATTTAATACAAATCTCCCATTAGGAGCAAGCTAACGCAACTCTTTGTCATTCAAGAAGAAACTACTTGAAGTCTCTGGGATAGCAAGCTGGGAATAGGGACATAATAGAGACTATCCACAACTTTAATATTTTCTCAGGATCTTTTCCTCAAACAACCTGAAGTGGGATTAGTCTCTTCCCAACTCTATATTTTGCTCTCACTTGAACATCCCAGCTTGTAGACTTCAGTTTGAAGAGTCTCCAGAGCGAGACCAGTCAAGAATTGAACATTTTCATTTTCACTACTAAAGAGAGTCCCATACCAATGGACTTTTGTTTCAAGGATTACACAAGGATTACACTTTATATGTAGCACCTGCCTCCACCCTCTCCCTAAGCTCAGGGTAGGATTTTGGGTTAATTCTACTTACTCCCTTCTATCCAATGCATTTTCTTCTGTGAGATCAAGAACCATAAGTCAAATAGCAAAGCTTTTAATTAGGACAAAATACAAAATTAAATAACAAGGGGAAATTCCTCTTACACAAAGAAGCATAATTTATTAATAAACCTTTTACAACACAATCCTTCAAGAAACAGGAATAATAATATAATAATTATAATTATACAATAATAATAATAGTAAAGTTTTTAATTAGGACAAATTATCAATGTAAATAATAAGGGGGAATGCCCCCCCATATTCAAAGAGATATAATCTCCCACTAAATCTCTTACAACCAGTGGAGAAAGAGAATGGTTCCTCAGAAAACTCACAATACTTAGGTGATAGACCACCTGAAATCCCTCTCTCAACTCTATGTAGAAACTGGCTATACTTGGTATTTTGCTTCTCCCCACAGCTGGTGCAATGAACTTTGCAGCTGACATTCTTCTCTGTCCCAGAGGCTGTGGCTGCCTGCCTATTTTACCATTGAGCTGCTGCTGCCATCTGCTGCCAGGTTTCTTCTAAACTGAGGTTCTACCATATGCTAGTTCTCTTGACCAGCTGAAGCTTTGTCATCTTCAAAGGGAGATGGAATAAGGTGCTAGGAGCCAGAGAGCAGCAGAGATAGAAAATCAAGGTTGCAAGTTGGGGCTGAGTGAATCCTGGCCAGAGTCCTAACCGTTCCGTACGATAAAGCACAAGCTTCCTAGGTCTCTTCACTTTCAGCAAGGGAATCTTCAGGAGATTCTACCCATTCATATATGGAGTCAGAAGGAAATGCAGAAACTTAGTGATTTTCTCTATTACTTACTTTGCTATGCTGTTATAAATAAATATTTTGTTTTTTAGCTTACAGTTCTTTTCTGATCTGTTCAGAGAGCATAATTTGGTAGCAGTTTAAGTCAAATATGAGTCTTTAGCCTTGAACCCAAGTAGTGATGATCCCAGTGATGGGATCCCAAAGCTGAGAAGAATACCAATTATAGCACAGATGCAGATGGACAATGAGTTGGGCTCCAAATTGTTTAGGAGATAAAATTGCATCATCTTTCAAAATCATTCCCTGGCACCAAAATCCAACTTTTAAACAGCAAAGTTTTTCCAATGATACTTTATTGCTGTGAAAAATAGAAAGTTACCAAGTCAGCAGGATCGCAATTGCAAAAAAAACCCAAAACAAAAAAACAAAACAAAAACAAAAAACATAGATAAGGATGCACTGGTAAATGTTTAATATGGGGAGAAAAATGGGAAAATATATGCACACACTTTAAAATTTAAAGTGCCTTATTATATAATCAACAAATCAGTAAGTCAAGCTCTGGTTTATATATAGTGATTGCTGATTTAACAACGGATTCTCACAAGTCATTAGAGCTGTCTTCAGTGTGCTCCTTGCCCACAGGGCAATGGAAAGACTTGCAGTGGGTGCAAGTAGATTGTAGCATATAATCAAAGATGACATATATGAGATAAAAGACATCATCGAAGACAGATATGATTTGTAAAGGAGCTAAGCATCAGTGATGGAGAGCTAGAATAGAGCAGTAGTCAAAGTTCTGGGCTTGGAGTCTGTAAGAGTCTTGTTAAAATATTCTACGTCTGATACTCACTAACTGCTATAAATGATTAATTTAACTGTACTGAGTCTCAGTGTCCTCATTCATAAAGTAGATAATAAAACCTAAACTACCTGTCCCATGGAATTGTTATGAAAATCAGATTAAATAATCCAAGTACCATGCCATGCAAATTTCATAGTGCTACATTTCAGTCATTATGTCACAGATTAAGAGATAATACATGAAAACCTCAAGTTTTGGACTGATAGTCATGAAATTTGTATGAAGAACCAGAGAGATGTTTTGGGAATATCCTTCAGGGAGGATTTATGGAATTATAGAAGATGAGAATGCAGAGGTGGGTTATGCTCTTCACTGGAAGAGGAACTCTGTGAGCTCATGAATCCATTGAAGAGGTATCACTGGAAAATAAAGACCATTAAAAATGAGCTAGCTGCCTACTCACTACCTTTAAATATTATTTGTTTTTATTATGATTATGAAATAAACATGCTTTGGATGTTGAATTGATAGCAAGATGCTCTGGTTTAGGTTGGAAGAGAAGCTAACTTGGGGAAAAGGATTAGGATTCAGCATTCTTGATAAATTGAAGAAGAATAAAAATGAACAAAATGAAACTTCAAAGAGTGAAGTTAAGAGTACAAAGAGAACGAATGTCAAGAGATGAACTAGTACTATAGAAAAAAATATGTAGTGTTGATTGCAAAACAAAGCAGTTACTACTACTATCATTACCACCATCACTAATACTAATACTTTTATAAAAAGATTATCCTTAAAGAGCCTGAATCTACTGATAAGGATAGATTATTAATGAAATGGTGGGAATTTTTACATTATATCATTGCAAGCTGCAAAAATTTGGCTTCTAAAAGAAAGATACCCAGGAGGTTGTAATCAGTTGGCTAGAATTTTACATTAGAAGCTTGGTATTCTTTTTTACTCTTGCTGTATTTAACTATTAACTATTTTTTCTTTTCCTTTAGTTTGTTGACTTGTTTTGGTTTTATATTACCTTTACAGATTAGCCCAATTCCATATGAGGTCTCTTATAAGTAAATTTAAAAAATTAAACAAAACTAGCAATACAGTGACTTCATCTGAAAGCATCTCTTTACCTCTCTATTTTTATTTTTTTTAATCAACAGAAATCCATTTTCTCTCCTTACCTTCTACCCCACTGGAAAAAGAGAAAAAAGGAATTCTTTATAACAGATAGAGAGTCAACAAAAGAAATAAATTTATGACTATCTATGTAGATAGATACAGAAGTTATTCTGCAATCTGTTACCCTTTTTCCAAAGATAGATAGTATCCTTCACTGTCCGTCCTCTAAAATCATGAACGGCTGTTGTATTGATCATAGTTCTTACAACTTTCAGTTGTTTCTCTTTACTGTGTTTTTGTTATTGCTTAGAATGTTCGGATTTTGCTCATTCAATTTTTTTGTCACTTTCCTCTCATTTCCTTTATATTCTTTTTCTCTTTCCCTTTATATTCTCTTCTCTTGGTTTTCATAACACTACTCTCTCCTGGTTTTCCCCTATCTATCTGACTACTCCTAGTCAATTTTTATTCAAGTTATCTCCATAAACTGTGAGGTTTATTATTAACCTATTAACCATTTATCATCATCATCATCATCATTTGCCTGATTTCTTAGCCTAATTTCCCTTATTTTTACTTTTCATTTTCCACAATTACATGTTAAAACAATTTTAACATTTACTTTTTTAAGTTTTGAATTCTATATAAGCTAATAAATTACAGTACTACAGTCAACTAGCATTTATTAACATCTACTGTGTGTGAGACCCTGTGCTAAGCACTGGGGATACAAAGAAAGGCAAAAAATAAAGCAAAACAAAAAATTCCCTGCTGTCAGGGCTCTCATAGTCTAATAAGAGAGACAACATCCAAACTACAATGCACAGACAAGATATGTTACATCTTATTTGTTGTTATATCATATTATTTTATCCTGTATATAGGCACAGTTGAATAGGGGAGACATCATGAAAATAACTATGTACAAAGAAGATATATACAGGACAAAGATCTCTCTGAATCATGATATTGAGATTACAGAGGATTGAAGAGAATGCTAGTAGATAATGTCTTTGGAAATTATATGAAAATGTATTTGGAAATTATATGAAAAAACCAGTACTGGAACTAGAACATCATTACAATTAGAACTGTTGTCCCCAGGAATCTGGACATAACATTGATACTTAAAAAATTTAAGAACAATATATAAAACATTTCATTTTAAAAAATCTTATTTTTCTTAATTATGCATAAAACAATTTTGACATTAGTTTTTATATTGTGAGTTATAAATTTTATCTCTCTTTCCCTTCAACACCTCCAACATGGTAAGCAATATGATGTTATACATGTGCAATAAAAGAATAGATATCACCATAACAATTATTCATATTCTCAAAATTACACAGAATGAAAAGTTTTCAAAATATAGAGACCTAGTGAAAGAAATTAAAACCATATGGGAATAGTCTTGTGTGCTATTGGCATTAGCCTAAAGATGCTTTCAGTGAGCCTACACTCTCAATCCCTTCATTCAGTTACCAAAAAACAGTCCTTTTATCCAGTGGCAGAAGATTCTATCTCAACATGAAACATCAAAGAATCATAAAAGGAGAGAGACTTGTCCTTGGATCATTTCTTTCTGAATTCTATTAAAAAAGATAAAAAGCATAAGATGATAATCATAATGATGCTCCCTCACTAAAAAGGAGGAAGAGGGTTGATGGACTCCTCAGACCACATAATAAACAGGGTGAAAGCCCACAAAAATTCACTGAGAGAAAGGAGCCATCACTTTTCTTAGGAACAGCAAAAAGAGAAATGATAAATGGTAGCAGCTACATGTCACTGGATTTGCCTATTGTGAATAAAAAATGATTCATTTTCAAATAGAGCTTGTAAAATGGCTTTGATTCCATAGAGATGGAATCCAAAGGCTCTTCATGGGTAACATCTGAATACCTTCACCAAGAAATATGTCAACAAAGGGGCATCAAGTATTTGTATTGTGCAGACTTGTTTTGTTAACAGAGGTGTTTAAGATGGTATCTCAGGGCTGGGTCATTGCTACCAGAAATTCCAAGATGGCTACCCTTATAGAACTTGGACCTGATGATCAATACAGGAAACTGTGCAATGTATTGTTCATCAAGTCATGTTCATCAAGTCTAGACATCATTCTAGAATCATATTAGAAGCTCACTATGATTAGTTATGAACAGGTTGGTGGTACAGTGGATAGAGCGCTGGCCATGGAGTCAGAAAGATTCATTTTCTTTAGTTCAAATAAAACCTCAAACACTGAAAAAAAGCTGAATGATCCTGAACAAGTCAATCCACTCTGTTTTCCTCAGTTTTCTCATATGTAAAAAAACTTGGAAAAAGAAATGACATACCATTCTAGTATCTTTGCCAAGAAATTCCCAAATGGGATCCCAAAGAATGAGACAACTGAAAAATGACTGAACAACAATAAATTATTATTTATCTATCACCAAATGACAGATGCCTGTATTAAAAACATCTACCTCAAAGTTTTTGAAAATTCAACCAAAAAAAAACCCCAAAGCTTCTTTAAAGACTGAATTATTGCCCCTGATCTCCCAGACATAATACTAATCCATGAAAATTTAAGGACAATATTTTAATAGATGTTTCCATGATATCTATTTGTAATGTCCAAGATATCTGGAATTAAATGTTTTCAAAATGTAAAGCTACAGTAGAAGAAATCAAAATAATTTGTAAATAGAATGGGATATAGATTATGCCCATCACTTTGTGTGCTACTGGACCTATATCAAGAATGTTTTTAAAAAGTGTACCCTAAGTAAAGGCTTCTTAAACTGTGGGTCACAACTCCCATAGCGGGTCATGTAACTGAATGTGTAGATGGGGGAAATTTTTGACAGCAATAAAAAGTTTCTGAACACAATGACCAAAAATTAATCAAATGTAATGAATTAGACGTATTTCTGACAGTGCAACTTCATTGTAGCCTTGGTTCTGAACATACAACCTGCACACTTTGCACTGTGCAGTGTGGAATGGATGATCTCGGATGAGAACAGAAAAAAAAAAAATGCTAGACAAAACTAATGCAAAGTTGTGTGATAGGAATCCTTTCTAATTGAAAAGGGATAATTTGGAGATTTCGGCCAAGATGGCAGAGAGGACATACACATCTATTTAAGCTCCATCTTTGCTCTCAGAATACTTAATTTCATAACAAAGACTCAGAATTAGTGCTTCACCAAAAAAACCCACAAATAATTAACAACAGAAGATATCCTCAAAATTCGCCAGAAAAGGTCTGTTTTTGCTCACGGGTGGGGATGGTTAGAGCAGGCGCAGACTGCAGGCAGGCAGGGAGAGCACAGAAGACAGCTCACACAGGGCAGACCTGAAGGAGGTGGGGTGTGATTTCAGCCAGCAGAAAATCTAAGGTGAGAACTTTAACACAGTGTGGGTACTTTGCCCTGGCAGCAAACCAGTTCTTCAGCAGAGAAGCTACAAACACAGGGAGTAAAAACTATAATCCTGAAAAGCTAGGGTCTCTCAGGATCTGTCCACACTCACCCAACACCAGGAGTGACTGAGCATACTCTCAGAAAGTGGCTGCTGTGCAGGCAGCACAGACATTGCTGTTCCAGAGCTGCTTCATTTCTACCTCCTGCTGTCTGTAGAGGAAGCTTGGTAATACCATATGTCCCAAAAAAGCAGACTGCATTTGCTTATTGTTTGTTTGTTTGTTTGTTTTCTTTGATTCTTCTTTGACAAAATGAGCAAAAAATTAAAGCAAACTCTAACTATTGATAGCTTTTATACAGATAAAGAGCAGACTTCAAACCCTGAGGAGACTAAAAATAGATTGTCTCCAGATGAATCCCCAAAGGGAGATATGATCTGTTCCCCACCACACAAGACTCTCAAAGAAAAAATTACAAAAGCTTTTACAAGAGAGCTAGAAGAAAAATGGGGAAAGGAAGGGAAGCTTGGCAAAAGGATCTGGCTAAGTCATCCCACCCATTTAAAGATAGAGTGGATAAAGAAACCAAATCCCTGAAAAACAGAATTAGTGAATTGGAAAAGGTAAAGAATTCCAAGGAAAACAGAATCAGTGAATTGGAAAAAGAAAATAGCTCTCTAAAAAATAAAATTGGAAAAATGGAAAAAAATTCCATAGAACAAAACAACTCATTTAAAAACTCAATTGGACAATTACAAAAAAAAAAAAAAATAAGTAAATGAAGAAAATAATTCATTAAAAATCAGAATTGAACAAATGGAAACAAAGGACTTGAGGAGATACCAAGAATCAGTCAAGCAAAACCAAAAAAATGAAACAATGGAAAAAAATGTCAAATACCTAATTGGGAAAGCAACAGATCTGGAAAATGGATCTAAGAGAGATAATCTAAGAATTATTGGACTTCTTGAAAATTATGATGAAAAAAGAGCCTACACACTATTTTCCAGGAAATTATCAAAGAGAATTGCCCAGATGTTATAGAAACAGAGGGTAAAATAGTCATTGAAAGAATTCATTGATCACCTACTGAAAGAGACCCCAAAAATCAAAACTCCAAAAAGTATTGTGACTAAATTCCAGAACTATAAGGCCAAGGAAAAAAATACTACAAGCAGTTAGAAAAAAAATAATTCAAATATAGAGGAGTCACAATAAGGATTACTCAGGATCTAGCAGCATCCACATTAAAAGATTGAAGGACCTGAAATCTGATATTCTGAAAGGCTAAGGAACTTGGTATGCAGCCAAAAATAACTTACCCAGCCAAAATGAACATTTTTTCCCAGGGAAGAAGATGGACATTCAATGAAATAGGTGAATTTCATCTATTTCTGATGAAAAAACTGGAACTAAACAAAAAGTTTGATCTCCAAACATAGAACTCAAGAGAAACATAAAAAGGTAAAAAGGAATCTTGGGAACTACATTTTTGTTATAAATATACATAAAGAACACATGTATAATTTGGTTTTACAGTTATAATATAAAAAAGAAACTAAAGATGGAAAGGAAATTGTATCAGAAAAAGGATAAAGTAGGGGTACTACATCTCACAAAGAGGCAAAGGAAACCTATTATATCTGAGGGAAAGAAGGGAAGGGGATGAACATAGTGTGTATCTTACTCTCATCAGAATTGGCTTAAAGAGAAAAATATTAGACATATTTGATTTACAGAAAAACTTCTCCTACTTCATTGAAAAGTGAGAGGAGAAAAGTGAAAAGGGAAGGAGTAAGCTAAGCAGAAGGGAAAACAGAAATTGTGAGGAAAAGGGGTAAGAAAAGAGGACGAACTCTAAGGTGGGGGGGAGGGATCCTAAAAAGGGAGGGCTGTGAGAGGCAAGTGGTGTTCACAAGTTTAATACTGGGGAAGGGGGGAAGGGGAAAGGAAAGCAGGGGTCAACAAGATGGTAAGTAATACAGAATTAGTAATTTTAACCATAAATGTAAATGGAGTAAACTCCCCCATAAAGTGGGAGTAGATAGCAGACTGGATTAAAAGCCAGAATCCTACAATATGTTATTTACAGAAAACACACTGGAAGCAGAGCAATACATAAAGAGTAAAGGTAAAAGGTTGGAGCAGAATCTACTATGTTTTAGGTGAAGTCAAAAAAGCAGAGGTATCCATCCTGGTCTCAGATCAAGCAAAAGCAGAAATTGATCTAATTAAAAGAGATAAGGAAGGGCACTATATCTTACTAAAGGGCAGCATAGATAAGGAAGCAATATCAATATTAAACATATATGCACCAAGTGGTCTAGCATCTAAATTCTTAAAAGAGAAATTAAGAGAGCTGCAAGAAGAGTAGTGGACTTGCACTCTCAGAATTAGATAAATCAAACCACAAAATAAAGAATCAAAGAGATAAATAGAATACTAGAAAAGTTAGGTATGACAGATCTTTGGAGAAAACTAAATGGAAACAGAAAGGAGTTTACTCTCTTCTCAGCAGTTTGTGGAACCTATACAAAAACTGAGCATATAATATGACATAAAAACCTCAAATTCAAATGCAGAAAGGCAGAAATAATAAATGCATCTTTTTCAGA